>NW_026136722.1:3662500-3927500 GCF_905237075.1 Dicentrarchus labrax | reverse complement strand
TTAAAACAAAAAGCCCCTCTTCCGCTGCAGTAGGCTTCCTGCTATTGTGTGAGAATCAGACACTGTCATTATTTAAAGAAACAAACCGGTGCTTTTGTTTGTTTTAACATTTTTTTTAACATTACCTACAAACCACATCTAGTCACTGTAACGTAACTGCCAACTATTTTATATGTATTTATATGTTTTTAGAGTGACTTGAAACTTTCTTGCAACTAGCATGTAGACTCTTAGTCTTCCTTGTGAAAATATGAGGTCATCTATAGATTTATCATCTACAAATCTCATGGAAAAAACTATAATGCTGTAATGTAATGGCAATTTTTAAGAACCTATACAACCTTTGACCTGGCCATTGACCGCTCTATGTCCAAGTAAACAGTGGGATGTTGAGACTTCACTAAGAAGCCAAGGACATGATCATCTCACCACACTATCTGTCTGTTTACTGTCCCAGAACTCAGGAATGTGTAACTGTGTTAGAGTGACGCTCCAACAGGGATAAAACGATACTGCTTCTTCCAATCGGGGCTCTTTCGGACTTTCACATACGAGAGTGTGTGACGGTTGCGTTGAGACCATTCATGGTCTGGAAGGACCTTACAGAAAGACAAGATCATACTTTGTATGCTTTATTAAACAAATTGCCACCACAGTAGTCAATCTCTCTTTTCTACCGTATCTGTGCCTATTGAATCAGAAATGTTGTATGCTTTGGAAAATGGTTGGCAAAAACCATTATATTGGATATAATATATATATATATATATATATATATATATACTGAGCGTGCAAAGGCCCTATTGTAATTATTATTCGTACCTTTTTTTCTTTTTACTATTAAGGCTCAAGTTCTTTTATTTGAGCTGTATATCCTTTACTCTGCTGACTCTTATACTTGTTTTTAAATGTTCCAGGTGGATCGTGCAGGTGTTTGTGAACTGGCAGTGGGAGGCATCTTCTATGTGGTGGGCGTGGTCTTCTTTAAGAGCGATGGCCTCGTCCCTTTTGCCCACGCCATCTGGCATCTCTTCGTTGCAGCGGGAGCATGCATTCATTATTATGCCATATGGAGGTACCTGTATTTACCAGGGCCACTGCTGCACACATCGAGGTGACTAGGCCACCTAAGATGACGTGATTTCACACGTGTCTGAGGAGAGTGTATTTTAGTCACGAGACCACTGTGTTTTGACAACAACTGACCTGACTCATGTGGCGACACCTGGAGAGATGGTGCTGAGATGATCTGTCAGTATTGACTGCGACAGATCAGATGAAATTCTCCAAAAGCGGGGCCAAAACCACAGGACCAAACTGTTCAACTAAAAATCCTTTCAACATGCTATATGATGAAATTCAACTGAGCCCTGGGTATGAATCTCATCAACACATGGGAGATGTTTGCATAAACAGGGCTACATACAACGTGCCAGGTAGTATAGATTGCCAATATTCAGTTAAAGGAGTTGTTAAACATTTTGGAAAATATGCTAATTAACTTTCTTTATAGAGAGTTAGATGAGAAGATTGACATATGTGGCTAGCCGCTGGTTAGCCTAGCACAAAAAATGGAAACTGAGAACTTTAATCTCTGTAACTGAACAGATGATATACAGTCAGCTAGTAAACTCCACCCTTTCCATATTCCAACCATAAGTGATGTGCCAAAAGTAACCACACAGGAATTATATATTTGTGCTAAACCCCCACTTTTAATAGCCATTTTTGCACAGCAGCAAAACATGAAAATATTGTCACGAATCAACAAGTCATGTTTGGAAAGGCCAAATTCTGTGTGCAAGATGCTGCCCCTGATTTCATAAACAAACATACTCACCATAGGTTGACATTTGACTGTGTTAAGCAATTTGGAGAGACTTAAGGTCACTATATAATAACTGGGTGACACACTGATACGAATTAACAGACACTCACTGTGATTTGTATTTATCATTAATCAGCCTCAAAATAATCTCTAATGATTTTACTGCAATGTGATTCAAAAGATTAAAAGTCTAATCGTACAGCTGATGTCATACTAACTGTATTCTGGGTCAAATGTTAAATTCTCAAACAATGTCGAGGCTATTTCCATTGATTATCTTGTTTAGACGACTATGACTGCCAGTTGTTTTGTTTAAGTGATGCACTCTCAACCTCGAGCACTTTTCTATCAGCAACAGTGATGAATAAAATGTAGAATTTCCTAAAAGCTTCTGAATATGACAGAATTAACAGACGGGCATGTTATACATGTAGATTGTATGTGCACATTTTTATACTTCTTCAAACACTGTTTAGATCACACTTGCAGGTTTTCTCTAACTTTTAGTAGTTAAACTGTTTCTGTTGGCAACAGAGCACTTACTCAGGAAGTAAGCATTTCTTTCTTTTTAAAAAAAATAATCAGATCTATTTTGTAAAGAAATGTTTTCATTGTATTAAAGAAGAGACACTATATTATACTGAGTACACTGTATTTTGTGGATGCCAAAAATGCTTCATTACACCAAGTTTCAATCAGATAATGTGATTTATTTACAAAAATAATGTACAAAAATTAAACAAGATACATTAGTAAGCCCATTTCATAAGGGAATTGATTTTCTTTTAACTGATGCATCTCCATGTGCCAATGAATTATGTGTATGTGAGTGTGTGTGTGTCACTGTGAGTGTGTGAGGTTGGTGAGGGCTCGCAGTTGCAGTGGCATGGCCACGTTGATGTCTCTGTGCCACTGGGGTGTTGTGACATGTGGAGGTGGGGTCAGGACACTCTGAGCCACACCGGGGGCCTTCAGCAGCGACCACAACTCCTCACCTCGCGTTACTATGGCAACAAGGTCCTCTTCATCAGAACACCAGGCAACTGACCCGCCTCTGGTTACCGTTCTTAACTTGGAGAGGAACAGAGACACCCTAAAATAGACAAACACAATTACATTACATTACATGACATACTGTGTGTCTGTATGAATAAATCCTTTCAAAAATCTGTATGGTTGTCAGACACCTGGGTATGAGGTCATGTGATCGTGACGCCAGCTTAGCCAGAGCACTCATTAGAGTGGTAACGACTCTTGGGGCAGGGCAAACCGCTCCAGGTGGTGGGGCAGATGAAGTGATCTCAAACAACACCGCCTCCAACGCCTCAAAACAGGAAGTGATGAGCCTCACGGAGCAGCGAGAGTCACATGACACAGAGAGATACTCTCCCAGCACCCACACCTGAAAGCCAAACAAGTGAAATTTTATTTCGGTGTGAGGTTTTGGCACATTTCATTGTTTAGTGTGATATTTGATCATCGTTCAATACACAGGAAAAGATGCTGAGATGTGAGAACAGCTTGAGATATGAGATGCCGTGACGTTTGAACGGGATCCAAATTACACACAAAGGAAAAAGTATCATCGTTAAAATCTGCAAGATCCTCCTCTTTGCCTTCCTCTGTCTCATGCAGAGCTCTGTCACAGGTTCATTACCACATGTGTATAGATTTCTTCTTTGCTGTAGACGTTGGCTGTGGCTCCAGCAAACTCCAGCAGCTCATGAGACTGGTCCACCACCAGAGATGGGTGGAGCTTGCACAGCCTCAGCAGGTGGCAGCTGAACACCCTGCAGAGAGAGAGTGGACGGAGCGAGTGAGGAGATCAGGGTGAAGACATACAGCAGAGTAACACTTAAGTTCCTCTGTATGTGTTTACCTGTGGATCTCTTTGATGTATTTAGGGATGTTGAGGAGGAGGCTGCTTCTCTCCAGCATGACCAGAACCAAGTGCGCTAAAAGCTTCTCATCGGCAACCTAGAAAGACACACACACACACACACACACACACACACACACACACACACAGTTTATAAACTGAAACTACACATATTAACGTGCAGTTGTTGCAGCTGTAATGAACATTTAATCTCTTCACCGTGGTGACTGTGTTGAAAAAAATGTGCAACAGCACAGGGACAGTCTGGGCACACTGAATAACTCTCGGCCAATCAGCAACCTCAGCTAGCAGCTCATGGAGCGTGCCCAGTCTGTCAATTGTGTCACCTGTGGAGAGATAAAAAAAAGCACAGTGATTAAATGAGTTATTAGCAATGTTTCCAGAATAAAGACCAAAATGTACCAGCTGCTTTCCCCCAGTGAACCTCCAAAATCACTGATGACAGTTTGAACAACCAGTCAACATAGCTGCCGCTACAACCAGAAGTCAGTTAGCTTAGCTTAAAGAGGGCAAAACAGCTAGCATCTGCTACAACCTGCTGGTTGGGGGTTGTCGGAAAGCAAATAAGTGATTTTCCTAAATTGTCAAACTGTTTCTTTAATTGTGCGACTGCGATTACCTGAGCCTGCTTCCCCTCGAAGCAGGAAGAGAAAAAGCCCTCGGAAAGAGGGATTTCGAAATGCATCAAGTGACAGGAGGCAACGCCCGCCTGGCTCAGAGATGGGCAAACAAGCTGACCTGCAACACACACACACACACACACACACACACACACACACACACACACACACACACACACACACACACACACAGTGAGACGGTGGTAAAAAACATGAACATGGTCAAGTCAGTCTGGTAGTCATTTTGGACACTTTTAGGGAAGTTTTGCTCTGATGGGTGCGAGGACCTAAGTTGCAAGACCAGTGTGGCAGAGAGACAGGGCAGATCCAAAAGAGTGTGGAGAAGCTCCACTGCAGTCCCAGCTGTCACCAGAGATGGCAGCAAATCCACAAAGTCATCCACCACCGCCGGGCTGTCCCACGCTAACAACTGCATAGACAGACAGAGAAAGAAAGCAGACAGCTTGTGTATCCCTCACTTGGTAGAAAATGTACTCTTCTCTAGCCTACAGCATGTGTGAACAGTTGAAAATATCTCTGTGTGGATGAGTTTTCTTTGGTTTTCACCTTCAGCAGGTTTGGGAAGGAGTGGGTGTACTGTGGGACTCGGAGCTGCAGGCTCTCGAGGTTCAGTCGAAGGAAGCGTAGAAGCTCATGTGCCAGGAAGTGGTCGTTGAACAACTCGGCAGGGAATCGGCCAAACACCAGGTTCCACACACTCTCACAATCCACTGCAGCCATCTCACCTAAATACGTTCAAATACATTTAAAATTCACATGCTTTCAGTATTAGTCAAACACGGGAATTTTAACTTATATGCATCCATATTTCTGCTTATGTACAACATATGTACTATGTGATTTGGAGAAATACAGACATATGTGGTGTTGAGCACACGGACATGTTGATGTGTATACACACACCATGGTTGAGGTAGAACTGTGCTATGGGCAGCATGACTCTGGCAAACGACAGGTCTGAGCTGAGCCGACCAAAGAGCGCCTTGATGCATGGGAACGTTCTGTAGACCAGTGAGGCATCCTCTACACAAACACAGTCCAGGATACACACCGCCTCCACCAGACACTGAGAGAATAAACAGGACAGAGACAAGAAGGGCACCAGTATACAAATCTGGTTTACAGTGTTTCCAACCAATATTATACACCTGACTGTTATTACTGCTACTGTACTGGAAATACATCAGATGGATGATTATTTAGGGTGGATGTCTTTCCTTAATATTAGTAAAGGGATAGTGATAAATTATATTCAGCCTCACCGCTTTCTGCAGGTCTGCATCTGTCCTTTTGTGTGCCTCTGAGAGAAAGAGAAGAATACACATGAAAACGGTTCACACAAACTCACAGTCAAATATAATGTACAGATACAAAAGAATAGACAACCTTATATGTGCAGAAGTTGTTCATTTAAAATCTGCATTTGCAATTACTTGACTTACTTTTGTCTCTCACTCCCACACGCACACTAGTTTAATGCACACACACTCACTGCGATCGCTCTGTTCGATGAGGCGTTGGCAGTACTGGAACGCCTTCTCCCTCAGGCGCTCTTTTGGAGGCAGCAGTCGGCTGGAGGAGGACGTGGCTGAAACCATAGAAACCACCGACCCATCTATCTCCGACCGGTCATCTGCAACATGGGAGGTCAGGAACGAGAGGTCACGACTATAAGCCTTCTCAAAGAAATTATGATATATTCTGATAAATTCCAGATAATGTATTCTCGGACTGTTTGCTGCCACATCTGAACAGAGAGTAGGAGTTACAAAGATTGGAAAGGTTGTAAACTAATGTTTCAGTCGAAAGGAACTAGTCACCAGAAGCTATAAATCTGCAACTATGTGATTTTGTGAAAAGTTGTGTAAAAACTTTGTCATTGTACAAGAAAATACTTTTCTTCCACCACTGAGTGTTGTAGGGCTTTGGCTCCAGTCTTAAAGGGGTGCTACAAGTTTTACAAACCACCAGATGTCACTGTGCTGCTGTGTTTGAAGTCCAAGTCTATTTTCAGCACAAACAGAAATGAAAGCACCAAGTGACGAGTTGTGATGGCAAAATTACTGTAAATGTAACCAATTCCTGGAAAAAAACATTGCAAATGTTTAGAAAATCACGCTTTTAGGCTGCAATAATCCCTAAAAAAGCCTGCAAAACCCTGGAGGGTCTGGTGCTTTGTTAAAATAGGCCTTTAGACCACTAACATCAACTCACAGAAGTGTCAAGAGGACAATCAAAATAATAAAGGCTGGCTTTATTCTATACACACAGCACAAGCAACAGGTTCAGTAGCTCTTTGCTGGATGTATGTTTAGTATAGTAACTGTCAGAGCAGTGTATTAGTCATTCATCACAGTGATTCATTCATGTTTAAAAACTCATGAGAGGATTAAAAGGAAGATTTAAAGGCGCATACACCTGTGAAAGTGTGGTCAAGAAGTAACAGATCAGCATTTCTGGTGGGATGGTTTGTTAGTTTAAGTGTGCTTGTGAGTCATGATCATATCAAGTGCAGAGAATTGAGATAATTAAGATTAAAGATAAACAGAAGATAAGTGAGATTTTTCTTATTTACAGCCTATTAGAGGCACGTGCATGCAGGGATGGTCCACAAACACACATGTCTTACCATTAGAAAAGGAGTGGGAGTGGGAGAGGGAGAGGCTGAGCTGCAGCCTGTTTGCTGGAGATGATGAAAACACACAGCGAGTGAATTACAGCCTTCCAGGTCAGTACTTTGAGGCTGATGTTCCTTTGTTTGTACTTTGTAGCTATGCATGAAGTAATGAGCCTGTCTAGCATGGGATGGCAACGGGTTGTGGTTTCTGTTGGTGGTAAAGTCATACCAGTGTCAGCTGTGGTGTTGTCATTGGAAACAGAGTGGTAGGTGAGAAGCCAGTGGCGAAGCATGGAAAAGGAATAGACGTTCATCCACTGGTCGTCAGTGAAGCCCTGGCCCACACACAGCACAGTGAAGAAATCCCCCGACACCGTCCCATCCAGCTCTGCTATGGGCGCCGGCTGACAGACAGACACACACACACACACACAAAGACATTAAAGAAGTAGAGCTTAATTTGGAAAAAAACTTAGAGTGTGCTTTACAGGGTGAATATGAAAGTATATTGCTCACCTGACGTGACCTGGGCCCTGTAAAGAATCCTCCGGAGGAAGCTCCGCCTCCCTGAGTGATGCTAGCATAACGCAGCCAGTCGACAAGTTTTTTACTTAAGAGTGTCTCATGATCTGTAGAAAGTCAGGTGGAGAGAAAGAACTGTGTGAAAACTTCTGCTTTATATCCTCTTGGTCACTGATTGGCTTTTTATTTTTTTATTTATTTGTCTGTTACCTTCAGTGAGGCACTGGGGGCAGTGTGTGAGGATGGTGTTGAGGATGGGCAGGGTGTGTGTGAGCGAGTGAGATGGCCCCTCTGATGATCGGCTTTCCAGACTGCGAAGGAGCTGAGCGCAGAGAGACGACAGATCAGCCCTGGATCCAGCCTAATGGGGGTTAAAGTTAGAAAGAGACAGTGTTTGAGTTATAAGTGTAGATTTATGAAAACAAAACAAGCTCCTTTGTGTGCTGAGTCCATGAACAGTCTGTCTCTCTTTTTACAGCCACCAAACAACTTTATTATACAATTCTATACGATAACGGATACCAAAACAAACTACAGTGCTTTTTACTCTTTAAACAAAATCCACTCCATGTTGTCTGAATAGAAAGTAGTGGCAAAATGACTAGTGGATTAATCAATCAGTGAATAATCACCAACAATTAGAGAGGCAACAAACAATATCTTATGGTGAACACAACGTATGAATTACTGCATACCTGTGAGAGCAGCAGGGCAGCAGCGTGGCTGTTCAGTTGACTGACGTTCTCCTGGTTGTAGTTCAGTTCCTGACCAGAGAGAGGTGGTGTCTCTCTCAGCACAGCTGAGCTCAGCACCTGAAGCTGCTCTACAGGTGATGAGAGGAGCGACAGGACCCTCTTCTGAAGCTCTGGAGGCAACCTTTGGTCAATGACAACAGAGAAGACAGGTCGGTGGCAGAGGTGTTATGAATAAAAGTTCATACTGAATATTAAAGAGTTTGGAACATAATCAGAAGATGATTAATGACTCGGAAGGTGAAGGTCGGCATTGTGGCTCTTTGTTTTTTCTGCTTGCTACCTGAGAGGGCAGATGAGATCACCACAGACAGTAAATGGGGGGTTTAGAGGCAGAGACGGAAAGAAGAGGATGGGGGAGTGATGAAGGAAGAATAATAAAGGAGCAACATGAAAGTGTGAATAATTCAACAGGTCTAACATGTGCAGATTAAACTGGATGTGGATGGACTGGAGCTCTTACGTCCTGGTGTACTTGGAGGCAGAGAGGATGAGGTGCAGTCTCTGCAGCGAGTCGACAGTCTCATGACCGAACTCCTTCCCCTGGAGCAGCTTCACTAATCTGCTGTAAAACTTCTGCAGCTCAGACTCCTGGATCTCCCTAGAAAGGACACACGCAGACGTATTGCTCAAACATTGTGCCACCAGATCGACTGACACAATATTAATCAACTCCCTTTTTGACTGTTGATACTTGAGTGTCTTTTATATGTCACCTGGTTATGTCTTTGTGTCACTATTGTCTGTGTTTATGTGATTTTGGGGATGAGCTCATATGGTTATGTCATTGTTTTACTATCTGTTTATGCCTGTATGGCTAAATCTGGCACATTTACACGATGGACTTAGGTGGTCCTTTTAATTAATGTGCATTGTACCTCTATAAATAAGTAAATTTAAATCCTTTACGTCGTTTAGTTGAAAAAAGTAAGATAAATATCCAGTATTTCCGGTTACAGTCTCACAAAAGCAAAGTTTGCTGGTTCCTCTTTTGTGTTTTAAACATATTAAGTTAAATAACGTTACACTATTAAAACCAACAGACGTGAGGATGAAAGTGTTTGTTAGCTGCCGTCCTACCGGTGATAAAGACCCGTAAAAGTAGCGCTAAATTAAAAAAGCTCAGTAAACACAACAATGCTTTGACAGGCTCGCCAGCGTTAGCATAGTTAGCTTAGCAGAAGACATGAAGGCGAGCAGAGTGTGAACCAGCTGAACATGGCGCACAAACTTCTCCTTTTTCTTTTTACCTTGCTTGTTTAATTAAACTCTCGGAGCCGTGAGAGTACATAATGAGAGAAAGTGGTGCATCCCTCCGCTACTGCTGCCCGCACCGGAAGGTAAACAGTGCGGTCGCTAAAGAAGTCCTGAATGGAATCACATGACCATCACTTTGGTTCCGTCTTCACCGCGGAGACGTGATGGAGCAGCACTCCGCCATAATGAGCCATAGTACACAGAAAACCACAATCTCTAGCTTTACATCTGGCTACAGCTTAACAACAACAAATTATTATTTCATTTCATTTCATTTTAGTTGTTATTTGACTTATTATTCTTCTTCAACAGTTCCATTGTCTAAACATGTAGTTAAACACATCTGATTTTACTGTGATGCTAATTAAAAAGGACCAAGCCTGCATATTGATCTTTTACAGCCACTTTTTCATAGGTTGCTAACATACTACAGAAACAAGCTTTAGGCAATTGATTCAAATACTTAAATGCAATTTTTCAGCTATTAAATTTTTTGATGCCTTCCATTTTTACTCTTTTGAAAATGAAGACTTGAAGAAGATGAAGAAGATCTGAATCCACCAATATTGAGACTATTTACTTAAGTAAATAAAATGCCATGAAATAATCAATTTCAAGAAAAGCCCTGCATTCAGATGTTTACTAAAGGATTTAAAAAAAATAGACTCATCAAAAGTTACAGTGCTCATTTTGCGGAATGGCAATTCAAAGCATTAGCCTACTTAACATACTTAACAATATATATATATATATAAATACTCCATTACATTTAATTGGCATGCATTGAAACTACAAGTTAAGCAAACAGCATTATCAGTTAAATGTAGTTGAAGAAATGAAAGTGAATATAAGTTACTCATGATGCAGAAAAATAGCTCAGATGAGTGTTATAGGCCTACTGGATTATTATTAGCACTGTAATCATTTATTGTCAGAGTTGGTTGTGATGGAGCAAATCTCATATACACTGTTGTTGTAGTTTAATTTATAACACCATATTTAATACAAAATGTTGTGCATGTAAAATCTTGAAGACATTCCCCTCCTGCACAGCCTGTACAGGTGCAGTGCGTATTACAATGGCGATAACAACTGATAGCGGCAATTAAGGAGCATTATTTCGAAGCAGGTGCCCGTAATGCAATATATTTATTAAATTACAACATTTCCCTCTGAAGTGTAGCCTCGTGCAGTGAAAGTAATTTTACTTAAGTTTCCATCTTCAGAGTCACCTATAAAGCTGAAGGCGTAAACAATGAGGTTGGATAAGATATACACCGGAATGAGACACAGGTGATAAAACACTTCATACTGAATAATCATTAACTTAGCCTACTTAAAGCCCCCAGTGACTGTATGACTGTTGTATGTGGCTCTGTACGACTGTGTGGCTGTGTCTGGTGACAGGCGCAGAGCATGAAGTGAGACAGGTCACAGAGGCAGAGGGCTTGCGCTCTTCCTCACCTCTCTGCACTGAACTTGTTATTTCCATCTGAGCTCACACCGCCCGCCTCCGCTCTCTCTCACACTGTCTGTCTGTCAGTCAGTCTCTCTCTCTCTCTCTCTCTCTCTCTCTCTCTCTCTCTCTCTCTCTCTTTCTGTCTGCCTCTCTCTGTTTCTGTCTGCCTACCTCTCTCTGTTTCTTCTGTCTGTCTATCTTTATCTCAGGCAGTGCGTCGGGGCAACGCTCCCATGCGCTCTTCACTTTATTTAAAACTCCTCTTTCCCTCTCTGTCTCTCTCTGTCTCTTTCTCTCTCTCTCTCTCTCTCTCTCTCTCTTGGATAAATGGAGACAACCTGAGCCTTTTGGATTTATGGTGAAATAACCGGTTTCGTGATTTAAAAAGAAAGAAAGAAAGAAAACAACAGAAAGAAACAGGCAACACCACACCTTGGCCGAGTTTAATTTGCCTTCAACTGTTTGGGCTACTCGTCCGCCGCAGCTCAGGTATGTAAAATAACTCCAGTCCTCTCTTGTCTACGCATATACGCGCTAATGCATTCAGAAATGAAGATATATGTTAAAAATCAGGTATGTAAACGTGCGCCAGTTTGAATGGAAAAACTGAGAAGCCGAGAAGTGATATTACACACATTATCACCGCAGCCTGACAACCTGTCACAACTGTGTGTCATCAGAATCAACTTTATCGTCAGGCTGAGTGTGTGTAGGCTAAAAGGAGACTGACTCCGATCTAATAAGTCAGAAAAAAGCTAAAAAGAAATAGTAGGCATGACTGTTATGCACACAAGTTTGTGAAAAAAAACTGGTAGCCTATTCAAATCACCAATTACCAACAACATAGATAAATGCCTGTATACAAGTCAAGTGTTTCTGTAAGTTGTAAACAATAGTGAAAATAGATAATATTGAATGAATATACATAAAGTGGATGTTTATGTACAGTATGTGTATGTATACATACAGTATACAGCTTGGGGGGTTCGTATTGACAGTGACAGTGCATGATCAACTGTATATGGTTAAAAACAAAATGGTGTTTTTAAACTGTAAAATATAACCCTATAAGGTAAGGAAGGGAATGTTTTGGTGTCGTATCTATTGTATATTTGTTTCACTATTAAAGAGTACAGCACATGTCCAAGTCACTTAGACTATTAGAAGAACTTTAATAACTGCGTGTTTGTCCTTTTAAAGCTGCTCGAAGAACTTACTGATAAAGGGTGCACACTATTGAAACTATTGAAAACTATTGATTAGGATGTGAGTCTTGAACAAACTAACTATGTCTATCTGATGTAGTTAATGAACCTGTATTTTTGCCTTTTGTGAAATCCTCTTGGCTTATAAATGAAGAAAGTTATTAGTATGGTAACACAATCGCTCAGTTCCTCTGTCATCATTGAGCTCATTATCTGGCATCATCAAAATGTTTGGGATTCCAGCACCAGGTGCAGAAGACAATGAGATCCAGTGAAGAAGAATCAAGGAGATGCAGGGACACAGAGATGCAGAGGTCAAGTGCAGTGCAGTTACACTGATGTGATTGCGTTCTGCTTATTCATTACGATGCATTGATCTCAACCTTTTTGTTTTGTTGTGCTGCTCAAGTATGACTGTTTAGTAATATGTTTTAAGAAACAGAAAGATCCCCTCCTTTTTAGAATTATACACAAGAAAACAATACTTTCCCATAAAAGTATTAAGCAGTATTATTAAGGAGAAATTACAGCATAGGAAGACATGATTCGGTTCTCTTTTCTCTCTCTTTGATGCCAATGCAAATTTCAAAAACTGAACTAAATGGAACATAAAACCATCAAAATGTCTATTTATGTGTAGGATATTAAAATTAAGCTGACTGTGTCCTTTTTTAAAGAAATGTAAATCATGCAAACTGCACATGTCAGCCTTTAAAGGAGCCGGGTCTTGTCTTCCGTCTCTCTCCACGGACAGAGCCCACATATCACATTCCCATTAGCTTCAACTATTCTGCTGGACAATGGAGCCTTTATGATGGTTTATACACCTGAACCAATCATATCTGCCTATCAGCTAGCTGGCCAGCCAGTCCGCCCAGTGCACTGACACTGAGCCTGAACACAGCCCTGGAGTCATTGAGCCTTGTCTCACTGACACAGACTGGGTTTGAATTGTCTTGAACTCACTGAATTGTGAAGCTTTAGAGAGATCAAACCGACGTTTTCTACCCTGTATAACATAAACATTTACCGTATGTGCTAGAGAAATGTGCGTAATATAAATGTAATAAAAAGTTCATTACATTTTGGTTCTCTATTTGATATTGCACTGCACTATAATCTTAACTCACCTGCTTATAGTCTGTGTATCAGTGGCACACTTCTGGAAAATTAGATTATATTGTGATGGACAGTTTGGTCTTCCTGACATCAGTTCTGCAGAATGTAGTTGTGGTTGGCTGTGAGTGTAATAAATCTGGGTCACAATGAGGCTCACTTGAGTTCATACGTGTTTGGCATTTCAAAGAAAACAAAGAGGAAATTACTGATATTTGTCTCGCAGTTACTCCACGCAGATCCTTTGGCGTTCTCCTACTGTGTTAAATTTACAGAAATTATCAGAGAAAGTCTGCTTGGTTTAAATGAACAGATTCAACAGCTGGATGAAAAGATATTTAGACCAGCTGCAGAAAATAATATCAGCATAGTGGAAAACCATTTCCATCAAAAACAGATGAACAGACAACAGTAAACCTTAAATGTCTCATCTTAAAAACTGAACCAACAATACAAAAGTTATTGACTTGTTTTAGGGATGCTAAGTTGCTGCAGCTGTTAAAGTATTAACACAGACAAATGCAATATAAGAATGAAAAACAATAAAATAATTAAATGGAACATCAATAATAATATGATTGGGGTGTATGAGAAGGATACATATGAAAGAATAAAGATTACATGAAGACTTTATTGGGTGCAGACGCTGTAGGGAGCTGCAGGGTACCAGCAAGGCTCATATCACACGTGTGCTCCCCTCGCCCCTGTGAAGATGTCTACAAACCTAAAGGAGGTCACAGGTCACAGCCTATGCCTCTTCTTTGTTCATTTGTCCTCCTCTCTGACTGTTTGGAGGACTAGACTATGCAGAGCAGCTGATGAGGCTGAACACTGAGCATCCGACATGTCATAGTACTTTGTTATAGAAGACCATGGACTTAGGATAGTGTCTGTAGGCTGTTTGGTAGGTTAGTTTGTTTGGAACCACAACCCAGTTGGATCATCAGAGTCATGACCATGTTTGGGACACTAGTAGATCTTGTAGGTCTTGTTTGGATCTCGTTTCTGTTAAATATCCACCGACAGGATAATCTTCAGAAATGGGTTTGCAACTACACCGTGTTACACATGTCATCAAGGTCTCCTGAGCTCTTCGTCGAATAAGAGTGGTTCACCTTCCTCACAGTTTTTCCATCACAACGCGTTTGTTTATTTATCCTTGAGCATTTGATTGTGTTCTTTTCCAAAATGTTGTAAAATCCATGTTAGTGTAAAATTGACTTATTTTAAAACACTGTCAATGTCTTTGTAGCAAGATAATATTGGTCTTAACTTAAATAAGTGGTGCTGCAAAACTGTACAAACAGTAGGAAAAGTCAGAAGATATAAACACACTTTAAAAAATTTGTATTTATTCTGTATTTTTTTATTCTGAAGTAGTATTTTACCCTCTCACTTTCACCCTTTCATTGCAAGTCATACATACTTTAATGTGAAGTTCTTACAACAGTTTGATTTTGGAATATGCTCGTATGTGAAATAAATGTTGAGTTGAAAATCAAAATGAACCACCGCACACTGGAATGACTTTAGTGTGATTTTATAGTTACATAGTCCTGCGATGTACCATCACCTGACTGGTGTTAAATGTGCATGAGGAGTAACGTTAGAAGGTTTAGTTGGTTGTTGTACGTTCTCTGTCGACAAAATGGTAGTCATCAACACAGAATATAGAAATACTAAATACTAAACTGAAAACATTTGGTTTTGACTTATATATTGACTTAATACAAAAGTTAGGGGTATGATTTTCCACTTACAAAAAGCAGGATAACTGAACATGTCTACACTGTGCTAATGTCATGAGTAGCAACCCTGTGAGTGAAATGGATGAGGGACATAAAGACAGAGCGTTGTGGTGGTAATCAGTTCAAATGCTGAGCAGGGAATCCTGCAAGGCAGACGTTGTGTTTGTGTGTCTGCCTCATTTAAGTCTGCAGTCACTAAAAAAAAAGGGAAAATGCAAGATTTAGTATGAGGACATACACACATACACGCTGCTCTAAAAAACCCAATCCTCTCCCCTGACCACATTACTATATACAAAAGCGGCCGACTGAGAGGACTAAAACAGAATACAGGAAGAGAGCTACTACTCACATCTGGTTTGAAAAGGAGGAAGCAAGGATGAGCTTTCTCGGTAATGAACTCCAAAATAAGAGAAGAGAGAAGAGGAAACATGTATGTGGTTACTGAAGGGGTCTGTGCGTGTGCGTGTGTGTGTGTGTGTGTGTTTGTGCACGCGTGCTCAACATGTGTCTGCATGCACTGTGTACTTCTGCATGAGTGCATGGGTGTATGTTAGTGTGAGCGCTTGCGGTTTTATCATCTGCTGTGACTGTGGCAGTATATACACTGCAGATTCAAATAATAGCTTCAAGTGTTGAGAGGGCGTGATATTGTCTGCCTCAGGGTACATTTGAAAAGTAGCTTATCATTGATTTTGTCCGCTGACTGAGTGTTTATTTATTTGAAAAGGTAATAACAGAGAAAGTCACTGACAGGCGTTGAATTTGACTGAAGATAAGAGTTATTGACACACTGACTGTAACTGCAATGTTGCAATGCATCCTTTGCCTATACGTTTACTAGCGTATGTGTATAACTCTGAAGTGTGAGAGCACAAGCTCAAATTGTCAGATGCACTGTGCAGATGACAGTTGTATGCAAAAGTGTGTGTTTACATGAGTAATGGCATCAGATACGCTTGATTTGCCTAACTGTAGATTGCAAGTTACAAAGCAGGATTGTAGGATAACACCCACTGGCCAGACGGCATGCAAATCCCAGAGATGCATGGACAGCGTGTATGTGTGTGTGTGTGTGTGTGTGTGTGTGTGTGTGTGTGTGTACGAGAGAGTGAAATGATAGATAAAGGAAATCAAGTGGGAGTAAGAGGAAGATAAAGACAGTAGAAATATAGAGTAGAAAAGTTTAAAAAAAGGAGAGGCAAATGGAAAGACGTCAGTTGGTTTAAGTTTGTGTGTTATTGTGGGAAACAGATGAAGTGGAGAATGTGTGGGACCCAGAGCAAAGGCTCACTCTGTCCTTTTAGACCTCACAAAGCCTCCCAACACTCTTTTGCAGATATGTATTCATATAGATTATCAAATCAGTTGTAAATAATAAGACATGTTTTGATATTAGCAACTTATTTAATCGCCCCAAAGCACACCAGCCAAGCTTCTAACATTTGCCATCAGAGATTATAGTGTTCATAGTGATCATGTTCTAATAATAATTCAGTGTATTCATTAATTCATACACACTCCATCCATAGTAGCCTATACCTCGAAGGGATCTAGTGTTCGGAAAGACCTGCACCTGCTGGTCACATCATCGCAATGGGACTCATTTTAGGGATTCATGTATGCTGTGAATCAGTTTTGTTGTGTTTGTTTGTGTTTTTTAGGACTTGCATTATTAGTTTTGATACTTGCACAGTACATTTACAGTTACATGTTGACCCTACACTTCACCATGGAACCTTTTAATTGTTAAAAACAAAACAAAAACAAGACTAAGAATGTACAGTCATGCCAGCAGCTCTGTGAGGCCGTACTACTGAGGCACAGTGGTGGCTCTGAGCTAAATGCTAATGCTGACATAATGACAATGCTAACATGCTGATGTTTAGCAGGTATATGGTTTACCATGCTCAGCTTTAGAGCTCGAACTTGCAATGCATTGTTTTAATGCCGTTATCTTGAGATCCCAAGTTAATTATTTTGTTATCCAGAGATAACGAGATAATCAACCCGTTATCATGAGAAAACAAAAGGTTGTTTTACTTTTATTACTTGTAAAGTTTATCAGAGATGGTGTATTATATCTGTAGCCTTGGTTCATCATAATGGACAGTTCATGGAGGAATGACATGCAACATGCCTGTAAATATTCATTTTCATACCGATTGGTTGATTTTAGCTGTAATGGTGTCTATCTTGACCAATATCACAGTATGAAATGTCAAACTAGCTTTGATTTAATTTAGAAACAGTGTCACCATTATTATAGGTAATTTATTACTTGCAACCATGATCACTCGTCTTCTCCTACTTGTCGAACGAGCAAACAAACAAAGTTTGATAGCTGAATAGCTGCTCAGCTGCAGAGACATTAAACAGTATGAAAACCTGCAGATGTCTGGTTAGATGCTGGTGTGGTCATTTCTCTTAAATACCACACACACACACACATTGTGTGCCCATCAGCTGTGGGCTACAGCACAAGCTTGTTTACTTTGTCTCTTTACAGTTTACAGCTGAGCTACAGCTGAGATATAAAGGAGAATTTCAGATATAGACCCTAATACTCTTTTACTTCTCTTCAACAATACATTTAAAATAGTAAATTAGTTTTGACGACAAAAAATGATAACTAAATGTGATTGTTGTTGGACTTTAAAAGTTTCACATTTCACTTAATTATTAACCTCATGGTGGAGCTGGAGGAAAAACTGCCTAAACACAATGAAGGTCTACCAAATTTCTTGGCCATCCATCGAATAGTTGTTGAGATATTTCAGTCTGGATAGAAATGGTGGACAGTTCCAGCTTCAGATCCATGTGTAGCTAAAAATATAGTCATATGACATGATATATATGATCTGCATCAAATTCACACTGTCTATCATAATTATTAACTGTGGCATGAATGAAAACGTACTTCAACAGCATATGTTTTAAAAAAAAAAGGCTTGCAGACAACTAACCACAAGTAAACTAGCACAACATGTCGCGTTAGCTTGTGGTTCCTACTCTGTGTGCACCATTTTGTGCCAACGTTTAAATATTACACAGGACAAATCCATCAGACCAACTGCAGGTATCAGTTAATTAAATAAGTTCATTAATTAATTTAATTGTGCATATGTAGTGTAGTGTTTAACTATACAGTTGTACTGACAGGGGAAAGGTATATCACTGGCTCTGGCTTGATCTGGTTAACCCAAATGACAAGATTTAAGTGTTTTTAAGAACATTTTAAGGACGTAAATACCCCAAAATATTTCTTTGAAGTCCCCTCCGCTCAAAAATAGTATTCTCTTCTTGTTCCTACAGTTGGATGTTTGAGCTTCACTGTGCAGAATGATGTATGAGCAGAGTTTGACACCAGAAGGATATTTTCACATTCATCTTCTGAAAGTGGAAAGTTTCTCTGTGCTCATTGAAAATCTGATTTTTAATGGGCGGGGCCTATGATTGTTAAGTCACAAAAAGTTTGGAAGTCAGTCCTGGTCTAATATACAACTTATACAGTGTGATGTAAATCTTGAAGCCACCAGTGCGCAAACACTGAAAATGGACTTCACACGTACATGCTCACCTCCGTCGCCGTGAACATATCTTTCATTCAGTTGTGATTATACAAAATGACATTGCATAGCCAATAGCCCTTGTTGGTTTTTAATACTTTTCAGGGTGTAAGAGATGGAAAACGGCACATGTAATGATGTGGAGGCGCTTTGGGAGAAGGTGGAGTGCAAACGTTATGAACTGTGTCGCATCATCTCCCCGGCAAAGCTCACCCCCTACCTCCGCCAGTGCAAAGTCCTGGATGAACAGGATGAGGATGAGATCCTCAACTCCATGCTGCTCGTCTCCAAAGCAAACCGCACAAGTAGGTAGAGGGATGTGGGGTTTTTTTTGTTATGTATTAGTCATAATATCTTTCATGCAATTGATTCATTATACAACAACTTTGCTGCTATCAGGCCGTCTACTTGACATCCTCCACACTAAAGGTGAGCGGGGGTATGTGGCATTTCTGGAGAGTCTGGAGTTCTACTACCCTGACCTGTACAAGCTGGTCACAGGGAACGATCCCACACGGCGCTTCTCCACCATCGTAGGTGAGACTGACACCTTTGGATGCAGACACACGCACATATATGCATGGACACACAACTTTTGAGTTTGACTCATAGGGGTTTTAACGGGCAATATACTGTATTTCTGAACTGAAGCAACCAATACAGCATGCAGACTTTTAATGTCTTTATGTTGAGATATTTGCATCAAACTAAGCAACAAAAAGTGCAATCTTATTGTAGAGTAGATGGTGTATGATATCTGGGATGTGTCTTTTTTTCTCCTCCTCTCCCCACTGCAGTGGAGGAGGGTCATGAGGGTCTGACCCAGTTCTTGATGAATGAAGTGATGAAGCTGCAGCAGCAGTCCAAAGTCAAGACCCTACAGCATGTAGAGCTCAGCAGAAAGAACTGCACCCTGGAGGATGAGCAGAAGAAGCTACGGCTGGCAAATCAGGAGCTTCAGGCCTTCCAACAAAGTAAAAACACATGTTATTATTTTAGATATGTTCTGACCATGGCATGCAAGCTACCCTCCGTCTGTGTTTCTCTGATAAAATCACTGTTGATAGATCATCAAATGGATCAGATATCAAAGGGTTGAACATTAAATTTAAATCAAAACTGCCATGTACTGAAACTGCTACCCCACCACATATACTTGGTTTACCCTGCTCGGTGCACCACAGTTGGGTTTATTAAGGCCAAGTTGCCAATCACATTGTCTACCAAAGCCTATTCATGAAACTAGGACACTGTGGTATTTGTTATCATGTCCTGTGAAGTTGAAATCTGCAGCTGTTACACCAAGCACAATAAATCCTCCAAATATTTTGAGAATGCTGTTCAGACTCATGTCTGTCTGACAGACTTTGTGTGTGAACTTAAATGAGGAAGAAACAGTCGGCAAGGATACTTTGTTGCAAATTTCCTGGTCACGGTGAATTTGCTATCCTAAAAACCACATCCGTGCCTACTGAAATTTTCAACAAATTTCTAAATAATATGGTATGACCTGACTCGATTCCTTTTAATATGTCTGTATTCATTTCATTTATTATAAAATAATAGCTGCTGTGCAGCCCTTTAATAAATTACTGAAGGCTTGAAATAAAGATCCAAAATACAGTCTTTTCTGTGGTCACGCAAGCCAGCAGGAGCTAGGCTAGGTAGCTAGGCCTGTCTGTGTTTGTTAAACTAAGGCCTAAAAGAGAACAAGGTTCATACTGCATCTGCGTACTGTGTTTATTTACAGAGGCTAGTTGGTTGAATTAAAATTACTCTGACATTGTGGCTAAATGTGTTAGCAGTTGAGCTTGCTATCTTATGAAAGACAGGGGATGTGACTGGCTGAAATGTGAGGCAAAACCCCCCTGTCATGAAAAGTGACATTATGAAATGAAAACATACTTTTCAAAAAAAGGGAATTTTGAATATTGATATCCAATACAATTATAACATTAAATGAATGATGTTATATATAAATATATACCTTTAACCATAACTCTTTCATACATTTAGCAATGATTCTCCAATGATTATCTAATAGTCCTCATGTACAACTGTATAAATGACTATGGTTGGTTCTCCAGGGTACAATAAGTTAAGAGAAGAGAGAAACAGCTACAGCGATGAGCTGCTGAGGGTGAAGGATGAAAACTACAAACTGGCCATGAGGTACGCCACGCTGAGCGAGGAGAAGAACATGGCGGTGATGAGGAGCCGAGACCTGCAGCTGGAGGTACTGATGGATGTGTGGACGCATTAAAACACACTCACTCACTCTCAGCTTCAATCTAATACCTATAAGTCATTATTCACTCTGTGTCCCCTCTGTATGTACAGATTGATCAGCTGAAGCACAGGCTGAACAAGGTGGAGGAAGAGTGTAAAATGGAGAGGAGGCAGAGTCTCAAGTTGAAGAACGACATTGAGAACCGCCCAAAGAGAGAGCAGATCTTTGAGCTGGAAAGAGAGAACGAAATGCTCAAGATCAAACTACAGGAGCTGCAGTCCATCATACAGGTACGGCCTGCCTGAAACACACGCAAACACAGCAACTGAAATCTCAACATTTCCTGTGGATGGTAAATTGGTACAAGAAGACCTTTTGACTTAATGCTTTGGCCTTTATTTTATTAGGATTTGCAGGAACAAGACCAGCAAATTACATTGTACAAAGTATTTTTGCAGTCAGTTCACTGCAGTTGTTTTCAGTGCAGAAACAACTGTTAGGTATTTGTATTCTTTAACATACAGCATGTAAATACCTGCAACGGTTTTACAGTCTAAACCTGTATTAACTGATTTTTTGGTCACTTCAGGGCAGTGCAACAAACTGTAAAAATGTTGATATGCCTAACATATCTAACATGTCAGCATTTGTGTCTGCATTAGCATTTATTTGGAGTCATATTTCTTGCTAGCCAACTTATGTAAGTCCAATATCCCCATCTCATTGTAGCTTTGTTTTGGTCTCCACCAACTCCTCAGATATGGCTCCTTTGCTGCTAAATGCTCCACTATGTGCTATTTAGTACAAATGATCCAGCAGCCAGTTATACAAGGTTCATACCCAACAATGTGTGTATTTCTTTACACACAGCCTGGCCCCCTACCTGCATCAGACAAGGCCATCCTTGATATTTTGGAGCATGACAGACAGGAAGCACTGGAAGACAGACAGGATCTGGTCAACCGCCTCTATAACCTCCATGAAGAAGTCAGACAGGCAGAGGAACTACGAGATAAGGTAACAAACACACGACAAACACACAAGCAAATACGTATCTACACAGAAGATAAGATATGTTAGATAAGTGGTCACGTGAGTGGTCATTTTTGTAGTGTGTCATTTTTTTGGCTCTGAATGTGAAACAGCTGAATGTAAAGGAACTAGCAACACACAAAGGTTACCTAAAACACACCCTAGAAACACAAACCCATGACCAAAGAGCCTAATGCCCATGAGACCATCTGTGAACCACCCTGCGCAGAAACCCCCTCTCTCTATGTAACCTGGTCTTTCTTCTCTCTCCTCTGTGTTTCTCTTCCTGTATCTGCCTTTTCCTTATGAACTATAAATAACTCCACACGTGGTGTCTCTGTCTGTGTCTGTGTTTGTGTGCGTGTGTGTGTGTGTGTGTGTGTGTGTGTGTGTGTGTGTGTGTGTGTGCAGTACTTGGAGGAGAAGGAGGATCTGGAGCTGAAGAGCTCCACACTGCAGAAGGACTGTGAGATGTATCGCCACCGCATGGACACCATCACCATCCAGCTAGATGAGGTGGAGAAGGAGAGAGACCAGGTGAAAGCACGCATACATCCAAACACACATATTTTTTTGCCATTGTGGATTTTGACCATTTGCAATTTTGACCTTGTTTGTGTGTATTTATGAATAGGAAGGATTGTTGTTGTTGTTTTGTTGTTGACTTCCACTCCCCCTGGTACAGGCTTTTCGAGCCAGAGACGAGGCCCAGCACCATTTCTCTCAGAGCCTCCTTGACAAAGACAAATATCGCAAGCAGATCAGAGAGCTGGAGGAGAAGAGCGATGAACTCCATATCGAGATTGTACGCAAAGAAGCCAAGCTAGCCACCTTGGAGTCTCGCCTTCGACGGCTCTCCAAGGACAGTGTTTTGGACCAGGTTAGACCCAGGGAGTCAGTGAGTGTACATGATCAATGTTCAGCTAGCACATATTTCCAATGTCAAATTTTGACACATTTGCATATTTTAATAATTTTTTTCCCTTTCCTATTTTAGCAGAGTTTGCCAAGGGACCTTCCTCCGACCATTATCTCTCAAGGGGAGGGGTTTAAAATTCAATCAGAATGGTCCAGCGATGAGTCGCCAGAGGATAAGTTCTCGCCTCGCCTCAAACGAACCAGACCAGTGGTCAGCCACTTTCCGCTACTCATACTTACTTATTTATTTACTTCTTGGACATTATGGCAAAGGCCAGCGCACATATTTATCAAAATATTTAATATATTAATTACACTATTATCTTAAAGTCTAAATTTGCTGCTGGTTATGTGCAGGTATTGCAGTGTGGGACACATAAACTCCCAAGCCTGTGGTGCACTGTTCTATGAATAGTAATAGTATAAATAGAAGTTCCTGACTAAACTATAATTTGTGGTAGTATTATTATACGTCGCTGATTGTAAGGCATTTGCATAAGTTACAAATGGGCTTCTTAGAACTTGTGCAAAAAAGGTTTTTTAGGCGCACTATTTTCTATGAATCAAATGTAAGCACATTGCTCATGTTCAAGTTCACTCGTTACAATACAATGCATTGAAATGTCAAAAATGGCGCGAGATTTGGACATAAAATTTAAAATGCCCGACTTCCGGTTGGGATTAGGATATGGCTCCAAGAGGCTTTTTTGTACATCTTGACACGATACATGGGCCGATCTCTTTCCATACATACCGATAAAACAGGGCACCAGAGCTGCGTCTTTAAAATTTTATAGGGCTAGCCATTACAGTCAATGGCCAGGGAGGAATTGTATGGTATGTTGTCAATAGAAAGCTGTGAGTGAGAAATGTTTAACAGTAACTAAAATACTATTATTTATTTAGTATTACTATTTTTTGTATTTTAGAACAGAGTTAAGTCTCCAGTCTGTGTACCCAAAGACCTTCCCATCTCAGAGTCCACTCAACTTGCAGGTAACACACATATAGTTTACTCGTATTCCACCATAGCAATGACATTTTCTTTGTTTGTTCATCCACATTTGTCTCCAACTTTCAGCTCCGTCAGTCAACGGAGGAGATTGTCTGGAGATCCAGATGCCAAACTCCAACATCCACAGCAACTCCCTCCCTCCCTCACCCAGCTTCCCGATGTCCCCCACATATCCACCCTCCTCAGCTCCCCCGCACTCCTCCTCCTTCTCCCCATCCCCATCCCCCTCGCCACTCCCATTCACTCTAGTGGAACAGCCCAACAGGTCAAATATGGTGAGGTCTACTCTGTTCTGTGTTTGCTAAAAAATACAAAAAATGCTGTATTATTTCCATCGAAGCCATATACATTTCTGAGTTCTAAAACATTGTTGACTTGACAAACTTGAGTTTCCGAGTCTAAAATTGGAACTTCTGCTTGATTCTCTTGTGAAATCACCAGCTGCGTTACCGTAACGACAGCATCCTGTCCACACTCCCCGAGCCGCCAGAGAAAGCATCGCTTTATCGCAGAGAGAGGGAGAAGGAACATGATTTCAACCCCCGCAGGTAGTCACTGCCCCTATTAAATAATGTGTGTGTGTCAACTAACTAATTAATTAGATGTAGATGGTTGGGTGCCACATTATATAATTCTTTTTTTTATGAATTTGGGCTGGTTTGTGTTTAATTTCTTGTTATGAATGGCTTCAAAATAGTCTGATGTTTGGTCTCTTGTAGCCTCTCGGACTTTGATAGTGACAACATGGAAATGGAGTTTGGTAAAGTATACTTTTACACATTGCCCAAAATGTTCTTTCTAATGGTGTTTTTTGACTGTATTTATCTTCTCTTTATTAATCTCTCTGTCTCTTTCTCTCTATCCCTTCCTTAGAGGACGAAGGGCGTGGTCCACCTTCTGTCCACTCATCTTCCTCGTCCCATCAGTCAGAAGGGATGGACACTTACGACCTGGAGCAGGTCAACAATATCCTCAGGAAACTCTCTCTGGAGAGGTACAGTTCAGACCTTCGTGCACTCACATGCACAAAAATCAATCACAAATCAATCTTACAACTTTCAAACATTCAAACTGTGTGAATTTATACTTCGGTGTGCAGGCCGTTCCGTCCGTCTCTGTCCTCCTTCTCAAGGATCAGCTCTTCCCTGAAGCCAGTGCAGGAGCTGTCATTGCCGGGCGACAACCTGCTGAAGGACATCTCTCTGATTGGCGGCAATGAGAGTGGGATTTTCATCACATCCGTCCAGTCAGGCTCCATTGCTGAGAAGGTGGGGCTACGAGAGGGCCACCACCTCCTGTTGGTATGTAGTTTTCTCACTGCACGGGTTAAAATCCAGGTTCACACGGGCTGTAAGATGACTAAATGTTTAGTGAGGTTCATTTTTGTCCAATTTAAACCTCTGGCTGTACAAATAGAAAAGAATCAGTCAGAACCTAGAACATAAAGTGTAAGAAATGCAGAGGCCAAAATGCATTTCTACCATCAAAAACCCTTTATTCTTTATATTTTCTTTGTTTTCTTGTTTGCTTGTCCAATTATAGTATTATCTTTAATCGACTGACCAAAAAAATTCCATAAAACACCTTAAGCATAAATGATTTAGTCTCTCGTTTATCTGTCTTGTGCTATGATTGGCTGACCAGCTTGAGGGATGCATACGTGGGGAGAACCAAAGCATTTCATTGGATACCAGCACTCAGGAAGAAGCCCACTGGACTCTGCAGCACTGCTCTGGACCAGTCAGGCTGCACTATCGAGCCAACTATGACTGTAGGTGTTATCTCTAAGCGTATATATCTGTTTGTGTAATTCACTGTATACATTATACAATATACTGTGCATGCAAATTAAAATGTGTGTGTGCTGTAGCCTTCCGTCGTCTGCAGAGGGACCTGGCGGAGGGCACGCTGGCTTCTGGCGACTCCTTCTACATACGGGTCAACCTCAACATCTCCGGCCAATCAGACAGCTGCTCTCTAAGCGTGCGCTGTGATGAGGTGGTGCACGTGCTGGACACCAGGCACCAAGGCCGCTGCGAGTGGCTGTGTGCTCGTGTCGACCCTTACACCGGCTCTGACCTGCCTGACCGTGGCACCATACCCAGCAACTCACGGTACAGAGAAGTTCTTTTAAAACTAACAGCAGTGACATTGAGACTGAGAGATAAAACCTAGGTTTTGGATATCAGGGCCGCACGTTTTAAGCACAAGGTACAAACCCAGCGTGGTGTCAAACAGAATTTAAATGCTGGAAGTAACTGAGTACCATGCATCTGTTCTGCTTTAGTACTACAGGATCCTGAGCGTGATGCAAAAGTGATGTAACGGTTGAGCAACCATGCAAAGTTTAGGAGGGGTCTTGAGGGGTTCGCTTTCAGGATGCAAGGCATCTCTGATCTCCCCAACACAGCAGAGACATCCAGCCACACACACAAACACACAGTTCAAACCTCTGAACATTTTCACACCCGAGTCCCACAGTCTGTTGTTGTCACCAAGAAACACAGGAAACTGCTTGACATGAGGACAGACTCTTTTTTAATGATACATGTTGTTTTTACTTTTTTAACTGCGTTAAATTCATGTCGATCTTAAAATTCAATTTGAATTTTATGAAGACTTGTGTGTGAATCTGTGTGACTGAAGGGCCCAGCAGCTGCTCCTGGTAAAGATTCAGAAGTTAGTGTATCGAGGGGGAAAAGAAGAGAATGATAGCCACCGCAACAGTAGGGTAAGAAACTTTCAGAACTGTTTTCTCTTTTTGTTTTAGCAACAATTATACTATTTACTTACTATTTTCATAAATGTGTAGCTCAATTTACAGCCAGAAGAAGCCAGCCCCTCTCCTGATCCTAAAGCCAGCCCACGCTTGTCAAGAGCCAGCATCTTCCTCACTCAGATACTACAGGTAATGAAGTGCAAACAAAACCTCCTGTTGTTGAACAAGTCTTTAGTCTCTTCAGGGTAATGGCGCACCTGTGCCACAGCCTTCAGGCTCAGATAGCCTGCGCTGAACACACTGAAACATCATACTTAACTTCATCAAAAAATATGTATTTTATAATGAATAACTTACACCCCATAGCCTCTAATTCCAGATGAATAATTTTGTCTCACTATTGCAAAGTGGTAGCCATTTTACAATTGCAAAACAATATCAAAACACGTACATTTCTGCAGAAATATTGTAGGTGGTGTCTTGATTAGCCCACACTGACTAGCATGATGTTGTGGGGTAACTAAGAAGTAAGACGTTATTATGAATAATTTAGGAGTTTCACGGCAAGATGTTTTCCCCACTTAGAATTATTGATAATATGAAAGTATTCTGACAACCCTGGTACTGGTAGGCCGCTATTTTCCTAAAATGAATGTGCAGCATTACTGAACAAAGCAGTACAGCTAAGACGACTCCAATAACCCTTTTTTTGTGCCTGTTTTGGTTCGTAGTTTGTCAGCAGGGTGGATATCAAGTATAAGAGGATGAACAGCAGTGAGCGTGTGAGGATAATCAACTCAGGCAGCACAACACTACCCAGACAAGGTTTTGAGACGCTTAGACCAGAAGGTGAGTACAGAGTGAGCCTGGGGAACAGAACTCAAAATGAGCAACCAGAAGAAACATCTAGAAAAGGCAAAAACTAAAATCTGAAAAGACATTTATGTGGGCATGCTGCTTAAAATTCACACTCGAAACTAGTTCATTACCAGCAAGTTTCAGTTTAGGTGAACTGAATGAAGTTGGAAGTGTACATTCATATGTAAGCTCTGAAAGGTTTAAGTGAAAGTGCTGAAATAACTGTTAAAATGTCAGTTGACATATAACCAGTGAAAGCAGATGAATTGTCAATTGATGTGTAAGTGGTGAAAATAGTGGAAACTTCAGTTGAAGTGGAAGTGCTGAAGCGTGTGCAGAGGTGGCAAAAGTACATATGTTCTTTACTTAAGCAGAAGTACAGATACAGGTAGAAATACTGCTTAAACTTCTTTACTCAAGTAAAAATAGAAAAAGACTGAAAAAGTATAAAAGTAAAAAGCATGCTCTTGGTTTTCTTTGAAGGACATTTCTACATGCTGTTTCTGTAACTGAAACTTCAAAAAGGGTTGAGTCTTCCTCTCTTGTCTTTTTCATCTTGTTATAGCGTTTTTAACATGTTACGCCTGCACCAGTCTTGATGTTAAGAAGGCGTGCATTGATGCAAAAAGAATAATAATAATACTAATGATCAGTAATTTAAACAAAAGTAACTAGTTTTTTGAAAATGTAGAAAGTACAGATTTGAATTAAAATGTAGGGAGTAAAAGTAAAAAGTTACCTGAAAAACTACTTGAGTACAGTAACAAAGTATTTGTACTTTGTTACTTCCCACCTGTGAGAGTGTGTACTACAAACAGATGAAATATCTGCTGAAGTATGAGATCTGACATCTAAAAATCAGTTCAAGTGCCACATTAACATGTAACAGGTGAAGGCAGATGATGTTCCATTTAAAGTGTAAGTTAATGAGATGGCTTATGTATTTTGTGCAATACACACCAATGTAAAAATCTGAGAAGGTCTAAAGGGAACAAAAAAAGATGTCAAGATGTCTCCTACTTCACTGTAGTTCATTTTTCAGTGTATGTGCACGGGTGGCTTCAATTTTCTACATCACACTTGTATGAATTGCATACTGTACCAGGACTGACTGAAATCATGTTCATAGGCCCCGCCCTTAAACTCAGATTTTCTAAGAGCACAGAGAAACTTTCCACATTCAACAGATGAATGTGAAAACATCCTTCTAGTGTCAAACTCTGCACATACATCATTCTGCACAGTGAAGATTAAAGATCCAACTGTAGGAACAACAAGTAAAACATATTTCTCAGTGGAGAGGGACTTTAAACAAAGTGCCTTTTGCGTAAATATTCAGTCTGATGGTTTAAGGTGTAAATATATATCTTGAAAATGGGTTAGCTCAGACTAATTTCCTGCTGAGAGGATTTATATAGTTAATCTGGTCAGTAACCTAGCTTGTGGAGCTTTAGGCCTCCTTGTCTTCCTACCATTGCATGTTCATCTTTCTATGTGTGCTGTCTTGGCTGTAAACAGACGCTGCCGACCCAGACAGTGAGCTAAGCAGGAGTTTGAACTTGATTCCGTACAGTCCTGTCACCCCCCAGCGGACCCAGAGGAAAAGACCAGTCCTATTCACTCCCGCTTCTCTAGCCAAAACCATTATCCAGAAAATACTGAACTTGGGGGGAGCCATGGACTACAATATCTGCAAACCAGGTCAGTGTGTGATGAAATATTTCCACCTTATTGGCACAATCCCAGTGTTTGCACCTATTGTGAATCACAGATAGAGGAGATGGGAGGAGGAGAGAGAAGGGAGCTACTATTGGGATTCAGGTCAGGTATTGTACTGCGGTGTGGTGTAAATGTTAATGAGTGTAACCGGAGAGATGGCGGGGCAGGATGGAAGATGGCCTAGTTGATAATTAGGATGATGCATGATGATGATGCTGATGATGACAGTGACACAGAGGTGTTTACATCTGCATATAGGGATATTTCAGACGTTGCACCCTTTGTAAATCAGTTGACTTCCTGTAATGTGAAGCGTTTTGGTTGTACTGTCAGGCCCACAGGGAATTAACTTTCCAGTCCCATGACAGACCAACTGCTCCCAGGACAGGGGGGTCAGACAGGTTACTGGTTGAACATCTGGCAGAGACACAAGCCTGTGACATGTCTTGGTTACGTGGAGAGTCCCTAGGGCAAAAGACTCAGAAGTTTCTGTTCCTTCTGTTGTTAATGTGCTGTGTTGAATAAGATCAGTTTCTCAACATTTCTCTTTCTATGCTATTGTATTTGACTCTGTTATCTACTGTTTAGACACCCTGTCCAAGGAGGAGTTCCATCTGAAACAGAATGTGGAGCCCTTTATTCACTACAAAGAGAAACACGCCACATTCGAATGCATCACCCGAGAAAACATAGAGGTGGTCGCTGCTAAGGTAGGCTATAATTCATGAGTATGCGTATGCACCTGCCTTTCTCTGCGTATGTGTCTCCTCATAATGAAACTTTTGCACCTAATGGAATAGTTTTAAATACCACTCTTAACTCTGTATGGTTAATAGCTGGAGCCAGCACCACATTAGCTATACATAAAGACTGGAAACAAGGGGAAACTAACATTACAAGCCTCGCTTTGTCCAAATGTTGGTTTTAATTGATGAGCTTTAATGTGCTGGTAGGTGGATTTTGTTACAGTTTGAAAGGGCAAGGCTAGCTGTTTCTCCCTGTTTCCAGTCTTTGTGCTAAGCTACGCTAACTGTAGCTGGCTTTAGCTTACTGTACAGACATGAAAATAGTGTCGATCCATTTATCTCTTTTGAACACAGCAAAGAGACGTATTTCCAAAAATGTTGAACCATTCCTTTTTTTCTTTTTTAGGTTTCTGTACGTCACCTTATTCACATATTTACTTTTGTTGTTGTTAAATTCATAGATTCATGCATGAATTCATTTTTTGTCTGTCTTTGGCCAGCAGAAGAGAAAAACATGGCAAACATTTTGTTTCTTTTATTAGATCTGATTAAGCAGTCAAAACGCCTTCTAGTTTCATTGTGTTATATGTGAGGTGTTGTGTGCTTATCTCTGTGTTTAATCGTATCCGCATTACACAGATCTATATTTGTTTATAAAGCCCATTTTTTCCACCCGTCACCAGGGCAAACACTGCCTACTGGAGGCTGAGCTGAGCTGCGTCAAAGACCTTCTGCGGAGAGAAATCTACCCGATCATCATCTACGTCAAGATCTGTGAGAAAAATATCAAGAGGTTACGGTAGGCCTCTCAAACCTCACTTACTCTCACACATTTACATAGAGCCTCTTACCCGCAACTGCAAACCACAACCTTTTTTCCAAATGCAAATATACGTCAATCCTTGCTTGACATTTTTAATTCAAGCAGGAGATAAGATTGAACAAGCTAAAAGACAGGTCCACTGTTTGACTCTCTTAACCTAAGCATTTATGTGTGAGGTTTATCAGCAACCTGCAGACAATAGTTATGGATTTGAATCAGTGATAGGGTAGCTGAATAAGAACTTGTTCCTGTCCACAAAGGGGAGAATTAGACACCTAAGTAAAACAAAAAGTATGTCCAGTGGCTGCATGATTTCAGTGGCGGTACAAACTTCTGTTTCTCAGTGTATGATTGCTCTAACTATTGGCGAGTGTCAACAAACCCCGATGGGTGACGTGTTTTCTGGTGGATTGTTCCTTTAAATAGACAAATCGTACTTGAACCTATTAATGTCAGTGTAATCTTTCCGAGAATTACAACAAAGTTCAAAAGCCGCCGCTGCAAAGTGTCTACAGGATCTCATCAGAGATACTGGGTTCCAAACATTACCACACTCACCACCACAGTGCTGCTTCCTTCCTGTTTCCTGTCCACACAGGAAGTTTCCTCAACGCGTGGAGTCGGAGGAGGAGTTTCTGAGGTTGTGCCGGGCCAAAGAGAAGGAGCTGGAGGGCATTCCCTGCCTCTACAACAGCCTGGAGCCCGACTCCTGGGCAGGAACGGACGACCTCATCAAGGTCATCAAAGACCGCATACAGGACGAGCAGAAGAAGACAGTCTGGGTGGAGCAGGACCTCCTGTAGACACACACACACACACCAGCACAGATACACACAACGGTCTGTACATAAAGATAAACATGTGTAGCTGAGCACCCCAAACACACCTTGTACATCATGTTTCTATGCATATTATTATATTTATGCTCAGACTCAAAAATGTGGACACTGTTTTAGACTTTAAATAAATGCATTATTATATATTTTGTAAATGTGTGCCTTTCCTTTCCTTTAGATCAATAAACACATGGAAAAGATCAAAAAGGGTAATCTTTTATTTATAAGTTAAACATTTAAAAGGGTTCAAAGTGCTGATCCTACTTAACCTGGAGTATACTGACCTCTAGTGGCTGGTGTCATACATCAAATCATACCAAACCTTTTATTTATTTATGTTGGATGTCTTTTTCAGTTTTTTATGCTCCTCCTAAAATGATACAGAAATATAGTTTACATAAAAAAATAAACCCATACAGGGTCCCTTGGTAGAGCTAACACCCCATGTAACCAACCAGGCTCAAGTCAAGTCTGGCATTCAAAACCTCACTTAAATAAAAGTAATATTATCAGCAAAATGTACTTAAGGTAACAAAGTAAAAGCACTCATCATGTCAGTGTTTTACTAGTATATGTGCTGTTTTTGGATTAATATTACAGCTGCATTTATGAGTATGTTGCATTTTACTGCTGTAGATGTTTTAACTACTTCAGATACTGTTGTTTAGTTTTATCTACAGCGATGCATCATATTCTGTAAGATTATCATCATAGTTCTCCTACTGAGTAAATTATTAAAAAAAAAAAAAACTTTTGCTGCCCTGTGAGAAACCATTTATTTAAGTCAACTTTACATGAACTGAAGAAAAACAGTCTGTTATCAGCTCTGGGGACAATACAATGCTTTTTCCAGTTAATCCAAAGGGGGTTTTAAATAATTTATTCAGTTTAAGAAGTAGGAGAATTTTCTCAACTCATAAAGGAACACTTTTGGGTTCATCACAAGCATTTAAAATCAACGCATGTACAATAATTAACTCAACATTAATATGAGTTGTTGGCTGGTTTAAGTCTTGTTAGTCTTTTAAAAAGGCTGCTGTTCAGGTTTGTTTGCAGGTTCCATTCATGTGATTTGAGTTTTTGGTGTTGCTACTCTTTTATTTTTATTACGTCATGAATTGGGCCTTTGAAGCTTGGATAATCTTTGCACTGCAGCTGTTCATTGACAGAACTGTATTTCATTGAAATATGCAGTATTTGGAGTTTTAAATTGCCTAACCGTCAACAAAATACCATCCAGGCTCACTCATTAAAAAACTCAGACTTGGACACAGAGTTCACTCAGCATTATTATCTAGAACCCAGTAATGGGCTCCGCTCACTGGTGATTTCTACCGATTATAATTCAGCGTTTTTCAAAGGACACCAGAAGGTTCAATTTGACAAAAATGTGCAGGCCAGAGGGGGATTTAGAGTAACCTCTTTCATAAGGGTGCTGGATAATCTCATCATCTGCGGGGACAGACATGGATACAGCAATATGCAGCATTCCCAAAAATGCTGCTGTACTGTGGCTACTGTCACCATTTGGTAAACTGTAACACTCATTATCAAAAGTTATAAAATACATACAAGTAATACATATATTAAATATGGTGAGTATAATATGATTATAGCCAAAACTATATATTTATCAAGCTGGTGCCAACTTTTTCATCATCCATGCTTTTCCTTCTGTTGTGTGTGTGTGTGTGTGTGTGTGTGTGTTGTGAGGTGAATCAGCTGCTCTGTGGGGGCTCCTCGCTACGTTTGATGTCACAGGATGAATAGAGTTCACAAATAACAGGATTTTTTAAGCGCATCAGCCCGAGGCCACAGAAATAGACGCAGATCCCCACCGCCACATCACCTTATCATCCTTCTCTTGCTCTAATTTTCTGAGTGAAGATGACATTTGTTTTTGCAGGTACAGCAGGTTATTTTCTGCACGCGGTCCCCCATGTGGGAGGGAACAAGGGAGGAGGCGTGGGGGAGCGAAACTGTCTACATAAATCATCCCAGAGTAGAGACATGTTGTGCTGGAGCTGACCCAGAAAAGTGAATTTTTCCCTCTCATGAGCTCACTCTGCAGAAACCTCAGCCAGCGAAGTCTCGCGGTATTTCGCGTGCTCCCGCTCCATCTCATCTCATCAGAGGCAGCTGACGCGGCGCTGGGAGCTCGCGGCCACAAAAAGAGGTGAGAAGGTGTTGTTTTGTTTTTGTTTTTTAAAAAAAAAAACCTCGTCTTTTTTTGTTATGAACAAGAAATCTTTAAAAGTAACAAACCCGTTCACTTCTGAGTAGCGCCAACATTTTCTTTATTAGCATGCACCTTTGCTCCACTGCTGAGCGCTACTTGGACACCTAGATACCGCTGTAGGCACCCTGACAGCGTATATTGATACAAACCACAGGCTGTACGGAAGCTCCGGGGCTTCTTCTGCTAACTCCGCATTGTCTACACGTTAATTCGGTGAACCGCGCGACGCTTTTAACGGAGCGAGCCTCATGCCCAAAAGCCTCCCGGTGCGAGGAACAGCCCGTTCCCGCGGCGCTGCTCTCCCGTCAAAGGCTACATTGTGTCCGGTGGTCTGGCATCCGCTGGCGGCTGCTGCGGACAGGACGGTGGGATTTATCTGTCGCTGGCTCTTTTAATGGCTTTTATCTTTCTTGTTTACACAGCTGGCGTGACACCGCGGTGGTCGTGGGGGGTTGGTAAACACAAACAAAACGTGGACGAGTTTGGAGGTAACTCATCATTAATATGTGGTGATTAATAACCTTTCCTGACACGAGCTGGACGTGTAACGTTACGTCCAAAAATAGTTGTGTCAACACAGAAAGGAGCGTGAACCGCGGACGTAGACATTTTAATTGGTGTTTCTTCTCCACGTCTCCAGATATCGATTCAATGCTTCCGCCTACTGTCCACACAGTACTCAGTATTCAGATACTTTAGTAATACATTACTGTAATACTCCATTACAAGTATAAACAGTATATCTGCCCAGTGCAGAAACGTGCCTCCGGTAAGAGTAATTGTACTATATTATATAATGTGTTTATGAGTTGCAGTGATTAGTTGATTAATGAATTAGTCAATCAGGTCATAAGGATTAATTGGCAACTGTTTTGATAATTAATAACTAATTTATTCATCTTTAAGTCATTTTTTAAAATGCCAAACGTTTGAGGCTCTCAAGTGTGAAAACTTATATTATTTAATAATTAATAGTTTTAACTTTTGGACTTTTGCTTCATCATCATGTCAAGTTGTGCTACAGGATAATGTGATGAGAATTCTTTCATTATTTAGTTTCATTAACAGTTATTAATCAAGAAAATAATCAGCAGATTAATTGATAATGGAGATAACTGTTCATTGCAGCTGTACGTGTTAAGTTTTATTATACACATTGATGTGTAAGTAGCATTTTGTAGTTGGTTTGGGGTGGAGCTAATTGGAGCTAATTTTAACTATTTTATATACTGTTGAATAGTGTAAGCCAGACGAATGTGTCACATTTGATCCTGTTTCCTAATTAAAATCTAAAACATACAATATTTCACTCTGAATTTGAGTGGAGCTGCAGTAAAATGGAACTAACCTAATTTATTGCTATAGTACACATTATAGGGCGGCAGTAAATGTGTCGGAGCGTAGAGAGGGAGAGGATTGTAGTCTGCCGCCTCTGGAGAGTGGAATGATGATTTTCCATGTCAATGGTCCCTCTTAGCTTCAGGAAAGAGGAAATAATATGAGGACTGTTGCACGAGAGCTCCTTATTTAGAAGAGTGTTGGAATGGAAAAGTCACGCCCTGCGACTTTTAAACTGTACAGGAAGGAGAAGAAGATAGACCGGAGATAAAGCGGAATTTAGAAACGTATTGTGACTGAGATATGGTAGAACACATTTATCTTTCTGCAGCTCTCCGTAAAGCAATAGGCTGTTTTGTGCATTGCATGAGCACAGTAAGCTCCAGTGTGTTTTTCATGCAGAATGTACATCTTGGTTAGGTGTGTAAAATATTTGCAATTGGCCCCACTCTCAAACGTTGCAGCTAACATAGGGGCTTTTATTACTTCAGAGGTGCTCAGTATTAAAGTGTGCCGATGCTGCACCTAGTATGGGTACAGCGGGATACTTGTGCAATGAAAAAGTTAGTACTGTATGGTATGCAGAGCCCCCTGGCATGCAGACATTTGACAACCACTTGTGATTTTACTGCTGAGAGTGGGAGTAAAGTCAACTCAGAAATTCAGTTCATGCCAAGTGAAGCCCAGTAAACTGTCTCATTTTGCTCTTGTTTTCGAGCTGTTTTATTAACAGAGGAGCTGAAATACCTCACTCGCACTGGAGCAGTTCTTTTGTTTTTATTTTTGCCTTGAAATCTGTTATGCCTTTTGTAACTTAGGTACTCTAGGGGCTTGAACAGGAGGCTTTAAAAACACAAGGAACTCGTGCCTTGGTGTATTACTATACTTTACATTCAACCTGTTTTGTCATCATTGTCTTTGTTCTCTGCTCAACTCCCTGCTGTTTTGTGAGCTTATCTGTGTCAGTGTTTCTTCGATATGCTAACCAACGATGAGACAAGCCTGTAATCTGATTTTAGAAATGGAAGTGGTTATTTAACTCTGAGAACGATGGAATACACGACTGTGGTTTTTTCTCTCTCTGTGTCGTCTCTGTTTACAAGGTGCTGCAGGCATGGAGCGGAGGTGAGAGTTAATCCATGGATGGCCAGTTACGCTCCTGCAGTGCACCAGCATCATGATAAACTCCATCCTACCACACACTCTGCTCTAGCTGCCCTTTATCTATCGCCATGGTGAGAGAGAGAGCTCCTGGACCTTGAATCTGTTGCCATGGTGACCCAGTAGCAAGAATCCTTTAACTCCAATCTGTTGCCCTGGTGATCGCGTGAAAAGGACCCAGGTAACTATTTCAATCTGCTGCCATGGTGATTCTGTAGAGACGCCCTGTAAAGTCATAGTCAGTTGCTATGGTGATCCTGTAGCAAGCAACAGTCACCATGGGAACGTCCAGGATGTTCCGCATTTTTGTCGTCCTGGGCTCGGCCTTCATGATCCTTCTGATCATAATCTACTGGGACGATGTCGGAGCGTCCCACCTATATTTGCACACTCCCGTCTCGCCGGGTCCCAAAATCCCACACCCTGCACCCCCGCAGCGGCCTCAAACCTCCCGAACCCCGTCCTTCCTGTCGGACATCGATGCCTTCGTTAACCAGTTCTTAGAGCCAGGAACTGGTGAGCCCACAGACCCCGCCCCTGCAGACACAAGTAACCAATCAGAGAAAGCTGAAGAACGGTACATACCACGGCGGGAGTGGAAGATTCACCTGACTCCAGTGGCAGCAGAGCTCCGTGAGAGACAGGTTAATATATAATTTATTATTATTATTATTATTATTATTATTGTTATTATTATTATAAATTGTACTAGTATGGCGAGATGTCATAGCAAGAACAGCACATGTATAAATATCACAATTCACAATGACTGTATTCCAATTATGCTTGTAGCCAGCTGCGTGTTGACTCAGTGGCACAACAGACATATAAATAGAACAGAGCCATTGTTTACGTCATTAGTTCCACCTTTGATAGAAGTCACAATGTCTACCATGAAAAAGACCTGTGGGAGGACTCAACAATCCATGTTCTGGACTCTGATTGGTTGACAGCTGCAGCTCCTCTCATTCAAATCATGTGAACATTAATTAAAAGGAGCAAATTGAGACGAATATCATTTGTGAGTTGTTAATTGGAGTAAGCTTTAAAGCCTTGTAATATTGATGGAGATTGCAACACTTGCAATAACTTGAAATTAAATTGAATTCCTCATCTAAAATTGGATTCTTGCATTTATGCACAAGGCTGGGCATCTCTCTCTCTGTATTTTAAGTACCCGCACAATTTTGTCACGAGGAGAGGTTTAATCAGCCAGAATAAGTGGAAACACCTGTGTGGGTGTAGAGTAAAGACAGGCACTGTTAAAGTAAGCACGAGTATCAGTACCAATACATTTATATGCACATAAAAGGGTAAAGGCTTCCTGAATGTCTCCTTATATTAGTCACCATTTATTACCAGTTGTTTTGGCACTGTAAGAAAAATGTGATTTTAAAAACCAAACATTTTAATTGCTAACAATAAATATCTGCGTATAACCAGGAGCAGCGGCGGAGGTTACTGCAGGAGATGTGCGCTAATGACAGCGTGGTGTTTCCTGGCAAAAACCGTTCGTTTGACGACATTCCCAACAAAGAGCTGGATCACCTTATTGTGGATGACAGGCATGGTATTATCTACTGTTATGTTCCCAAGGTATGCAAACACCTATGTTTTTCTTACTTTGTTAACATTAAATTTACTTTACTGATGATGCAAGTCTGGCAGAAGTTTAACATGTTAAAGGCTCTCAGTGGCCTTCATGCTGCAGGCTTTCAGCTGTTTCTTTCATCTTTATTAACCTTTGTGGCTCCCTCACAAGATTTACTTTAACATGTGCTCCCTGTCCCCCCCTCAGGTAGCGTGCAGTAACTGGAAGCGCATTATGATTATCCTCAGTGAAAGCCTGCTGCGGGACGGTGTTCCCCAGAGAGACCCGCTGGCCATCCCCAGGGACCTGGTCCACAACAGCAGCATGCACTTTACCTTCAACAAGTTCTGGAAACGTTACGGAAAGTTTGCAAAGCACCTCATGAAGGTTTGTTCTAATACTATATGATACTGTGATCATAATACTAAAATATAGAAAAAGTAACAATATAGTTTGTTAATTGAATGTATTGATTGCTGAATTGTTTTGTCATGTGCTGCATGATACACAGTGAGGTTATGTTTCAGGTGCAGAGCTTCACAGCTGCACCTGTTTGGTACTTCAGTAAATTGTTTGTTATGTAAGTGACTATGACACCTGCTTAAACCATTAAGTACGGCATGACTGGTATGGGCTCCTGTCTTAGAACATGCTTTGGTTTTTCCTGATGTTTTATTTTTGCGACACAGTAAGAACTTAATTAGACGTGCATCACTCTTCAGTGTCATATAGGCAGCCCCGGGCTCACATCCAGCAAAGCATCTCAGTGCTTGTACTGCTAGTGTTACATTATGATGTTCATGTGTATTATCACATCTGCTATCTTTAATTCACTCTTGGTGATTCTGGACCTCTTCCAGACTGTCCATCACAAAGCCTGTTTCTAGCTGTGTCACTGTGTCCTACTGGTCACAAAATTACATAGAAAAAAAGGTTTTGCCACAAAATGTCACCATTGTTTCTCTGAGCTTTAGAGTCCTCTATCATCTCCTTCAACATATAATTACTCTTCATTATTTTAAATTGCCTCAATTAATTTTCCAGTTTATGTCTGATAATAATATGTTGTGTGTTAATACAATATTAATAATTTGTTTAAGGTGAAGCTGAAGAAGTACACCAAGTTCCTATTTGTGCGGGACCCCTTTGTGCGCCTCATCTCTGCCTACCGGAATAAATTTGAGCTGCGCAATGAGGACTTCTATCGGCGCTTTGCACAGGTCATGCTGCGTCGCTATGCCAACCAGCCGACGCCTCCTGCCTCTGTGGACGAGGCGTTCGGTGTGGGTGTCCATCCTTCTTTCTCCCACTTCATCCAGTACCTCCTGGACCCTCAGACAGAGAAGGAGATGCCCTTTAATGAGCACTGGCGGCAGGTATATCGGCTTTGCCATCCATGCCAGATTCAATATGACTTTGTGGGCCACCTGGAGACTGCAGAGGAGGACGCCGAGCACCTACTACGTCAGCTGCGGGTGGACAATGTGGTGGAGTTCCCCACCTCCCATAGGAACCTCACAGCCAGCAGCTGGGAGGCTGATTGGTTCAGCACAGTGCCTGTTGAGGCACGGAGAGAACTCTACAAGCTGTACGAACCTGACTTCAGGCTCTTTGGCTACGACAGACCAGAGTCGATCCTCAATGAATGACTCATGTTTCTACAGACCTGACCCAGCCACACACGGACACAATGTTTTTTATGTCATGAATTAATGCTTCACACACAGTAACACCTCCCTTTGTTCTGGGCTTTGCAGATTTGTTCTCCAGTCTTGTCTATTCTACACTGAATGTGCACATTATTCCAGGACCCTCGCTGTTTCTAAGGAAGCACACTACTGAGGTGAAGCCACGCTATTATTGTCTTTCTTTTTAAATCACAAAGATAACAAGAAGCACACAAGTTAGAGTCAGACAGTTGGATAGCAAGCGTCCTAAGATGTTGCACATTCAGTGTAGTCTTCAATTCAAAACTCCACGCTGAGTGCACTCCTAACTTTGATGTCACGCCACGCCTGTCGTTTGTGATGCCACAGTTTTATTGTGAGTAACTGTGATAATCACGCAGGCTCTGTAGCAGGATGTTTGAAACCTCCCCGAAGTGATGTCACAGAGCCATAGAGAGGCAAAATCCCTCTCCTTCTGGTGTCCCCCATGGGTGCTTGTTTCATCTAGTCAACGCCCCTATCAAGAGCCAGTGTTTGGTTTGTTTGTTCTGGGTATAAAAACCAGCTCATTCCAAGTTAACGAAAACACAACAGCTCTTACATTCAGGTGATTATACTCTAATGAAAACATACATATAAATATTAAATTCAATTTCTGCCAATAGATCCTCCTAAATGTTACACACTAGACGTTTAAAAGATAATTTTGCAAGTCAAGTTTGTCAGTAGTACCATTTAGTTTCATGTGGAACTCTCACCTCGCACAGTATATGTCGCAACTTGGCCATCCCTTGTAATGTTTTCTTACCTGATGTGTTTTATCCCATGAGTCGTGGTCCTTTTATCAGCCGGCAGGTGAAACAACGAGCAAGACGAGTTGCACATCCCAGTACAAAACACACAGGCATCGTAGCTTGTGGAGAGAGAAAGCTATGACGTCACTTACTGACTTTTGGGTGTGTAGTTTTTCTAATGATGTATTTTCAGTCTTTTACCTCAGCAGTTTCACAAACAAACTGCAACTTTCTTGACTTGCAGTAATTACCTTTTAAAACATCAAACATCATATGTGTAATTCATGGCACAATTTGAACAGATCAAAAACGTAATCGCCATTAACTACAGTACATATTTTTTCCGAAATAAGGTCCCGCGGTGATTCACCGTAAGAGGAGGGACGTTGCTTCTCTGTACTCTATGCTTGTGATGTCATAGAAACCCTTTAGGCTGTGACAGTGGACAGGAAGTCTGGGCGAATAGGTAAAATGAAGTGTTACTAGATTAGTTTTAAGTGTAGTTGCACTAGTGTTAGTAATCATCTTATTTATTTCACATTGTGTAAGTGCAATGTTTCTGTTAAGCATGAAAGGGATTTCTACATTGAAAACATACTTATGACAGCTATCAACATCAGAAACAGAATTATTTCATACCTCATATGCAGATTAAGAAGGTACTCATGTTATGTAACGCATACTTAAAAACAAACACTACTTCTTCAGCATGGGGAAGTCCGTTAAGTTATATCAGTAGAAACATTTCAGATAATATTTTAGCAGCTTGTTTCATTTGGCCTGTTGCACAGCATGGTGTACATGCCACACTGTAGCATCATCATATAGGAGCGTAGTGAACAGTAGGCTGCGTAACTGGATTTGTCTCAGCTTGTCTTTGAGGCATAAAACTGGAGTTTTGACATTCTTTTGTTTCCATCAGCAGGATGTACACAGGTGAGCATCTGTGTTTCAACAGACAATTTTCCAAAGGGAACTCATTCTTATTATTTTACTGGTTGTTGTTAGTGACAGTTTTATCATCGGTTGTGTTTTCACGCATAATCTGCAGTCATTAACACTGAACACTGGGTAACCCTGGAGACTACAGCAGTGTCGTTGCCCCCCCCCCCCCCAAAAAAAAACTGTATTAATATGACATTTTATAAAGGCGGCATTTTAATGGGACGCAGTATTTTGTAGCAAAGAGCTGAGCACATTATGTGACGCCAACAAGGAGCAAAGATCACTCATCAAGTTGGCTTGATGCTAGCATATTAAGTACAACTGTTGGTGCAAGATGAGTCTATGGTCAGTATTAATGAGGTTCCAAGTAAAGGTTTGATCATGATTAGAGTCAGGCTTAATCATCATGATCTGGGCGTGGATAGGGCCACACGTTTTATATGAGAAAAGTGGAAAGATACTTAGATAAGATAGTGCCTTTGGTTGCAAACGTTTACACAGCAAAAAAGTATTTTTGTAGAAGGACTTAATTTTTACTTAGAACATAATACAGTGAGAGCTGTATGAAGCCACAACAAGGTATATTTGATATACTGGGCCTTGTTTATCATGTGTAATTATTATTTGGAAAGGAAAGGGAACAACAGAGCCCTTCAGCAGAACTGACTTCATGGGAATTTGTATGGTTCTTGACGCTGTGAGGACTCTTGTCAGTGTGCATGTGTCCAGTGGATTGCTGTGTAACATTTCAATTGCAGGATTACTGTGTGGTTTGTTCTGTCTGATGTCATGGACATGCTGTGTGCCACATTATTCTGCAAGTCACTAAGGTGTTCACACTATTGAGTCAGTGTTGTCTCACTGCCTTCTGGTTTATTTGTTTTGTATAAGTGTACACAATTTACAGTATTTTACTGTGTTGTTTTTTATTTTAATCAAATTTTGACTCCTTCATGACTTAGTTTTAACTTGGACAGCCTGGAATTATTATTTTTATATATATATATATATATATGGCTGATTTTCTGTCATCATCACTTGGTGCATTTTTCCATATAGGTCTAAATATATAGAAAAACAGGTATATGTTAAGCAAAAAAAAAAAAAATTGTGCACTCCCACCTCTCTTTTGTATTTTTGTTCTTTTGTTGTGTTTTTTTACGGCCTGATGTTATCCATGTCAGCAATGTTGTTCTTGGCTGGTTTTTCTTTGAAAGTGCAAACAACAACACTCACTTTTTGTAAGGTGGAAAGAGGTGTTTATTTATTGGCAGAATAAAACCTATGAGTACATGCTGCTTTTGAAAAGAGAAAATCGGTCTTAGGGCTGTTAATGGCTCTTTCCGAGGGTTAGAGTTTGACTGGTGATGTGTTATTTGTATATCCACAGTGACCTGACGCTTCATCAGCATTCGTACTTCGAACTGCTTAAATGTTGTTGAAGCTGCAGTGCCAAACCTTCTCCTACATTTTGACCTCATGCCAATTCCTAACGTTCAATAGCATCACAGACCAAAATACCCAAATCTATTTTTGTGATTCATTGTTTTGTAAAACATAAAGCAGTTTGACAAATGTGTTCCTTCTCTCATAAACGGGAAAAATTCTGTTTCAGTGTCATGCATCATCTGGTCTTCTCTACAAGAGAAATAAAGGTTGTGTGGCATGATGGAGAATCTAATTGTCTTTTATTGTGCAAATCACTTGTATATATGAGATAATATTGGCGCAGAATAAATATTGATCTGCCATATTTTATCATATATTGTTAATATCTTTATAAAGCTGAATGGTAGCTTTGTTTGAGGACTGACATGAAGGCATTGTTAACAGGAAAAGGAATTGTCAACAGGAAATGTGGATAATGTTAACAAATACAAGGAATGTCTGGATGTTTGTGCCTGAAATGTTAACACACTGGCTTACCACACACACACACACACACACACACACACACACACACACACACACACACACACACACACACACACACACACACTCATTTTGTTTATTTAGATCCCTATTAGTTTGTGTATTGTCACAGTAGCTACACACAGTGTATGTGTATCATATGTGAGACACCAAACAGCTGTCATCAGAAAGCTGATGGGATGAAAGAAGAAACATAAGAAACCACTAAAGCTACAGAATAAAAACACTGAACAACCATTCAGTGCGTCCTCAAGGGGTTACTGTGTTCATGTTCATGTTCATGTTTATCAAAATCTTCATTAAAAGATCTTTTGTAGACGGTGTAGACAGACCAAGCTGAAAAAAACTGCAAGATGTGCAACATGGGCGTGATCCCTCACTGGCTTCCCATCCATCAATGTTTCCAAAGGTCTTTGTAGTGGTAGACAAAGGTTTTTTTTACCCTGCACCAGCTTTAATGTCAGTATAATGATTTTTAGTGAAACTATGTACAAACATAGTAGATTAGTGTGATTAGTACAAATAATAGTACTATAGAATTGTAATAACATTAACAAAGAACAATTTTGGTTCCTTCCTTAAACTCACTGGAGCTGAATCATGAGTGTTTACTGCCCTCCAGTGGTCAGAGCAAGGAACTACATAAAAGTAAGACATAAATGTATAGCTATGATACCATACTAATACCTTCAGTAAATACCTTCAAATTAAATCTAAGACACTGAATGCAAGCAATGAGAAACAAACAGTAATTACCATGAAAGTATCATGTTTATTGTTCTCTTGTGGTCACAGGAAGAAAACAAAACCCCATATCTATACTCATTATTGTTCTTCTGTAGTATCAGTTATGGCATTTATGGTCATGTTAGTGGGCCCACTAATGTTAATAATATCTTTATTGCAGGTAATGTGTCAGTTAACATGAGTGTATTTAATATTATTTAATTTTGACTTTTAGTGCTTTATGTTTTATTTAGGCCTCCATTTTATGTACAATGCACTGTTTATATTCATTCTCTTTATATTTACATGATACTGTATTAAAAGGGAGGGAGTGGAGGAGGATAATCAGCACCTTCTGGTACACATGTTTAGCACAAAACATTCAAGTACAATTTAAAAGCACAATATTATCAATCCAAAAAACATCAAAGTCAATCCAAGAAATGAAATCTTACTGGGAGAGAACATTATGTTTCCTGCAGTTTCACAAACTCCGACTCAAAGTTCACACACAATAGAAGTTCAGTTAGCACCAAGTTTTAGCACCACGTACAAATCTCAGTAACAGTCCACATTACCAATGAAAGTGTACTTTTTCTCACCATATACTGCACGGGCCATTGCTTAGTTTCTTTATTACAACCATCTTTCAACTTTAATTTGCTGTCACTGAAAGTAAACAGATTTGTTTTAAAATCAGTATTTCTCTGTGGGATTAATCTCTTTAAAAATATGATCTTTAATCCATCAAGTACACATTAGGGATTGACAGGGGAACATTACCAGCTCATTTGGGGAAATACACTTATTCATGTTTTTAGAGTTGGATGAGAAGATTGATACCATTCTCATGCTAGTACACTAAATATGATGTTACAGCTAGCAGCCGGTTACCTTACTTAAAGTCTGGAAACATGGTGAAAAGGCTAGACTGGCTCTTTATGAAGGTTACAAGATCCACCAACCAGCACCTTTAAATCCCGCCACGGTTCATATCTTGTTTGTTTGACCAAATTTCAAGTCTCTACTTGTAGCCAAGAAATGGTCTGGCAAATAACCCCTGTAAAATGATCGTTCTTTTTATACTTTGTGCTGATTTAACAAACAAGATCTAACCTTTGTGAACGGAGCTATGCTAGTTCTTTCCCCTTTTACCGGCTTTATGCTAAGCTAACCGGCTACTTGCAAGAGTGGTTGCAATTTCCCCATCTAACCCTCAGCAAGCATATTTCCCAAAATGTTGAACTAACCTTTTTCTTTTCTTGTTGTGGCATGTATGCAGTATTCAGACAATTTTCTATTGGGGTAATGCAGTTTATTTCTTCACATTTTATCAAAGAGGTATTGCTCATTCTCTGGCAACCATTTTGATTCTTGCACCTTTTTATCTAAATATAAAAGTAAAATCTAAATTTTCAGTCATTGTGCTTCCATGCCAGTCCAATGTGTTTCCTTTCCACAAATCCGAGCTCATCAGTCTAATCCTCAGCCTTACCTCTCTTTTTCATTTGCCCTCCACACTAGCTTTGATGAGGTATCCATTGAAAGTGATATAGACATCTACATCATCGCTGTAAATTGCGTTCTCCCTCTCCCTCTTGTACAGGCGGACCCACACCTCGTCGCTCAGCTCCAGCTTCAGCATCAGGCTCTGACTCTGCATGATGGAGCGGTCGCTGGGCTGAGCGTACACGATGGCCTGCTCCGTGTCGTTCTGCATGATGTGTACGTACGTCTCTTTGAAGTTCCACGTGTGAATGTTCACGTTGAAGAAGTAGATCCCGGGAATGTGGCAGAGGAATTTCCCCTTAAACATGTCGAAGTGACCGTCCAGGTTGACAAAGACCGTGTCAAACACAACTGCCTGGTAGGACTCTAGGCTGTGCAGGGATTTTCGACGGCCGACGGAGAAGGCGGAGTACTGGACCTTGCAGGGGTCTCCTGGAAGACCCGCCTGTCCCTTTGTGCCTTTTGAGCCCATGGGACCTCTGGAGCCTGGAGGGCCTTCGTGTCCAGCTTTACCTGGTGTTCCCCTGTCACCACGTTCTCCTTTGTCACCTGCACAGAGTGATATTAGTCACACTACAGTATACCATCAATAAAAGTAAACTAAAGAAATTATATGCTTATGGAAGACAAACTAAGCCACCAAAACCACATTTCCATCCCAGTTCAATTCATGATAACTGTTTATGTGTTTTGGGGTCACCTGTTGGATACTTGGTTATAAAGGCTGGAGCTTTCTTTAAACTATATGGAACTCAAAGACACTGGACCTGGTGTGGAGTTGACTTAGCTGTCTAAAAATCTGTGAATGCTCCGTCTGTCTATTAGCACATGTGAACACTTAAAAGTAGAATATATGGGGAAAAACCTAATCAACCAAGAGAAAGAGTGAGAGGTTGAGTAGGTTTATGATGGACATATAGTATTTAGGGGTCTAATAGGGGTCCATACTGTAGATATAGTACCTTTAAGGATGGTCATGTTGATGTAGGTGCGGATCTCCGGCACATGGCTGAACCCCCCTGTGGGAGGCTGGTCTCCGCTGCCCTCTTCTGGCTCCAGGTGATCACAGCAGTGCCTGCACGGGACAGGAGGAGCACTCGGAGGAGGCACCAGGGCCACCAGGGAGGTGAGGGACAGAAGGAGGAGGACACCTAACATAGCTATATGCCTACAGCAAGAACAGAGGGAAAAAACAGATGATTGGAAGAGCCTTGACATTCTGGACTTTCTACTTCTTCTTGATCTTGGAAACTCAGTGTGTGCCTTCCAGGTTACTGAGGCTAATACAAACAGTCAATGAACAGCTCTGGGACCCTATAATATGATTATATTTCCAGTTTTCTCTTCCATTTTAAAAATCAAGACGTTTGCACACAATAACAGGTTGAATTACAGTTACATAAGGGACTCTTAAAGAACACTTAAACAAAAAAATGAAAGCATACAGCGAGAGTAGTAAGAGTCTACAGCCACAATAGCGGCTCTGCGAGTCTATGCTTTGACACAGCAGTGCTTTGAGCTAAAATGTGAGCATGCTAACATGCTGCTGATTATGTTTATGACTGTCACTATCTTAGTTTACCATGTTAGCATGCTAACATTTGCTAACTAGCACTAAACACAAAATACAGCTGAGGTCATAAACCAAAGTATAGTATAAATTCATATGTTTTACCTCATAATGGCACTGGATGAAAAGTTAAGTGACTGTACCAACTTTCAGGGCAATCCATCCAGTAATTTACACGTTCGTTTCACAGCCTCATGGTGGCGCTAGGGTCAAAGTCAGAGGGCCACCAAAGACTCAAAGGATTCATCATCTGGGATCATGAATGTCTGTATGAGCTATTTCAGTCTGGACAATGTGGTGGACTGACTGACTGCTGTTTGGTTATAAATGCCACTCTGTACAGGCAGTTTCTACTAAAATGTCACAGTGACACAGCTGGCCTGATACTGAGAGTCATTTTGTTTCACAGTGTTGGAGCTAAAATTAAACTGCAGGACATTTTTGGTCAACAGATCCAGGTGGCCAACGGTGCAGGAAATGGAGTTAAAGGGGAACTTGGCAACTATTTCAACTTAATAAACCCGTTTAGAAATCATTTGGATGGTTAAATGGCCTGTTCCGGGGAAAATGGTGACTTTCCCCGCTCCCCCTAGCGTCCCCAGGCGGAAAACCAACCTTGCAACTTTGGGACTACCGTCCCGTTAAGTTGGAAATAGGAAGTATCGTGAGAAGCGAGAACGAGCGAGAAACACCAACTGCTTTACGGCAATTCCACTTAAACGCACACGCCCCCCTCAATACCGGTTAGCCACGCCGGCTATAAGAACAAGCGACGATGAATGTATTACCCACCTCGGTAGACATTGCTACACACGAAAAAGTTGCCCAGCAACAAATGCACATCAGCAGCGGTAGAAAGGGAGAGGAGGGTGCCACAAGTGAGTTTTTTTACGACAGTGTTTTGAAATATACGTCCCAGAGCTGTAGGGGGAGCTCGTTGAGAAAACAAGTGACGACAAAAGTGAAAACCAGCGAAGAAATGGCTAGAGTTGCCGAGTTCCCCTTTAAAAGATCTGAATTACTGTATGAGAGGGAGCAAAACCATGGAGAGCTTTAAAACCATTAAAATAGTATTGAAATAGAAAGTAAAGGTAATGAAAGTAGGAGAAGTTTGATCTGATTTTGCAATTATTTTGGTTGTTTTGAAAAAAAGTTCACAGAACCAGAAGAAGAAGGAAGAAATTCGCCAGTAGCGAGAGACTGTTTGATTCAAATTATAAAACACATGTACCAGCCAAAATATCAGTTGTTCAGCAGCTGCTCAGAAAATAAGATCATTGTGTGCTGGATATCATTCCCAGAGCAGTGGAAAAGAGAAAGAGGAATCCTCAACGCTGAGCCAGAGAAAACATTTATTACCCCAAAAAAGAAGAAGCAGGAGTCAGGAATTGTGGAAAAAACAAATAAAGTGAAGCTTTCTTGCAACAAGAGAAGCATATTTGTTTATGAGTTGGCCATTGGCTCACAGAGGCATTTGACTGGTTGCTTAAATGAAATGCAATAAGGGTTTTCTTTAATACATTTCCAGAGCTGACTCGAACTGTGTCTTAAAGACTCACTAATGCACTGCTCATCCAAATCCCAAAAATAAAGAATATTGCAAAAAACAAAAATGGGAGAGGGCAAGGGTACAGTGATCATAAATCAGATGAGACATTACCCTGCAGACAGCCCATAATTTATCACCAATTAACTCAGTAAGTCTGACAGTTTATTTTATCCCAAGAAGGTCAGTAAAGTGGGTTTTCTTGGACAGGGAGCCAAGCGCAGTATTTTTCAATGGAAAAGTGATGGCGGTCTGCCAGACTGTCAGTGATCAGCTAGTCTCTGTGTACTGTAACTGGAACAGTGTGTGCTGCGGTGTTTATACAGGACAGCTGTATCCATACTGACAACTGCATTCTTCATACATGACTGGACATTGTAGCTCAGTAAAAAGACCACAAAATACTCTAAAACTTAATTTGTTGTTTGAGTTTCCTATGAGTAACAGAAGAAGCAAGACTTGGACTCATGGTTTTCCCTAGAAACGGAACTACAGTGAAATGAAACCAGTTGCTGTACTGGTGGGAATGAAAACCTAAACTGGACCAGAATGAATTTAGCTTATTTTGTTTATTAGGTACATACAGTATGTACGCTCTAATACAGACTGAATAGTGTCTTTCATTTTTTGAAAATGTGTCTGTGAAATGTTAATTTTGAAGATGTAGATAGTGGTTGTGTTATGTTGGAACGCATTATATTAGCCTATAAGGTGTTTCTAATATTTTCTACACCTTGGGGACACACTGACATGGACGGGTTACTGAATGGGCCAACTGGTTCTCTGTTTGGTGTAACGGTTAACAATTCTTGTTGTAAAGTAAATTACAACAAATTAATGCAAAATTATTCCAAAGAGACACAAAACAGTTATAAAGAGACACATATTGAGACACATACATACAGCACAAATTGACAGGTATAACAAGTACGTAGACACACAGGACAAGTACAAAAAGAGACAAAATTACTACAAAAAATACAAGGAGGCACAGAACGACTACAGAGAGACTAAATGACTACAAAGAGACCCCATTGTGGCGGTGTTGTTTATTGTTGTTTTGTGTCTTGTCTGTGTGTCTTGCTGCAATGTAGAACGGGTGGCGGGGGCCCATTGTCTTATATTCTGTCCATACTTGCTGCCGTGCCATTTGATCTCTAGATTGAAGAATTGTTAAGCAGCAACATTTTGTGCTGCTTAACAAGTGCAGCCAGTAAAACTCTAAAGAGAGACTGAAGGCCGATGCTGAATGTTTACATTAGTGTGGACTAACAGTGTGTGTGTGTGTGTGTGTGTGTGTGTGTGTGTGTGTGTGGTGGAGCAGTGTGAGTGTACTGCATATTCAATCAAAGTGGAAATCTGTTGCTCATGTTAAGGTTCTGTTGGGATTTCCACACACAGCCATGGATGACCATTCATGGCACATACACTGACCAGGGATATTACATAACTGGTTTTCCGGGAAAAACCCACTTGAACTGGAAACTTGTAGGGAAAAATTAAATATACAAAATGCTGGATTCTCATATATATATATATATATATATATATATATATATATGAACATTTAATCTTTCTGTGCAGCACTTTGGAAACCTTGTGTTTGTTAAAATCGTGCTATATAAATAAAGTGGATTGGATTGGATTGAAACTACTACCCTGAGGCAGCAATATATGTGTTATATTTACTTTAAAGTGCATTTTGTCTAGTATAATCCTAAAAGTCCATCTTCAGTGGAGACATGCAGGGATACCGCAGGCGGCAGCAGTGAAAACAACTTGCTTAATGTACATTTTGCAGATGGCCATGCATTAGACTATAACAGTGTGTTTCTGTCTGGTTGTGGACCGGTGCAGCAGCCCCGGTGGTGCCGGTCTGGCCGAGCGCAAACGGAGTTGCAATCAGAAGTTCATTTTTAAATAATCCAAAACGATCATCATGACGCTCCCTCCCGCTCATGCAAGCAGCGCTCAGCCGACGGATAACTGAGTTTATCTGAATGAATCTCACCTCGTTCACGTCTGCAGCCGCTTCAGTCCGCTGGAGGAGACAGATCCCTGAGTCAGCAGCCCTCTGTCTCTATGGGAGTGAGTTGAGAGGTGTTTTCCTATAGATCCCTCCTAGTTTCACGCACACTCGGGCAACAAGTGTGTCCGTCCATGTATTTGACAACAACATCCAGGGGGGGTTGACAGCTGTGTTAAAGGGGACCCTGATGGTGAAGAAGGTGAAGTTAGTTTGAAGTTATTCGATATTCTGTCCGGATCAAGCGGTGTCCTCTGAGACAAAGACATGCAAGCTACTGAAGAAAGTTTAGGAATTTTCCATAAAATATTAATACGAAAAAGAAATCGCACTAAAATCCAATAAAAAGAGGTGTGTGTCATTTGTCCAGTGTAGTAATATAATTGGTTTGGACTCACTGGGTCAGATTTTTTCCATAAAAATATTCATAAAATCCTGAAAGAAAAATATTATTTTCTGTTTAAATATTTTTGTAATATTGTAATATTTTATTTATATGGGCAAGTCAGCAGGGAGGTATTAAAATAACACTGGTTTTGTGTCATTCCCACAGTTGTGTATTGATGGCCTGTAAGTGAAACTCCTGTGGTTAAAGGGGCAGTTCACCCCAAAACCAACATCTCTACGGCTGATATCTCCAAAACTCAGCAACTCCCACCAAAACAATCTAGATGGATAAATAGCACTACAGCTAAGAGGAAAAAATATGTATTCTTGATCTTGGAGTGAACTGTCCCTTTAAGAGCGAGGGCTTGAAGGTGAGCTGAGGTCCTTTTACTGCCAACACCGAGTAAGAAGAGTTGGATCTTCAGCTACAAAAGCTACTCAAGGTAGGGCACATGTGCTTATCCGCTCACAGTTGCCCATTAACTGCAAAATAACACACATTTCATCAAACAACACGTATGGTTTTAAAGTTTAGTAATGCATTCATGGCCATCTCTCCTGGATTATAATGCCACCAATAACTGTGTACAGTGGAACATTGGCAGACCACTCTCCAGGGTCTGTGCACACAGTCACTAAACCCCTGGTCATTCCCCCATGGGTGTGCATTTTCTCTGTGCTGAATTCCTCCATTCCTCCCGTTTGCTGCAGCTGTAGGGAGAAAGGGTGTGTGTGTGTGTGTGTGTGTGTGTGTGTGTGTGTGTGTGTGTGTGTGTGAGTGAGAGAGGCTATAATCTGTGTTTCCAGACCTGAATTATGACTGTAATGTTCTGCTTCAGTGGCAGACGCCAGAGAAAATGCAAGAAAAAGAGAAATGTGATTATGGGAGTGTAAATGTGCCGAGAGAGAGAACGTGAGGGACAGAAACTACAGTGAAAAGGATGTTAACAGATAAAATCAAACCAAATTAACCGGGCAGGTTTTTATCTGGTGACATCAGTGTACACTCGTTTATTTGTGGAATTTCTTAGTCTTTCAGCTAAATTGGCCTTTACATTTTAATGGTATCTTTTCAGGCAGTGGCCTCAAACCCTTTGGCTTATGACCCTTTAAACGGTCAAGTGATTAAAGCATCCAGTATTTCACGATAAAAAGCAAATTGAAAAACATAATAAACATAAATAAATACTTTTCCCCTTATTCACACAGTGACCCCTCAGATTGATGCAGCAACCTGCACTGTAAAAAAAATCTGGTGAGAAAACTCATTATTTAAAGGCAACTTAACTTAAGTTTCTAAGTTTTAAGTCAAACTTTTAGGTTTTGAAGTAAATCTAAAAAAGTTTTGTTGACGTTATTTACATTTCTTCTTTAGAAAAACTTAAATCTTTGAGTTTTAGAAACAAAACATTCTGCATTTCAAAACTTGCAAGTGAACTATGAACCTGATTTTTAATTATTTTGGTGCTTGAAAATTAAATAGTTGCAATTGAAAATATTAAATTATTATATGAGTTTCACTTTATTGAGTTTGCTGAATAATTTTGGCAGCCGTTTGCAGAGAAACAAGAGGAGGAAGAGGCAGAATTTGTGCACACGTGTAACATGAGCACAGCTGTTGAACATTACCGCCGCTGGGTCCCAAGGGTTTCCTAGATGCAGTTACATCAGGAGAACATTCCTCTGGTTTTCCGGCCTATGTAAACTATTAAGAGACTCGTCTGAAACCACCTTTCTGTAAACATTTATTACCTGTTGTCTTTGGGAATCAAACACTCATCTCCCGGAGGAGCTCGTAACTCTGCCGTCTGTGGGTCTGTCTGACCCCAGTAATCCTCCTTTGGTGTTCTTTCAGGTGGTATTTTATTTGGAAGTGCTGCAGTCTTAAATCAGAAGTCTCAGTTATCTTTCTATTCGGTATCTGTTCTATAAGCTCCGGCAGCAGCATCTCACAAACATCACTGCACACATCTAATTCCTCCTCTCTCTGACCTCTGGAGTAATAAAAAAGACCCATGACCTTTGACCTTCCAGATGAACGGGTTTCTCTTCTGGGTGTGGCGACTGCTGACGAAAGAATAGCTACTAAATTTTACAGCTCATAAAACTGACTTGAAACCAGGAGTGGAAGTGTGGCTGGGTTAATCGATCAATAGAAGGAGATCAGATATTTCCGCTGTCCTGTGATAATAAATAGTGATTGGAGACTTTCTTGGCCAGAAAAAGATTTTTGCCTGACACCCCCCCCCAAGAAAAACCATATTGTTAGTGGTTGACATAATCATGGAGCATCATTCAAAGTTGAAAACCAGAGAGAATTTCAGACCTCAAAGTGTTCTTGTGGTTCAGCTCAGGAATGGACAGTTGGTCAGCGAGCGTACTGTAGCTGTTCTTTAACAGCTATGTCTGCTGACGACTCTCACGCTCAAATAACACAAATACTTATAAAACCATCTCTGCACGCACACATTTCATTATTATTTACAACCTGTTTTACTCTAAAATTGATGATTTATAATAAGATCATTATTTATTATTCGCAGTGCATTCTGCCCTGCCGTTGAAATAGTTTCAGGAAACATTTTATTTGTGTTGTGGAGAAGATTGTTACCACTCTCATCTCTGTACACAGCTGGTTAGCTTATCTTAGCACAAAGACTGTACACAAGGGGAAACAGCATCGAACATAGCGCTGAAATAATGGTCCCCTTTCATGATGAAAATGCCTTTGATGCGTGCAAACACATACATGTGCATGAACGTGTGCTACACCTATGGGTCCCGGTTTCAGGGTCTGAAAATATGGTGACCCTAGTCCAGCTGTCTAGCAAGGTTAGCTGGCAGTATAGTGTCCTATTTAGAATACAGACATAACAGAGGTATTGATCTTCTCATCAAGTTTATTTCCCAGAATGTCGATCTATTGGTTTAAATAAAACAAAAACTATTAAAAGTATTGTATTAATGATCATGAAAGAAATCAAGCTTGCATTTGCAACTAAAGAATTCATCTGTTTTTTTTATCACAGATGTTTTGTAATAGCACAGGCTCTGGGGTTCGTTTACATGTGAACACAAATAGTTAAGGGTCACTGTGATAGTCATCCACACATCTTTATGTATAAGTGGCTAAAAAAAATCCAACATCTGTTCTCTTCTTACTTCAGAAAAAGCTCATGGATCTGTCCCTGGTTATCTTCTTTGCTTTGGTAGAACCGCTTTCCCCCTCACCATTATGGCCAATGTGGTGGTTGTGACTGCTGTGTCTCCTCCTCCTGACAACAGTGGTCTGGCTTTCTGTTTCTACTCCACATAAAAAGGGTGAAACATGCAGGCAGCCTGACCCCACATCCTCTTATTTCACTGTGGGTTAGATCCAAAACAATCCCTGTGGCTTTTCAACAGAATTTACAAGGTATTTTTTTCCTTTCTCTCTGTTTTATGGTACTCTCTCTCTCTCTCTCTCTCTCTCTCTCTCTCTCTCTCTCTCTCTCTCTCTCTCCATCTCTTCTGGCCAGCTGGGTCAAAGCTTCCTCTGTGATTGACTGAGCAGGCAGAGGAAATCTAAAAAGGCTGAGACTGCAAAGCCTTCCAGCTGGACGAACGCCTGTTGGCCACCAGCACACTCAGCAGATAAAGAAAATATTTATTGAATCAGGACGTAAGGAGTGAATGTAAAATGATTGATATGCTCATTTCTTTGTTTTTTTTGTTGTACAGACAAGACAACATTGACACTTTACAGACACCATAGAGGGAAGATTTGTTCAGTTTTCTAATGTCACCTAGTGGTAGAGTTAACACAGTGCATCAGATACTGCAGGGATATAAATGACAAACTAAAATCACAGATGCAGTACTGGGATAACTTTACCCAGCAAGCCAACTGTGGGTAGAAAAGTGTTAGTGCTATGTTTTATATTATTGTTGTCTTATTTACTTAAAATAAAATATCTTTTTACTCAAGCTGATTGCTGATTGAAAGGAACTTTTACACATGTGCTGCACTGAGTACAGTTTTGAGGTATTTTCTTTTTTGAGATATTTCTCTTATCTACTTCTTTATCCTTCTACTCCATTACTCAGAGGGAAATATTATAGTTTTTAATCTACTACATTTATTTAATAACTATTGTTACTTTGCAGATGAAAGTCATTAAAATGAGCTCCAGCTTTACCAGCTTAAATATATGAACACCTTCATATATTTTCTGCCATTCTGCACAATGAGTACTTCTACTTTGGTACTTTAGGTATGTTTTCATGCTAGTACTTTTGTACTTTTACTAAAACTTACCACTACACTGTGGTAATAGTACTTTAAATTAAAGTACTTCCTTTGCAGTTTTTAATGTCGCATGGACATTGTTTTGTACAACTAACAATGTATTTGAGACAGTTTTAAGGTTAAACTCAAGCTTTTTTGTGCCTAACAATAGTAAACAACCCAACAGTAAGATAAAAACTAACACTAACACTGGATCAAAGCAATCCATTGTCCTGGGTTTGATTGGCCACCCTTTGGTTTTCAGAGTTAAGTTAACCCCGTCACCCAGTCATTTTGTAAATGTATCCAGTCACTTGTGAATCAGCGAGTACATTAACAGAACTGTGTATAAATACCTAGTATTTTAACTAGAGCTGGACAGATATAAAAGTGCTCTTTTAGAGTTATTCGTAGTTTTGTGTGGCTTGAAACTATTTGGGTATGGTCCATAACAGGTTAAACTCTAAAGTCGAAAGTAGAGATGGAGAAACTCTGATGAAAAGCATCTTGTGTGGCTTCTTACTGACATGGCTTAATATTGTAAATTCTCTCTGAGGTGAACGGATGTTGCTGGTTGTGTCAGAGTTAAATGTCAAACCACACTCTAATACACATGCTCACTCTCTCACACACACACACCACCAGGACCACCTGACAGGACATGTAAACACTACACACACACATATACGCTCACACACACATACACACGTGTGCACACACACACACACACACACACACACACACATATATATTTCACATACACACATACAACTCAGGCTGGCTCTCACACTCTCACTCAGCTCACATGCCCACCCCTCAGCCCTTATTCCACAACGACACAGGAAGTCAAAGGGTGACCCATTTCTATCAGAGGTTTTATTTTGTTTGGTCTCTGCACAGATGTCACTGAGTGCAACGGAAATATACTGCATATGTAGAGACAAGAGCAGCAACGTATCAGCGACCTCAAAGGTTTACATAAATCTAGAAATAGCAATCTGATAAATATTACATTAAATCAGTTATGGTATGAAGACACAATTCTTTCTGGATGAAAGTAAACTTTACCAGGTGCAGTTAAATTGTAGGTTGGATGATCTGTTTCTGATATAATCATTACTGATAACTAAAGGAGGTGTTGCTCTCTTTAATAGCATGAAATCGTTCATAAGATGTACAAACAAATGAGATTGACTAACAAAAACATCAGCGGCAAACCAGCTGCCTTACTTGTGACAGTATCAGTAAAGACTAAAGTCAGCGATGCTTTAATGCTTGAATGTTGCTGCAGGGTTGGTTAGTTTCATACCCTTAAACTTCATCTTAGATTGTGTGAGCGATAACAGACATTATTCACTACACTGTCCTCTCATGATTCGACATGTGAGCCCCACTCACATGCTCTGAATTTATTACTAATTACATAATCAGAGCACATTTAAATCATGTTTCAGTGCTTTCAAAATCACAGATCTGCCTACAGGAATGCAGAATTTGTATTTAGCAAAATTTTCCTTGATAGTATATAATGATAATAGTAGTTCAAAAGAGCTCTCACAACATATGTCTTAAGATTTAGGTTAAAGTAGTAAAAAGCAAACTCCTGTTCTTTTTAAAGACAGTGCCATTGATATATGACAGTAGCATTTAGTTTAAAGTAATGTCTACTTTCATGCTTTGCTTTGCAATGTTTTTCTATATGTACTTCAACATTAACGCAAATAAAGCGCAATGAAAAAAAAATAGATTGTTTAAAGTACTTGTTAGGAGTCACACAGAGTCAGTAATGGGGTACACTATTCTATATACAGTGTGAATCAGCTACATAATGACCCTATAAATGTATAAACAGCATTTTTGAAACTCTCATGAGGACAAATTCTTGCTACATAAACTGATAATAATGATGTATATGTACAATTGATCAAATGACTACCTGTCGCCAGTTTAGACGTAGTAACTCAGAATGATCACCCGACTCTGCAACACTTTACACTTCACATTAAACCCACTGCACAGGAGCTGTCCAGCGCCAATCAGCTGACAAAGTTAGCGATTAGCTGGTCAACCCAGAGGAGCAGCAGCTAAAGAGACAGATATTTCCCTTGGGAGACTATGAATGTTGGACTTACATACATCAAGTGGCCAGAAATAGCTCAGTGTCTGTTGAATGTGTAAACGGGCAACTGTTGGTTAACACATTCACCATAAAAACGTAATAGGCTGATATTATGTTACGCGTGTGTTCAGCTTGTTACTCTTCCCCCAAGTGACCAAAAAGGAGTTAATACAGGTTTAAAGCATAAAAATCCTGGAATCTGTAAAAAAAAAGCACTTGTTTTTCTTAATCAGAACTGAACAAGAACTCAATATATTCTGTTGGAGATGCTCGCATCCACGATCTCATTGACATAAACAATCAGTAAGGTTGCTTATGATGTAAACACATTGGATTTAAAATGATGAATGTATTCCAGATACATTACAAGTTTTCAGATGGATTTATTACTGAATGTCGTCTGTAGCTCTTTCAGGGTCAGATACCCTGTTTTACCGGGCTCCACAGGCATGGAGGAGGACCTGCACATGGCACCGGCCAAAGGCCAGGCCGCATAGCTCTCACCAGCAGCTGCCACAGATGCATCTACTGGCTGGCTGTCAGAGGATACCTGAGTTAGACTGGGGGTGTAAGGAGGGGGCGAAGGAGAGGAGGGTGGGGGCATCCGGGAAGGAAGATGGAGAGGGAGGATGAAAAGAGGAGAGCTTTCGTTTGAAACCTCTTCCCCTTCAACATCCACGGCGCTTTTGTCTTCACTATCGTCTTCATCTTCCTTTCCGATGCCAAAGCCAGAGTCGGGGCTCTGCGGCTCCCTCTTCAAGCTCTCATAGGTTGCAGAGGAGGTTAACATGGGGCAGAGGGAGAGGTGAAGGTTGCGGCTGTTATGCAGATTGTGGAAATCGTCCTGATAGGTGAAGTAGGCAGGATTGGGGTCGGTTCGAGCTGAGCTGCTGGAGGAGCTGGACATGAAGTAGCCCATGTTAGAGAAGCAGGATGAAGAGGACGAGGAGGAATTGTCAACGACCCCGCTGGTGTCTGAGCCCGCCGAGGGGTAGCTCTTGAAGTGACGCACGGCGCTGGTGAAGGCGGCGCTGGACATGACTACGTCAGAACTTTCACACAACTCAACGGGAGAGATTTGGTCGCATTGCTGGACTCTGAAGAATGATTCAGGAGCTGACAGAGGATTCAGCCATTTCTAGGGGAAAAGAAAGAGAGAGATTTAGAGTAAAAAAACACACTTCAAGAAGGATGTGTGTTTCTAAAGTTTGTATTCATGACAGCGAATGTTTGTCTCTGATTTCTCAGAAAGTGCTATAAATGTGAGTGTGTGTATGTGAGCTTGTTTATTGATGAGGGTTGGAATACAAGCAACAGATAAACCACACCAAGAGTCAAGTTCTTCTGTGGTTTAAAATTTGTTTTTTACTAATCTGGGACAGACTGTGGCTGTACCTGTCATTTTTACGGGTAACCAGTGGTGAGTGGGGAGTGATGCTCCCTCACTTCTTATTAACCTAAACCAAAACTGCAAACTGAAAATAGGCAAGGAGGTCATGCAACTACTGAGCGGCCCATAACAGCAAAAGGCTCATTTAGTATTCAACCTTCCTGCTTGTTTGGCTGAGTAGGCTTGTCAGGGAGTTATACCCATTAGAAGACAATAGCATTAGTACAATTAGTACATTGTTGTAATGTGCAACTCACAAAAGACATACAACTCTACATCTAAATCCCACAATTCCCACAATGCAACCATTAACATTATTTTCCTTATTGTCCTCTTGCCTGCAAACAGGCTTTCTGTTGTAATAAACAAATAGTCTACGAACCCAAGCCAATATATCCCTGACAAAGCCCCAGAAGATAATATACAATTGTTTTCACAGGCTGAGTAGTATTCCTCAAGACTTGTAAAGAGTCCCCTTTAACCCTCATCATACCAACATATTCAATATACAAGGATTACCGGCTGGGGCCCCCCAAGAATGAACTACTGTAAGAAACACCCACCCTACTTCTCAAAACATTATTAGCCTTGTAATTAAAGTAATCTAGCAAGAAACACAGGTATGTTTTATTATTAGTTTAGGATAGTTACAGTTAATTTGCTCATTATGTAAAATGAAAATAGAAAGCACAAATAAAAAAAGAGAAAACAATGATAGGAAATCATTAAGAACACACTGACTGATAAAGTCCTGTGAAAAACTGGAATGTTAGAATAAAGCACCTGTGAGATATGATAACAAGCACACCTCAGGGGTCTATGGGTACGGTCGGTAGGTACCCAGTCGGTAGGTGGGGGATAAACATTGCGAGGTAAAAACACAAAACAAAGCAAGACTGGATTTGTGATGAATATTGTGATGAATATTAAGGGTTTTTATGTTATAATTAGAAAACAAAAACAGCCTATTTAATAGATTTGGTGAATACTTTTATGCCTTTTTTGAGGCTGTGAATCTTTCAGGAGTTGCTAACAGCAGCAACATTTTATGATTTTAGCCCAACATTGGTCCTTGTGATGACCAATTGTTTCTGGAACAAAAACACATTAATACGTTAATGTACAGCAGGCTAGAAAGCCATCAACACTATGTTATATCACAGCTTCTGATCTGGCTGTAGGGCTGTTAGAAACACAATCACCGACAAAGGAAACATAATATAAAATCTTTTACTCTTCTGAGTCAGTTACTAGTAACTGAATACAGGTTACTCACTGATGTTTGTCCATCTACTGCAGTAGACCAACAGCAAGAGGCCAAAGTGAACAGATCATCATACTTGAATGTTATTTGTGTATGAACATGTTTTTGTGGTAACACCTGCATTCTCTAATGCGCGTCAAAATGCTCTATGTGGTAGGATACAGTGGTAAAAGACTTGGTGAGAACATTTATTTTTACCTTTAGATTTCCTCCGTGGACAGAGTGGAGCGTATGGAAGTATGTTGAAGGGTTTGGTACTGGTTTCCCTCTGTGGAACCTGAAACAGCAAAAAAGAGCCATTGGATTAGACATACTGCATGGAAACACACACACACACACACACACACACACACACACACACACACACACACACACACACACACACACACACCAACATTTTACTCACCTTCTGTTCATGCAGCTCTTGTAAAGGACCAGCATTACAACCAGGATGAGACCTGAGATGAAAATCACTCCCCACCTTATCAGGGATGTCTGATCCAGAAACCAATCTGAAACAGAGAGCCGACATTATAGTATGTATAAGTCAAACGAACATTCAGTATTTTTTGTTTTCCTTCTGATCATAATTAAAATCAGGTTTATGTATGTGTACACAATCACCTCATCGTCTCACTGTTACAACTAGTCCTGTTGATATTCACATAAAAAGCCTGTGAACCGTTTTAATTGCCACTTAAACAACCTGGAAATGAAAAGTGTTGTTACCTTGATCCTGTAATGTTCCCACCATGTCTGTTGCTCCTACCCAGGATGTTGCTGGACTCCAGTTGCTCCAGTGGCTGCTGGTTTGCTTGCCAGTGGGGCGCACTCTCACCCTGACCTGGCAGTGCCCCTTTAGTTGCCAAGAAGGCTTTTTTAGCTTAAGATCTTGTGTGGTCCAAGTTAGGGCATCCTGAAAAATTGGCAGAATACCAAAATTAGGGTGTATCTTAACAACAAGAAAGTTTGGTAATAACATGGTAATAGTGGGATAATAGTTTAAGGTAATGAAAAATAGGTTAAAAAAATAATTAATAATATATCATATCCTATATATATATGAAGACATTGGACTGACTTATATGTAACAAAAAACCCCTATGAAGTCAAATTTGTCTTTTATGTTGACCTTTGCTGTTTGTTGTGTGATTTGATTGGTTCATCTGTATCATGCACATATGCTTCTTAGTTTCATACCCTTAAACTTCATCTTAGATTGTGTGAACGATAACAGACATCATACAATACACTGTCCTCTCATGTTTCTAGTCCCTACAAGTGTCTAATTGATTCAGTGAAATACAACATGTTTTATGCATTCCACTGTGTTAAAGCCAATTAGTGGATTATGGGTCGCTTTACTTTTGTTATTGCAAGTGTGCTATTGCAACAGCTAAAGTATTTTTGTAAATCCACAGATATTTTCTGGGGTGACTGTGATTTGGATCGTCATTGTGTATTCATGCTTGTCATTATATGCGTTTGATTTCTTTATTTTTTATTCACATAATGAATTGTGCTTGCTTCTGTGTAATGCCAGAAATGTAGTAACGTACATTACAATTATCACGTGATCTAGTTTTTCTGCAGGAGCACTATTTGTTACTGTTTGTTGCATCAAAGTTCAGCAGCGCCTACTGATCACGAGCAGCGTCAGTTGCATGCATTGGTGTGACTTATGTGTGAAACCAAACACTGGTTTATTTTCTGTGATGAGATCATTATACCAAAATAGATAAAAGAATACAACATTAAGACTAAGCCTTTAGTGGAAGGGGAAGTGATAGAAATGTATTAGAAGCTAATTCAGCAAAGCATTATCGTATGCATGCTATGAATAGTTGTCACTTTTGAAATGAGTAATAAACTCTGGTGACGGCACAGCTCTAGGGATGGCAATGTCAGTCAGTCAGCTGATCGGTCCACCGCTTTGGTCCAGCCTGAGATATCTCAGCAACTATTGGAGGGATTGCCATGAAAGTTAACATTCGTGCCTGGCAAATGGCGAAGCCTACTGACCCATAGACATAGCCGGCAACTAATTGGTTGGCTGCTAAAGGGCCAAATATTTCCTTTAGAAGTGGAGAGATACCACAAACGGAGCTAATGGAGAGTGAATATTGGACTTACACTCACCAGCATGGCGGGAAAGTTTAAAAATGGCAGGTTTAACTTGTCTTCTAAAGCCACTTGATTGTGGCTTTTGATGACAAGTTAAACGTGTGACCAATCACCTGCAAAGTGAATGGCATTCCCATCAGCCTCAGCTGTACTAAACATCCCCATGTTAGCATTGTCATTATGAGCTTATTGATGTAACTACAGCCTCACAGGACAGCTCGCAGCTTAGTCTTGTTACTTTGTGCCAGTGGTTTACTATTATGCTCACATAGCATGTTATGTCCATATATCCATGTATAAAATGTCCATTCAAGCATGTACAGTATATGCACAGGCACTCACCTTCCATGTCTGGTTTTTCTGCGTGGTCTGAACTTCGAAGTCGTAGGCTGTGATGTAGTAGGATACAGGACTGCCTGCACTCCATGATATCCAAGTCTCATTGACAGTGAGATTGACTTTGGGAACACCTGGAGGATGCATTTTGACTGTACGCACACACACACACACACACACACACACACACACACACTCATATGAGGTACGAAAATGTTTTCTTGACTTTTTCAACAATCTCTTAATGAATGAGAAATTGTGTAAAATGTGTTTTATAACCATATTTGTGAATAACATTTCAGGGGCTACAAAGGTAAAACAGTTTACTGAGGAATTAAAAGGCACTCACTGTGATCCCGTGGGTTATAGTCTGTGAGGTTCTCCACCAGCGTACCATTGCACTCCATACTGATGTAGGGCATGGGATTATATGTGTTGAATATCTAGCGGGATCCACAATATAATAAATTAAACAGTGAAGACAGAAATTGTAATGGGTAAAGCAACAAGTCATGGCTTTTACTTTGGAAAAAGACTTTTGATTAGGGTATGATGGTTGATCTTAACATTAAAAAAATCAGTGATTCACAAGGGTAAGATAGAGAAACCAATGTTTTTACACGTGGAATGAATGATATATGTTGGTGACTTACTTTGCCTTTAAAGACAAAACTGCAGCCTGGAGGAGAGTTTCTGTGTTGTTTCAGCTTGCAGGTTTGACTAAGTAAAAAAAAGGACACAAATTATCATTAACTGCTGCAGATATGACCAACTAATGATGATGTTATTGTATTTCACACTTTTCTTTTCCCTTTGTGGAATTTCCCAGAAAAAGGGAGCACATATTTTCCATCCATGATGTTTTGGCAAGCGGTACTGTGTAGAATATCTCTAACATCTTACATCATGTTGCATTGTCTTCTATCCCGATCCCTAACTTTCAACACACCAGAGATCCAACAGTCCACACCAGGAGACACCGAGCCGTTCCACGTGCAGCTCACATTGTTGACATAGTCATTCAAGCAGGAGAGTCCTTGAGAGACAGAGACATAACAGCAGACAGAAAGAGAGAGATTAGGATGGTGTCTGTATTTATCAGTGCTGTCGGACTTCATGCAGGACATTCAGATAGACCAGTGATCTCTGTGCGTACTGGAGTTTAAGTTTCAAACAGTAGTTTTTCAGCTTTAAAATGGTCACGTTTAGTTAATATACTGTCATTCATTCAATCATATAAGTCATGACTTGTAGTGACACTTATGTATGTGTATATATAGCAGATATAGTAGAAAAGAGACGCTTCATATCGGTTCAAGAAAATAAGTATACTAGAAAGACTAAATGAAAAAGCACATGAAAAAGAATAATTAAAAAAAACATTTTATTAAAAAATCATCCTCTTCTATCCCTTGTGCCAAAAGGACATTGACATAAAGACTATATCAGTTATGAACATACTCAATCATACCTTGCGAGCCTTTGTGAAGGTGCATTGAATCTACTGAAAACAGAAGCACCAGGACATGTAAGGACGACAGGATCTTCATTGCTATGACCACAATACGACTGCGAACAGAGAGGATCAGCACACACTGTACATTAGAATCTGAATCAGAAGGGTTAAATACGTTGACAAATTCAGTGGAAAGATACAGCTTGAAAAAAAAAGAAATTTGACAAAGGAAATTGTATACATGTTTATTCCAGAAGAAAACTGCTGGATATGTGTCAAAAACTCAAAGAGGCAGTGATGACCACATAGTAACTGTTATTGACAACAGTTATGCAAATAAGTTTCTACCTGTGGTTTCTTTTTCTTTTTTTTTTAATGGAGAGAAACTCATTTCTGAAACCTGGACGTTGAGAGTGAGAAAACAATACTAGATCCGCACTGAGCAAAATATTCATCCTGAGAAGGCGACAACCAGCAGTTATAAGTGAAACTTGGCACCTGTGCTGGTGCTCTATAGAGAACATATTAACTGTGTGTTACAGTAAGAGCTAATAAAATGTCAAAGTTTAGTTTAATGTGGCGAGGCATAAATTTCTGCAAAAAAAAACAGAAACCCTCAAAAACTGTGAAGAACTGACATGAAAAAGTATTCAGTATATATATCAGGATTCAGATTATGATGACATGATATAAGTATTTTCTATAGAGCACCATATTTTGTCAGAAGTTTGAGTCATCTGGTGATGCACTTTTTTCCGCCAAAGCCTGAAGTGAGTAGGACTAAAATGAATATGTGCCACCATAATCAAAATGCATATTACAACATAATGTACAGGGGAGACAAAACCACTTGTGAATAATAACCACCAGTCAAGAAACCTACATTATATCATACATTAAATGCAGTAAAAAAAAAAGCCAGTGTGACTGTTCAAAATGATGCTACATTCTAATTATAATAGCAGAATTTATATGCACATTATTACTTTATAAATTATTTTTGAACATCATCAGTAAAAATTAGTGATAGATTACCTCATGAGTCTTGGTTGTTAAGGGTAGCAGGGGGTCCCAGAGAGAAAACACATTGTCGTTTCCTTTTACTGGACTGACGAGTTCAGAAGATTTCCTCTCTCTTCTGTCTCTTTCTGTCCCTCTTGCTCTCTACTCGCACATCTCTATCTCGCTCTCTTATGCAATCTCCCTCCCTCCCTTTCTGTCACTCATCCCTCTGTCTCCTTATTCGTGGCCCTCTCTCTTTTTTAAAGTGCCCAGTGACATTTTCCACTCGAAACCACAGCCTGTGTCTGGTGCTTACAGGAAGCCTCATGCTGTGTGTGATAGTGAGAGAGGGGAGGAGGAGGAGGAGGAGGAGGAGGAGGAGGAGGAGGAGTGGGGCTGAGAGGGCTTGTTGTAAGAGCAGAGCACCTCCTCCTGCTCACCAGCAGCAGCAGCTACCTGGACCTCAACACAGCTTTTAAGATAATTGCACTGAAAACAAGAAATACAAAGCACACCACATCCGGTTTCAATCACAACGTAAAGTGGGTTGTATAAAGAGGAACACACACGTTGTCCTATGAAGTGGTTTATGTCAATGAAAGTCAGCTTTAAATGAAGATTCGGAGGATTAAAGAGGCTAAAGCTACCAGATTTAGAACCATGGGGTTATTTAAGATGCAAACACACACACACACACAACAAAAAAGTTGTACAGCGTCAAACCGCCGCTGTTACAGCCGCAACCACTGCAGAGACGTATATTTACTACTCTGCCTCTGTACAGGTGAAAGAGGAAAAGAGGTTGAAAGTTAAAGCAGCAGCGTGTTCTACACTTAAAGGTCACCGGACATTCAATTTCTGTGTCCGTTGCCAGGAGACGGGATTACTAAATACGGGGTTGTATAAAAAATGACCACAGATTGATATTTTATTTAACCCTTTTCTTGCAAGAGCTCCAGTAAAAATGACAAAAAGTTGAATATTTCCATCAAAAGGCCGTCCTGGTGGCTCACCTGTACCTACTGCAGCAGCTCAGGTTGGATTCCAGCCTGTGGTCCTTTACTGCAAGTCATCCCTGGTGGAGAAGAACTTTCATTTGTTATGTTTGCCATCGTTTTTGCAAATGCTAAACCCATCACTAGTGTGTGATTTGGTCTATGGAATAATTGTTGTTAATCCACATATTAAGCTTCAGGCTTAAGAAATGAGGGGGACTCTTAGGACGAACTTACTTTGGCTGCTTTGTGTATCCTGTGTTTGTTTGGACTCTTGGTGGAGAAAGAGCAAAACAGAGAAACATTTGTAAGAGTATATTTTGACCCAATTACACTCAAACCTGTATAATCAAATGCCAAACTGTGAGTGCAGTAAGTGTAAAATACAATAGGTGAGCTCAGTGTGTTCATCTCAGTGTTAAAGTTCAATGAAAGGAAGGCCATTGCGCAACACTCATCCACGCTGTATATAGACCTACAAACCACAAAGCAGTCACGCAAACAACTGTTGCAACACAATATGTTTGAACTCAGCAGTCAGCAGCAGCCTGTTTTGGGTGCCTGAGTGGGTTCAGGCCTGCAGTAGGCCAGAGGGTGATCTGATACCCCCCCCCTTAGTTCCTGCAGTTACTTAGGTGTCAGCATCAGCTAGCAGTGGTAAAGAGAGAGAGAAGGGCAGAGAGGAGGGTTGAAGTGTGCAGAGGAAGAAGAAGAGCATACAGCTCTCACTGAAAGGTCAAAGTCCGCCGCGCCTGAGGGAGGAAGCTACTAAAAAGACCATAGTGTATGTTTGTGCTCGGAAGGCAACCAGAAAACAGTCTCCATCAACAGACCACAGAGACAGGGGAGGAGGGGCTCAGTGGGGAGGAGGTGAGAACAGTAACACGGGAGGGCACACTCATACTGCAAAACCTGTAGCTCTCGAAAAAAAACATAATGCATGTCTTTTGCTGAGGTATCACAATTAAAAAACAGCTGTTAGAGACTTAAGACAACACCTGCTCTTTATACGCCGTTAATTGACTCATCTAATAAAATATGTACAATTCCTGTAAGTAGTGGCCAGAGTTGACTAAGCTCGATATCCTGTGATGCAAAAGGGCTGCACATTAACATACGCTATGATTCACGTACAGTGCCACCTAACACAAGACCTAGTGTGAACATGTGGCTGCACAAATGTGTTTTGATGCAAATGCTAGGCCTTAGCAATGCCAATGCTAACATGCTGATGTTGATCAGTTATAATGTTTACGACGCTGACCTTTTTAGTTTAGCTTTTTAGTTAAGTACAGTTGAGGTTGAGGCACATGATAGTGACCCTATGAAGGTTAATACGTACATTATATGTGTAAACTGTCATACCCACATATTCTTTGCTAAACTGAGGTTGCCAAAGATGTAATTTATTAATTTTTACTTTAAGCAGTGCAGGGTTGATATTTTGAGCTGAGAAATACAATGTAACAGGAAAATTGATTATAATGCGGTTAATTATTCAATTATTCATCAGTACCTCTTTATAGATCATTTGACATGAGAAGTGCTTTAAACTTAAACACCTAACATAAGCTTCATGTGATGAATTTAAACAAGAAGTCAGAACTATCTGTAGATCAGTGCTGCCTGAACACCTCAATTTATTTGGACAGTTTATTGTGCGTTGTTGAATCATTGTAAGTAACTTCAAACAGTCAAACTCCCTGAATGTAGACCGGATCAGGTTACTATAACAGATACTCATTCTATATAAGTCCGACTTGATAGGAGAGGCAGTAGGTAGTGACAAAAAGTAAGTTTCAGTGGTTTCTGCTGAAACCACCTTCATTCTGCTGCCTTTATAGATCACACGCAGAGACAGAAGTTCAGCTGGCTGCTGGTAGCATTCAGCGGTTTAGGTCCTTTAGTTTTAGTCTGAGTGGGGACTTTTGTGTGTTATCACAATGTGTTATAAAGGTTAGACAGCACTCTTTAATATCTCATCTTGAGGTAGAAGGAGAAAAAAAAAAGCATCTCTTTCAGTCAATTAAACACAGTGAGTGAAGGTTACCGATCATTACTAATTTCCTTCGCACATTCGAAAGTGTGTTTATATAGTTGCCAGTCCTTACTACCCAACTGATTACAGTTTGGTTTAGCCCAAACCAAAGAGAGCACAGATATGTTTTATCTGACCAATATCATTTTTAGTGGCATTTCATCTCTACCTTTCATCTTGTTTGTTTATTGTCTAGCAAGCAAGCTTACAACAGGTATGGTTGCAAATCACACTTTATTTTTGCATTTCCAAAGGAACCCGAGGTGTGAATGAAGAGGGCGTAATGTGTGTTGTGGTCTCGCAGGACCTCATTTTGTGGTGCCATTTCTTTCCATTTGCTTCAGCATCTTGTTGAGTTTCTGGTTCATGATATTTCTCTCTGTCCACTGGACTGCAAAAGAGGTAAAGAAACAAAAAGGCATGATTCTATCAAAAATACATCAGACCAGAACAATGAAAGAGAAACAGAGAGAGAGAGAGAGAGAGAGAGACAGGAGGAAAGCAGAGTACCTACCCATTTCATCAGTCTTATGGCCGTACCAGAGATGGGGGTCGGCAGGCCAAGCAGTCAGAGGGGGGCTGATGTAGGAGTCCCTGGTGTGGGATTTCCCTGTGAAAGAAGGACCTACAAACAGTGTGTTGAATTAAAGGTGTGAAAAATGAAACATGCTCAATATGCCATTCCTAACATACTGATGTTCAGCAAGTATAATGTTTACCACATTCACCATCATCATCAGCACTTGACCTTTTAACATTTTGATGACAAGGTAACCATTAGAGTTTGTACGACCGCCCAGTCAAAGCAAGTGTGGCTCATATCCCAAATGTGAGTGAGTGCTCTGGTTAGTTACATAACAATCCATCAAACGTCATGAGGAAGTGTTACTTCTTCTTTCTAAATGTACATTTTCTTAATTTAAGTGCCAGCCAAACACCGTACTACACCTGGCATACAAGCATAGAGTGAATGAGTGAGAGTAAGTTAGGGTTGTCACACAGCCGCAGTGTGTAGCAGTGCACATGGCAACATTCACAGTTGAATTATTCAACAGGATAAGACAGATTGTGTTTCAACTACTCAAGAGTCCCATTGATTTACTATCATTGTTTTCCATGTGGCCACTGTCTGTAAAATAATGTTACTGTCATGTCTAACAATGCATTACTGTCAGCAGTGTATTGAATATTAATCAATATGTCACAGAAGCAGTACTCTGGACACATCTTCTCAGCTGAAGACCAACCACACCCATAGACATGGTAATCCTAATTCTTCCGGAGCCATCAGCCGCCTGATATTGGAATACCTCGTGGACCAAAGCTCACTGTGAACCAATTAACTGCCAGTCATTTAAAAACAAATTTGCAAAGCTGCATGACCTGATCCTGAGTCTTTTGTTCAGCAGTTGGTCTTACAGCAAAGCCGCTACAGATCCACTGGGAATTAGAGTGTAAGCAGAGACTGGATGCTGATGTACAGACCTGGAAATATGTTTCTGCGGAGACAGTGACCCAGGCTGTGGTAGCTGTGGGGGTATGAAAAGGCCGATCCGGGATCAACATAGTGAGGCAGCGACAGGGACAGCACCTGAGGGATTTCTACTGCCTAAAGCACAACATGTTCAGAGGAAATCGTCACAACACACAACAACAGCAACAACACATTGTTAACACGCAGCAGCAGAAAAAAAAGAGAGAAAAAAAAGAGAAAAAACAACGTAGATTTCTCACCTGCCTCTTTGCTGGTTCTGTGTCTTTTTGGCCATTTGTGGTCATACTGAGATAATAAGCGGCAACACAGGTATGTCAAAACAAAAGGTGTTAAATTTCTCAAGAATGTCATGCAAGACACCCGAGAACATTACATCAGGGTTCACCTGTGGTCAAGAAGAAAGAAAAAAAATACTGACATTTTAAAATAAATGATAAGATTACACCTCGGTGTGCAAAACACTTTGAAGTGCACAGAGGCACAATTATTGTGAAGTTATTTGCTATTCAGTGCTGTACGCTTATTGCTTTAAAGTCTACTAGTTCATTCCTAAGAAGGACAAAACACCAGATAGATAGACAGATAGATAGATAGACAGATAGATAGATAGCTAAATAGATAGATAGATAGATAGATAGATAGATAGATAGATAGATAGATAGATAGATAGATAGATAGAAGCACATTTACGGCTGTTTGTAAAAGTTTCTGTGTGGTACTTGTGCTGTAACATTAGCTATGCCAGCAGCTCAGCGCTAACTGAGCTAACTGAGCTAGCAGCCGCTGTGAGACTCTTTGCGTCCGTGCTGGACACTCGTCTGTTAAGGTTTCTGTGAGGGGCTTGTGTTGTAACATCTGCGGTACAGTGTCATAACTTATTCACACTAATTACAGGAACACTGCGTGTACGTGGTGGAACTTCATGCTTATTACCGCTATTTCAGCGGCCATAATAACAGATACAGCAGTCACGCCTCAGCCACGGCTGCAGCGACACTTCACTAGAGAGACGAGGTCTCACCTATTTCCAGCAAAAATAGACAGTGAAAATCTTACGTTCATAGTCATATCGTCATTAACCCGGCAACATGTACACCTTTAAGTACAGTTTCAATGTCTATATCTGTAGAATGTGTCGCAGACATGTAACACCTCCTGTATGTTTCAGATTAAAAGCTCTCTGGTGTTTCTGTGGACAAGGTCCACTCGTGTTAACTAGGCTTTTACTGTGGGGAATTTATCCAAGGCAGGCTCCGTATAGAAAGATAGGGCTGGTAGCAGCGCCGCAACCGGCACACGCTGCTCAGGTAGGCAGTGTGAGCCGAGGGTCAGGCTGCAGTCTGCAGAGTCCAGGCCAGTAGCACAATTAAATTGCAGTAGTCGGCTTTCAGCCAGTAGAGGATGGTTGCTATGCATTTTTATACCAAAAGATGTAAAATTAAAATACTTTGCACTAAAATGTCAAGATTGGGACTATTGGAATAAACACCAGTAAATACCCATGTACAGAGGTTTTTAGCAGAAAAAGTGGTGTGGGGGTTTACTTAATCTTTAATGACAGATATGGGATGTCAGTTTATACAATTTATAGATTGTAAAAAATAAGTTAAAAAAAGTTCTGTACTGAATAAAAATAAATACTAAATATATGTTATGACAATATTCAAACATATTCCATGCATAAAGACAATCACAGCACCAGTTTTAATTTTATTGCCACCAATCATTAGGTTTTCTTAAAGTAACAACAAGGACTGTTTATTTTCTGTTGCTTCTGGCACACTGTGGACGTAAGCGGTGGTCGTTGATTTCTTAGGAAACCCAACCCAGTGGTAGGCATTAAGAGGAACTAGACAGGAAAAGCATTTAGTTTGTTTCATAATCAGTTAAATACTCCTTGTAGTTGGTTTAAAGCTCCTATATAACCAATATTTAATAATAGTAGTCAATCTACAATCTACAGCTATAGTTATAGTGACTTTCAGCTCGTTGTTAAAATGTCTGGTCTGTAAATGTTTTAAGAGAAAACACTGAAATACAGCATTTAAATCAAAGGTCACCATATTCCACTGTCAAATCAGACCTCTAGTTTCATTAGAAAGGGAGGAAGGGAGACTTTATTGGAGTACCTCTTATACCTAATTTTACAGTGGGAAAACTACAGAGCTCAGATCTCTGCAGCATAATTCAACACATTAAAATCTCAGTTATATTTAAAAGAAATTCACAGGAACACCTTTTTTTTGTACTTTTATTTAACTTTATTTCACAATTTTATGCCATTTATTGTGTTCTTTGTTATAATACCACACACAAATGTCAACTGGCTAAAACAATATAAAACATAACTTCCACAATTTCATTATTTATATTATGTACATGCACTCATATATTCAGAGGCAAAAAAATCTCAGGCCTTTGCTTACTCTCAAGTGCACTTTCATCTGTCTTCCTTGCTGGTTGAGAGGCCATTCCAATGAGGATCCTTCAGCTTCTGTTTGCCAGATCAACTTGAAGATTTAACAGCTTTTGGATTTATTCAGGTGTGTGTTCATTTTGTAAGCATTATGGGAAAAAAATAACTCCAAGTGATGCTATTTCTAATTGCTTGAAAGCCAAAAACGAACACACAGCAACCGCTTTTGTTTACTTTTACCATGAAACTCGTACTATAGCATTTCTTTTTGGGAAGCAGATGACGTGCTGGTGTCGAATGTGCATGAAGTTCATAAACCGTCACTGAAAAAATACTTTCGCTCCCAGTTGGATTCACAAAAAGAATCTTAACACTAAGCTTATCTCAGCTCCACTGCAATAAAGGATGATTTTAAACTCATTGGTGGAAGCAAAACCCTGACCTGTGTGCCCCATTTTCCACCCGTCACGCATCCCTTCTTTGAGGTGGACCGAGCGCCACTTCCTACATACGTAACTGCCACGGTTTAGCTTACAACCAAAGTATAAGTGCCAGGATTGTCTTTTACCTGAATTTGACGTGTTGATGGTGTTCTTTTGATGCTTTTCTGGAAACTCAGATGTGACGGATGCGTAATAGGAACGAAACAAGGGAATCAAGAGCACAATGGGTGGATTAACTTCCATTGTGCGTTTGACTGCTTTGTCGCCAGTTCATTCCCATACTCATGAAACACTATCTACAATACTTGTGGGGTTTGATGGTTTGATAAAAACTGGAAGGTTTAGAATAAGCGAAATCTCCTCCTCTGCCACAACAGACTAAACATTACACAGAGAGTGGTTTGGACATGAGATCTTATTTCTACAGCTCTGCCGATACATTAGCATGACTTACAGTATTAATGAAGGCATGAGTGAGCATAGCAGCACTCATGACAAAACTGGAGATATGGATTATACAAGAGTTACAAATAGCAAAGGTCCGTGTTGACAGCAGAGTCCTAGGATCATCAGCTATGCATTAAAAATGCATAAATATTTCTTGAAGAGGTAACATTATGATCGTATTGAACTTTTGTTGTTTGAAGAAAGAAAGAAAAAGAAAAACAGGCTCACTTGCCACCTGTGTAGTAGTATAATAATACTCAAAACTGGATTCTTATTGGAGTGGTCCTTCAGGCGCTGCCTGCCTCCTGTTTGTATCCTCCATCAGTTCAGGCTGCTCAGGCGGGACAGAGGACGGCTCTCCTCTCTATGTGGGGGCAAACTTCTTGGCCTGTGCCCTTACCCGCTTCTCATAGTCCATCCTGTTCTGACTGAAACATAAAAACACAAAGAGGCAAAGACATTGTTAACCATGCTGATGCTAGTTACATGTTTATTTAGAGCTTCCATTTGCAACACATCGGTGTATAAAGTGCTGAAACAACAGGAGACGTTTCTTTCTTCTTCTGTGTTACAACAGGCACTGTCCTGAGAGTGTCTGAACTTCAAATAGAATCACAACAACAGGTTCAAGAAATGTCAAACAAGCTAAAGTTTTAGAAAGGCAAACGCACTTACCAGTAAATTGTGTAAGCCTCTGCTTGTGCTGGGTCTTGAATGTTGGGCTCATTCAGCAGCTCCTGGATACCCAACAGGATCTGAAAAACACCACCAATCAGTCTGCAGTCAGTGTGATAATCTACTGGTTCATTTAAAACAATGTGCATTCATTTCCTCACTGCAGTTACAACACAACACAAAGATGTTATATTCATAAGTTATACGCTAAACAAGTTAACAAGTAAAACAACCACCTCCCCCTGTTGAGTATTAGACAGAGACTGTGGATAAGCGAGTGTTCAGACCTGTTTGATGGTGATGGCAGGCCTCCAGTCTTTGTCCTCCTCCAGGATCGACAGACACACGGTGCCGGATGGGTAGACATTTGGGTGGAATATTGGTGGCTCAAACTTGCCTGAGTGGAAATCAGTGAAAAGAAAGTCAGAACTTTAAAGCTTGAAGAAAGCCTGACGTGGAAAAATGAAAGATTTCAATTACATTGTTCAATTTAGTCATTGTAGAAAACTGTCATTACCTTACGTTTTTCATTCAATATCTCTAAAACACAAGAGGATTTGTGAAAGTGCTGTCATTCTTTCCATGACAGACAATTTACCTCACATGTATCTGCCAACATCCTGATTAAAGAAACGTCTCTTCAACAACTGATCTGAATATCACAACACTTTAGTAACGGGGACATTGATGTCCTACGGAGGCTAAGCTCAATAAGATTTTATTAAAGAATGGAAAAGTAGCACTGCACCATCACACTCTACTGTACCATCAATTAACTAACCAGAATCATTATGCAATTTGAGCATGCAACATACAATATGTGTTTTTGAAATTGAAAGCATTATCACACCAACATTTACACAAGTGTAGCTCAATGTGTGGCTTAGAAAATAGTTTTTAAAAAATTGTTTTCCGCATTCACAGAATCCAAAAGCAGTGGGTCAAAGAATTAGGTTTTTGCATGGACCAACACAAAAATGCATATTTATATATTTTTTGTCATCTTTCACTCTGGGTTCATCGTTTACTCAAGGTGGTACTGACTGAACCCTGGTGTACAGACTTTGTTATTTCCTGAGCTTTGAATTTGAATTTCTGCCCTTCAACAGAGAATGAAACTATGGGGAGAGGTACTCACATTTGGGTGGTGAGGAAGGGTAGTCATCTTTGAACAGCATTCTGAGTTTGTAGAGTCCTCCCTCCCACAAAGTCTTATGAAAGAATAAGCAAATAACACGGTTAAATTCAACACTTCAAGAATCAAACTTTAAGACATTTGAAAAGGCATAAAATTCTGATTATGGCATTTCAACTTTTTAAGACCTTGCAGACACCCTAAATAACTGCTTTAGTAATTTCAATGAGGACATAATTTAATTTTTATAATAATTTAAAAAGAACTAAAAAAAGTAAACATACATAGAAACATTGGCTTAATGAAATCTGGAGCCAGAGTAGAAAGAAACACAGACATTATGTAACAAATTTTACACTGAAAGTAAAATTAGACAACAATGTGGATTTTTGTCTCTATATGATGAACAAAGTTATTGTTGCTGCATGTTTTGCTTAAATAACAAGTAAACACTTGTAATACACTCAAACTATGAACTTCAGATACTGCTCCTTTCATTTCCAAAAGTTTTTTTTTTCCAGCATTAATTAGGCCAAAAGATAAAAGCATTAAAAATGTCTTGCTTGTGTCATTTGAGTGTCGTATTTGTTGTGTTTGGCTGGATCTAAACAGGAAGTAAACAATAAGCCGGCTTCATCACTTGCAGTAATTACTCATATAACATTAGTCATTACAAATTCATGACACAGATATTGAAGAATTAAATGTAATGTGTTGTTTAATGTTTGTTCAACATGCAGAATTACCTACACAACAATAAAAAAACAATCTTGTGACAACTTGCAATTACATGCATGTCGGTATATATTTTCATTTATTGTCTATTAAGTTCATTCACTATATGGGAGTGCTACTCCAATTACTACTGTACTGCATTTATTGTTTGTATGTTTATTTTACTTTGGAATACTGAGCACGACTGTTATTGTTATTATTTGTAAAATAATTTGAATAATAATAACAACTTGTAATTACAGTAATACTGAATGCAAGTGTCCAAGCAGTGGTTAAAAGGGTTTGAGTGGTAAAGTTGGTGAGACTTGCAAACAGATTCAAGATTATATAAAAATATACAGCTATTGAACGGGCCTAGTGCTGGTCATACAGAAGATGTGTGAAAGCATCACTTTGATATGTACGTTAACTTATAGCCGACTCTGTGCCAGAAGGAAACTTACTCCTTTCTTCCCTGGGATGGCACACTCCCAGTTCATCAGATTCATGGTTCCATCAGGATTCTTCGTAGGCACAGCAACAAAACCCTGTGTGGTCGACAACAGACACAAAACATCAGTGGACAACCTGACCTGTTCCTGAACTGTAATCTACTACTCATAAATACTGGGGGGACTCACTGTAACAAACATGGGGCAAACAAAGTTGATCCTGAATTAAGGGTGACTTACAAATGGGTGGTCTTTTCTCCAGGCTTTGCGCTCCTGGGACAGTCTGCTAAGAGCGATGCCAGACATTGCTGCTCATCAACGCCTCCCTGTGGAAAAACAACCCAAAACTAATTAATTATTCAATTCCAGCTGTCCCAGACTAGTAACACAGCCCCAAATGTTTCCTCTGGAAACTGAATTGTGGATGTTGGGCATGTACCAGATACCACCGACATTGATTTACGTTATTTGTTGTGCGACCGGTAGAAACTACAAAGGTAACTTAGCTACTGCAACAGCCGTAAAAGGTAAAACAACCGCTGTACCACACTAACAGACGACAGACGGCAACCTCTCGACTGGACTTACCTCTGAGTTTGTTTGGCTAACTATCGGAATTACGTTGGTTTCAGGGCTAACGTTAGCTTGGTTGCTTCGCTAACGCTAACGTTGCTGCTGTGTTGACGGCGAGCGAAAAGAAAAACACACCCTTCGACGTTGGACACCAAACCTACGGGAACAGTTAGGGCGCAAATGTACAAAGCGAAAGAAACTGTGATTTTATAAACATTCCCCAAACACTCTATTCGGCATATATTGGTGTTATTTTTTGATAATTTACCACACTTGTGTAAAACAATGTGACTCGTATGACGGCTTCAACAGCTAGCTTATTGCGAGAAAGGACCCCAATTTGTTTATTTCGGTAGGACCTTCAGGCAGTTTACGGGACAACCGAGTGACACACGTCACTGGTGGTCGGCCATCTTTGTTGTGGCGTTCTCAATGGGCAGTTCACGACTTCGGAGGATTCGATCATTTTGAGTCATGTTTCCCTGAAATGAATCAGCCAGGGTGCGAACTAATAACGTCTTAATAAGACATGAGCTCAGCTGAAAACATGATTTGTTGAATTTTATAGGTTCTCTTAAATATTGCCCGATGCATTTAAGAACCTCTCAACTTTGGGAAGCAGATGTGATTGTCAGCATCCATGTTAGCGATAAAATGCCTGATTTTTAAATGGAGTTTGGTCTGCAGAGGTAGAACGTTTTTTAGATTTAAAACAGTAACACTGATGTAGTGGACTCAGAGGAGCTCTCAACTTTAGGAAGAGTTGTGGATTGTTCTGTTTTGTAGTCAGCCAATTGTGAGTCCATCAATCAAGTACCCCCCCCGTAAGAAAAAGTGAGCTGCCCTGAAAGCTGTTGTATATTTTGCACACTGGAATCACCTTTCACTTCCCTGGTATTTGTAATATTGGGATTGCATACACGCATGTGCATTATTATTAAATGTTATTTCAAGGTCCAGTGTGTAGCATTAAGGAGGCTCTTTTGGCAGAAATGGAATATAATGTTCGTAGGTATGTTTTCATTAGTGAATACTTTAGGTGGAAAAAATAGTAGCATTTTTGTTATAGTAGAAGGAGACATCGTAGTTCCTCCTATACACTTCACAGCCTGTTTTTATTCTCAGGCTGTCAAATACCAACATGAGCGGCGTTCAGTTACAATCTGCAACTTCACTTCTTCATATCCTTCATGCTGGTCTTTTAAGTAGATGGGACTTCATACAAATAGCCTATCGTTACATTTTAAAGTTATGATCAGTGTGTAAATCCTGAAAAATATTGTCTTACCTTTATCAGCTTTTAATGATAATACTTATATACTACAGCATGTCGTAAGGGCTACAATGGTGTGACCTGGAATTTTGTGTAATAGGCTTCAGAAAAATACAATGTAAAATACATAATCTGCCCAAATAAACACCTTGCCAGCACATGTTGTATAAAATCAGTAGCACCTCCACCATTCAGTACTTTTGCATTGCTACGATAGTTTATACTATCACATTATGCGTGTGGAGATGACTTGTGCATCAGTGGGTGAGTGTCTGAAGCTAAATAGATGTTAACAAAGCTGCTGTCAGTCACAGAATGGGAGTTTTGATGTATTTTAAGCAATATGCAGGTAAAGTAAGCAAAGTCCACAGCTCGAAAAGAATTGTTCAAAATGAGCTGTTCGTTCTCTTTTGCCCACTGATAATGCTCTTTTGTTCTGGTCTGCACAGTTTGCTTTATTTATTTATTTTTTTACCTCAGTGGAACATAGCAACAGCTGACAGCATAAACAGTGGTTAATATAACTTAATACTCGTTATGTTTAACAGTTCAAAGATGAACAATGCCAAATTGCTGGTAACAAAAGACGACTCTGCAGGTTGGAATAAGTGCACAGCTTCCACTGCAATCTTCTCAGCCACTTTAAAAATGGGACACTTGCTCAGCAATTTATAAATTATTTTTGTACGCATCTTAAGCCCCATATGAGTTAAATGTTGTACATTGTAAAACCAACATGGCAACTAAACAGAAGCTAAAATACATAAACTTTGTTTTGAAAATCGGGCATCTTGCCAGACACCTCAAATCAAGCACTGGAACCGGACTGAACTGGTTTTGATTTCCTCTGCGTCAGCATCCCAAATTTTTTTATGTGTTGTATTGCGTCTCGGCAAAAGCTGCAGTCTTTTTGTGGAACTATTATCTGCTTCACTTTTTCACACTACATTATATTTTCTTATTCAACATGTAACTTTGCAACAAATAAAAATTGTATAAAGTAAAAATACAATTGCAAACATTTAGACTCCCATTGAAATCAGCATAAGACTGGAAGAAAAACACAAAAAAAATATTAAAATTGGTCGATCAATATTTCTACTGTCTATAGTATTTTGCCCCTCTGTCTTCCACGGCCCAGACTAAATATTTACTTTTCTGTTTACTGAATAAATGAGTTTTCCTCAAATTCATGAGCGTGACATATTTTAAAGGGGGAAGAAAAGATGTGACACCCTACCTGTATGTAACATAAGAAAACAAGAACCTCAAGCAGCCATTTATTGTAACATTTGTAAAAGAATTCAATATATCCATCTGACCTCCTCCTATCAAAAAGTGCAGTTCTTCCAAGAATCAAACGTTCACTGGCCTAATAATGCTGAACCTTTTAACATTGCAAACATGTTGAGATAAACTAGACAGAAACATGTTACATCATGGTAGTATAAACGTGTCTAAAAGAATGGAAAGTTAAATAGGTTGCATAGTGTAGAAGAGATGTTCATTGAATGTTTGTGAGGAAACTTGCAACTGTTGAGTTAGTAATTAGGTTTCACAACAAGCTTGCTGTGCAACCCGCTCACAGCTTGTACTATCTCCTTAGTATTAGCAGAAAGTACATTATAAGGCTAGTTACTCTTGATCTATCACCCTTGCTGACAGCAAACACACTGCTTTCCCTTGTAAAAATATCATCACATCCTTGGTTGTGCAAGTCCACTGCCTTTCCGCTTCCATTCACAGCTTCTTTCCTTCTCCCTCTGAGAGGATGTGATCAGGAGAAGCCCTTTTGAACCATTCAGACCAGGAGCCATCATAAACACACACCCCGGGGTGTCCCAGCAGGTGAGCCGCCAGAACAACATGACACGCTGTGACACCAGAACCACAGGAAGCCCAGAGTGGTTGCTCCAGGTCCACCCCTGCCTCCCTGAACAGTCTGGACAGGCCCTCGGTTCCCAGCTCCTTCCCAGAGGCATCCATGAAAGAAGTGAATGGCATGTTGACGGCACCGGGGAAATGGCCCGGCAGTGTGTCTGTGAGGGTGAGACAGAGGGGTGAGACACATTTTGGGCGATGAAGACTTTGTGGTTAGACAAAAAAAAGAAGAAGAGAAACACTCAAAGTTAAATTACTAGATTTCTTCTAGTGCTTTCAGACATATCTAATGCCCTTCATCAGCAGATGGTTTGATGAAGATGAAGATCATTAGATGTGGCTGAAAGCCCCAGAGGAAATCTAGTATGTTTTTGAGCCAAACTACTGGCTACAAGCTTGACATTGAGCTTGATGTAACTGCAAAACAGCAATTTATACATTTATAAATATATAATAGGCTATATAAATAAATAATAAGTCACACTTCATTATTTTACACAATCAACCTGTCAGTAATATTGACTATCACAAGATTATATATGCATCACATACATATGAAAGCAACCATGCATAATAATAATTGATTGATCAAACATTTAATTATCAAAGATGCAGTGTATTAGGCTATTTTCATGCATGCGCTCCCTAATCTCTCCTCTTTATTATAGAAAAGGGCAAAATTCTGACCTCTGTTAACTGAAAACAGGCTATTATTATTACTTATTGTTTTGTTTTCAAACTAGTAACCCTGCTCACCCTCTCTGGGCTCCGGCTCAGTCCCCCTGAACCTCCCAGCGGACCTTGCGTCCACCGTCTGGACCTGCTTGGTTTTGATATTCTCCAGCACGTCCTCGTAGCTCTTCACCCACGACTGATTCAGGGTCGCCTTGAACTCTCTACGCTCCGGCTTGGAGTACTCAGACGCCACCGGGTAGCCGTCAGCCAGCCAGTTCCTCATCCCGCCGTCCAGCACCGACACCAAACTGTGTCCGAACAGCCGGAACATCCACCACACCCGGGGCGCGCTGAACGACCCGAAGTCGCTGGTGTCGTACACGACTACGTGCGTGTCGTTGCCGATGCCCAGACCCCCAACATACTGCGAGAAGTGGCTGGAAGTTGGCAGCATGTGATCTAAAGGAGAGGTCTTGTCACAGCACTCGTCTATGTCAAAGAACGAGGAGCCCGGTATGTGCTTCTGCGCAAACTCCGCTCTCGGGTCCCGTTTCGTTTTGGGTAGGTACCACGAAGTGTCCAGAACCCGAAGCTTTGGCCCGACCAGGTTGTTCCTGACTGCATCTGCTAGCCACTGACTTGACACCAGAGCCCGGGTCTGTGCCGCCATGATGAGGCTCTGTGATATAATACAAGCTCCGAGCGCTAGAGGGAAATGTTTGTGCTCTTTAAAAGGAGAACATGGGAAGTTAAACATTTGGCAAATGTACGGCCGCGGTGAACTTTGGATGGTCAAGATGTACAAACAACAAAGCAGGATGCACACGTTCTTGTACCAACGTTTAATAAGAATTCATTGTGAACATAAGAAAATAGACTTTTGGAATTATATTTAAATCACATATAAAAAAATAAATGGATCAGCTTTATTATCTAAAGTAAAAGTGAAGTGTAGGGTATGGCACACACACACACACACACACACACACACACACGTATAAGTGCTGCATTTGTAAAACTGGACTTATAAGTCCTCCAAGGCACATCTTTATAAACTGCACATCTGCTAAAGCACCAGCAGGTTGTGCCATATTTCTTCAAAGGCTCATAAAGAGCAGGCACTAGAGTAGGAAAATGCTTTTCAGACACATTTAGTTGGATTATAACGGTTAAGGGGTTGGAAAACTGCTCAAAATACACAGGTTTTATAGAATGGTATTGAAATAATGGGAAGATAAAGCTTGTAAAAGAGGCCCAAAGATAAACAACATGAATATGAAACTACCATTTTTAGCACCATCTTCATAAGGTCCTACATACTGATGATACTGAGTTTTGTCAGCAATTAAGTGAAATTAATTCAGGGCAACCGTTGTTTCTTTTAACATGTTTCAACATACAAGAAAATTATTTAAATTCAACAAAAATAAAGTACAGTGTAACGCTCAGACCTGCGTCCATACTGCCAACAAACAGTCCATTGTCTAGAGGCTGGGTTCGCATTCAAATAAAGCTTATGTGTTAAATCCACACGCAAATCCTCTGACAAGCTTCAGCAGACATTTCCATTCACACAGCAGATCTTAGGTTTATATCTCTGCTCATTTCAGATATGATAAATCAATGACCTGGTGAATCAACCAGTCACATAAAGTGATTGTTTAATGCTGAGTTGTAAATTTAACTTTGCCATTCAAAAGTCGTCTGCCTCAGATCTTGCTTTCTACCTCGGAGACGACGTGCTCTGGCGGGGCCTTGGTGAACCACTCATACCAGGATCCGTCGTACACAGACGCATCAGGGGCGCCGCACAGATGTGCAGCCAGCACCAGGTGACATGCGGTCACACCGGACCCACAGGATCCACAGATTGGCTTATTCAGGTCCACTTGTGACTTCTGAAAGAACTTCTTCAGCTGCTCAGGAGAGAGCATCATGCCATCGTCATCGACAAACCCGAAGAAAGGCATGCATTTGGAGCCAGGGATGTGACCTGGTTTGACACCTGTGGGACGATGACACAGTAGTTAACCTTTTTGCACACACCTGTAGCACAGTTAAAGTATATGGAAATGTAAAAAGTCCCATTTTCTTTAAAAAAAAAAAAAAATACTAAGAATACATTTGTATATGAAACTTTTTGTTGTTGTTGTTGTTGTTGTGTCCCCTGTGGATAAACATAGTGTTTCTACCACCTTGTGTCTTTGATTGCACTGATGGTCTGGTGTGCTTTTAGATCATACAAAGGCATTTGTATTAAACTGAGACTATTTCAAAACCAGTTAAAAACTCCTTGTAGTAGGGTTGCATTTGTCTGTTGCTTACTTATAAATGATTTTTTTCAGGGGCTTTAAATTAAGTTTAAATGAAGTTAAGTTGATCATCACAATAATGCCAGTGACGGTGATCTACAGTGACGTTTGAATAAACTGGTACCTTACTTTGAACTTATTAAATACTAACAAATCACTCCTACTCACACTTTTTGAGGGTAAATATTAAATGTAAAACTAGACCTACCCTCTCTTGGTTCGGGCTCTTTCCCGCGGAACCTTGCATAGGGCCTCACATCCACCACCTGGAACTCCTGGCTTGCAATATTATTTGTGATGTCCGCGAATGACCTCACCCAGGAGCGGTGTTTTACAGTGGCGGTGAAGCGGGCCGGTTCAGGCCTGGTGTACTTCCCTGTGACTGGATGACCCTCTCTGACCCAGTTCCTAAAACCCCCGTTCAGCACAGACACCTGTGGGTGGCCAAAAAACCGGAACATCCACCAAACCCTGGTGCAGGTAAATGCCCCAAAATCACTGGCGTCGTAAACAACGACGTGGCTGTCATTTCCAATTCCCAAATTCCCAACGTAATCGGCGAAAAACTTCTCGGTCGGGAGCATATGATCGAACTTGGATGACCTGTCCGAGCACTCGTCGATGTCGAAAAACGAGGCCCCTGGGATGTGAAACTGTGCAAATTCCTTCTTGCCGTCTCGACTCATCATCGGTAGGTACCAGGACGTGTCCAGGACCCGCAAACGCGGTCCCACAAGATTGCGTTTGACCATGTTTGCAAGCCATTTTGCAGAGACAAGAGGTTGAGTTTGCACTCCCATGTTTACACCAGGGTGAAGTGCAGCTATCCTCATTTAACCTCTGCTTTCTCCAGCCTGTTTGATGTCTGCGGGGTAAACAACTAATTGGTGCATTACCTCCACCAACTGGACTGGAGTGGATCAAATAAAAGTAATACAACAATCACAAGAAAGAAAAATAGAAACATTTTTCATAGTTTTAACCGATGTATTAAGTTATTAGATTTCATTGTTCATTGTCATTCTTTTTTTAGTATTTTTCTGGGCTTTTTATTGCCTTTATTGATAGTGACAGCTGAAGACAAGCAGGAAAGGGAGGCAGAGATTCGAACCCTGGGCCGCTGCAGCAAGGACTCAGCCTCGGTGCATGGGTCGCCAGCTACCGGGCGCCCTCATTGTTATTCTTAATATCACTGTTAATATTTCCCAAAATTCATGTCCTCATTAATGGAACAATAAAAACGACAGAATCATAACGTGACAGGTTTTTAAGGTTGGGCTTCACAAGGAGATCTTTACCTCTGAAACCTCTCACATGATATAGGACTAGGCAGTAAATATAAAATATTATTTTCATAACATCATCCAAGCCATTTAATTGTATTGTTACGGTCACCTTGGGAAGGGAATGCTTACATTTATGAAGTGACATGCTATCTTAGCTACACCCAGTACTAGCATGATGTCTTGCACAAGCATGTCACTTCTTCTCTCTTAGCGTATGAATCAGTATCATCACAGAGACTAACTATCCTTTTTATATTGTACTTGGCAGGGGTTCTGAATCTGAGTGACTAAAGAGGAGAGTAACTGTAGAATAGCTGTAATTTAGATTACCAAAACTACAAGTAGTTAAGGAGTGCAACATCAGAACATCAGAGGTCTTAATAATGGGAATTACAGAGGCACCACAGTTACATGAAGAGGCTTTTAAAACTTTTTAAAGTTAAAGCTTTCTAGAGACATCTTGTAAAACTGACTCCATATAGTAATGACAATGATTTGATTAAGCAATTGATTTTATTGACAATTTCATAAGAGTACCACCCACATAGCGAACAAACACAGTATATCAATTAAGGGGGATCAATATTTAATCAGTATTTTAATAATATTTAATTGCTTGCCCAAAAAGTAATATTTTCAAAAGGAGGATCTGTAAATTTATCAAAGCATACAAACATAATTTGTCACTTGTAAAGCTATGGTCAGTTTGCTACTGATTGGTATTTAAACAAGAACAACAAAAACAGCAATGATACATTTTACATGATACAGACTCACATAAAAATGCTTATATTTGACATAGGATGATCAGGAAAAAGAAAAACTATATTCTATTATTCACCTTTAATCTTTTCTATCAGACTTAATTTTGTGGTATTTTTTGTGATTATATCTCTCATTTGTTCTGCTATTTAATTAAATATCATGTTGCATTTCTGTAACTGAAAACCTGTGGAGAACTTATGATCAGGGCATGTACTTCATTCCTTTCATCCTAGGAATGATATGTATATCTCTGATGTCATGGTGCTGAAGCAGCCAACACAAGTAGCGCTCCGTCCCCATGCCCCATCCACTGGTAAGGAGTGGTTTCACTTGCCGCATGTTAATGTACCATTTGTAGGACTGCTCTGGCACTGCATGGTGCCTCAGGGCCTCCTGTACCATCTCTGGGGTGGAATGACGTTCACCAAGACCCAGAGTCTCACCCAGGCCCAGAAGAAGGTCAGCAGCTTTGGCTTTGCACCGCCCAGTGCCCTCCACATATGCCTGGTAGAAGGGAACTCCTAGATGATCCATCTCAGTCAGCCAGACAGCACCACCATATTTCTCTATCAAGACCCGCTCTCCCTTGCGTGTTAGCTTTCTGCCAAACTTGGGCTGGCCATCTTGGACCCACTCTGAGCAGTCAGCAGAGGGCATCATGGGAATGGCCTTGTCTAGAGGGACTCTTGGTAGTGGGGTCTTCCCATCCAGCTTACTCAGCATGGCTGTGACATGTGTAAGGGTCCCTGCAGTGTTGAGGATCAGATCAGAGTGTTTCTTCAACATGGACTTGGTAAGATGAGCCAAGTATCCCTCTGCTATGGACATGGCTTTGTCCATGTCACCCAACAGTTCACACTCCACATGGTAGAACTGGTTCAAGTGTGTGGCATCAGGATCTTCCCCTCTAAAGCTGGGAGAGATGTAGTACGTCCCTGGCAGGTTCTCTTGGAAGCGAAGGAAGTATTCAAGTACAAATTGCATTGAATCAGCCAGGTAGATGTCTTGGCCCAGCAGATTAACAGAAACTGGTTCTGAGTCAGATCCTAAGCCCATTGGTGAGGAGATGGTGTCTGTGGTGAGAGGGGTCAGAGCGTAGGAGTACTGGCAGGAAGTATGGAAATATTCCACTGTACTGTGGAAAAGAGTGTTTTGAATCTGGAACAGGTTGCGATACCACTGGCTCTTGATGGCAAGTGTGGAGTGAGACTGTGGGTCTTCCCATGAACGAGGAGGCCTGCACTGGGTAATTTTTGTATGGATCGTTTTGAGGGCCTCAGGGTCAGCAGCTGGGCCATCCAGTGATGACACATATCCAGGATAGCTTTGGAAGCATTCTGGTTGCAGCTCAGCATGATTAGTACCAACTGGTGAAGGTAACACAGGGATCAACTTGGCATGAGCATAGTCAATCTCAAAGCCTTCAAAGATCAGTGCAACACCTCGAGCTCTCATGCTCTCTTCCAGAAGTCTGGACACTTTTTGAGTGGCTAAGATCAGTGCCTTGTAGTCAGCTTCCTCTAGTTTGAAGATGTCACTGGACAGTGGTTTGCGTGGCACCACAACAGTTACTCCAGGAGTGTTGGGGTATGGTGTCAGGAAGGCAATGTGCTCACTGTCTTCCCATACTCTCCATTGTTGCTGCTCTCCACGCACAATGCGACTGAACAGGTTATCATTTGAAGCATCTCCGAAAAAGTCAAAGCAAGAGGGTGCATTTTGTGTTGGCAGTCCATTTCTAATCTTGGCTTGAACCTGGGTCAGTGCCTCATCATCCCAGCGTGGGCCACTTTTTGAGGTGCAGTAGCCAGGATCATGAGTGTGGAATTCTTCTTCATTGGCAAGATGGGGCTGCCACTTTGGCTGTGGGCCATGAAGCGGGAGCAGTCTGATTTTTGCTGGCTGATCAGGGGTTGGGTTAAAAACCAAGGCACAGCGCTGCACTCCCAGACGCTCACATAGCAAGCTTGAGGCAGCTCTTGCTCCTTGTAGCATAGCCACAAAATCAGGTGTAGCCAACTGAAAGATGCTACTTGCCCCACTAAGAGTTTTTCTAGTCAGAATGGTTGACCCAGGGATCCAGGGGTTGGGATCAAGGTAGGCAACCAGCTCATCTGTTTCCCAGATCACATCAGAGAAGCTCTTCAGGGGCCTCAGGACTTCAACTCGTGAAATGCCATTTACCATTGAGGCCACAAACATCACACTAGCATTTGTTTCAATGATAGCATCACCTTTAGCGTCCACTGCAATGATTCCTGCACAGATCCCATTCAGATTTTCAGCCATCACTTCTCTACATGCCTGCCTAAGGCTATAGCCTTTGTGATGGTAGAGACTAGCTATTTTCTGTGCAACTGTGTGTCTCAAAAATACATCTCCATCTCCAGAGCAGGTAATAGCTACCTGGTCATCAGCATATATTCCTGCCCCTACTACTGCTGTATCCCCAACTCGCCCTTTCAGCTTTCCTACTAACCCACCGGTGGAGGATGCAGCAGCCAACCCATGCCAACGATCCAAGGCCACAGCTCCAACTGTCTGAGGGTGATTGTTTTTTGAGGTATTTCCACCACTAAGCTTTGCAGTTAACTCTTTGTGACGTATATCAGTGTAGAAATACTCAGGCCCAACAGGCGTCTCTTTCTCCTCCAACCCCTGCAGAAACTCCTCAGCCCCATCTCCCACAATTAGTGAATGTGAGCTTTTCTCAAGGACACACCTGGCTGCTTTTATTGGGTTCTTCACACTCTGCACACAAGCAACAGATCCTGACCCCTTTGCATTGCCATCTGCGATGGTTGCTTCCATTTCATTTTTGCCATCTTTGTTGAATACTGAGCCTTTACCTGCATTGAATAGGAAGCAGTCCTCCAGAGCTTCCACTGACCTCTGAACTGCATCCAGACTCCTGCCCCCTTGTTGAAGCACTTGAGTTCCAAGGGTTAAGGCTGTCTGTAGAGAAAACTCAATAACTCCGATCACTTCGGTGTTCAGCATCATCACCTCTCCTGCGCCACCATGGATCACCAGATTATAGTCTGGGCTCATGCCAGAAGTGGAGCCAACAATGGTTTTGCCATTGTTTAGGCTCTCTGGACAGTGATATGTCTCTCCATTCATTTTCTCTGTTTGACCCTGTTGGAGTATACACTCCAGGGCTCCCATTTGGTATGCAATAGCATATCTAACAGCTAGAAGCATCACTAGCTTCAGGTTTTTCTTCAGGCTTTCTTGAAGCTTCTCCAGAACAAGAGCAAAGCTCCCTTTCCCATTAAGCACAATGCGAACCTTGTCTCTCTTCCCAAGGTAGGTTACAGCAAGCTGATCTTGGGCATAAACATTCCCTACTCCACACTCCACACCCTCCATCAGATCTGTACCTGTGAGGTATACAGATGGACACCCAAACGGGTCCAGGTACTTCTTCAGTGGGTTGTCAGATGGCAATGATCGACGCAAGGTGGCAATATGGGGACCGACTCCGTGACCATTTTTGGTGTTTTTGATGAGGCTTTTATGTTCCAGAAATGCAACATGGAACAAGTGTAGGAGGTCAGTTGTGTATTGGATTGTGTTATCTGGGCCAGCACATGATGCCAAGGCACCAACCAACTTGCGAGATTGCATGGTGAGTGAGTATGTAGGATCACAACGGCCATGTTTGAAGTGGCGGACATGGGTAGGTGTCACAAGTATGTGATTGGCAGCAGATTCCCCAAGAGTCTGCTTTAGGGAAAGCTGCAAAGAGAAATTGATCCAAGCATCATACAGGCCTCTCTGCCCCCTAAGAGTAGAAAAGACATCAGGATAGGAGGGCACATCAAAAGTGAGAACTGGGTGTGCTGCTTGTAAGGAAGCGCTTACTTTGGGGGTATTTACACCTTGCAAAGAGAATGTTAGGGAGGTTGGGAAAACAGAATCAACATTAGCATTGTTCAATGTGAAAGACTGATTTGTGTTTTTGGTGTCAGTATGGACTAGATTTAGGTCAGCAGTCTCAGACATATTGTAAACACTCGCAGTCACGAGCCCAGCCACCATCCCATCCACAGCACTGTGTTCAAACATCATCCCAGCTGTGCTGTCCTTGAACACCACCAGGTTCACCACCTGTGATAAAAGCAAGCATTTGTTAATGATCAGTTGAATCATTAAAAAATGTTATTAGCTCAGCTTGTTTATGTCCTGCTTTGACATTTGATGTCTTATCTGACTGTTGTGGCAACTCTTCTTCCATTCTGAGGGTGTTTTTTATTTGTTTTGAGCTGCTTTGACTGAGTATTTGAAAAGAACAGAAATGTTTAAATAAAATTTGAATAATCACTGTGTTTCTGCAAATAAACTGAGCTAATTTTATATTTCCTATTGCATATTTTAATACCAATCAATTTCTCAATTGCTTTCCAATTTTAGTGGTATAAATTAGGTTTTGATGAGTATGTGTCAGTCAGTTGTATGGTTTGGCTGATTTGACATGTATATGTAACATGGAAAAGCAGTGTGGACACATGCGATATCTATTCAGATTCTATCCAATACCTTGTCATAGTATCTCAGACATGGACTGTCTCCTCCTCCTCCCAGTCTCACTGCACTGAGAATATCGGCCAGTTCAGAGGGTGCGTTGCACTCCTCCAGACACAGCGTCAGCACAGCACTCTCCATCAGCCCCAGTGATGCCGCTGTGTCCCCTCCTTGCCCCATGATCTCTTCCCTGGTGGCAGCCCAGGTTTTGCGCTCCAGAGCGGAGAGGCTGCAAATGGCAGAGGGATCATTCTGTTTTCCTGCTCTGGGTTGATCAATCACCTGAGCCAGCTGTTTATAGATGTCATTGAATGATCGAGCAGAAACTGGCCCACCAGTGCTGGGACGCCACAGTATGTCAACAGGGAACACTCCTCCAACACAGGTGATGATGGCATGGAGGCTATCTGGGTAGACCTGGAAATAACATAGCTACAGATTAGAAATAGTCTTGACCTATTGAACTCAACATTGCTTTGAGAAATGTTATCAGTTGTGCCCTGCCAGTAATCTCACCTTAATCTCATCTTGATGCCTGCCAGGAATCCGGCTGGCAGCGAATATCTCAGACTGCTGTGTGCGCTCCATTGCCACATTGCCCTCCAGTAACAAGGGCTCACTGTGCAGCTTTGCTGCTGCCCAGAGTAGAGCGGCTGCCCTCCCCAACTGGGTACATTGGTTTGCTTGGGAAGGAAGAAGAACAAGAGGGAGGGCTGTGGAGGTGGGCAGAGGGTCAACGCAAGACAGCAGACCTCTTTTGAACTGCTCTGTCACCCAGTTCTCTTGGCCTGCACCAATGCTTGCTAATTTTTGCTGGGCCTCTTGAAGGAGCTCCCTCTGCTGTTCCAGCGTACTTTTGAACTCAGGATAAAGGTCAGGGCTTAAAGTGAGCTGCAGGACACGGCTCACTTCTTGTAAGGTAACATCCAACTCTGGAACAGGGTAGTTGAGAAGGGCCATCCTGTTGATATGGAGGAGGCTTGGGTGAGATAGATTCATAAAATTCATAAAAGGTACTCATTTTTATTTTACAAAATAATTGTATCCATTTACACAGTGCAAGGTGTATTAAAATAATTGCTGCTACTGGCTGAGCAATATTGCCTGGTTCAAATAAGCAGAGCAGCAAAGAGTCATCAACCAGATATTCTAGTATGACCATCTATTTTCATGCACTTAATTACTTTGTAATACTTTGTGTCTAGCTTTAACAAGTTTGGTACACTGAAAAACTAATATTTGGACCCCATGTAAATGTTACATGTTTTAATCTGTCTTATTTAATTGACTTTAATATGTTATTGAAACCTACTCATCTTTTTAAATTCATTTTAAAATGTACTGTGCTTATTTAAAAGAAGTTAATTTCAGTCAATTAAAAATAATTAGAAAAATATTTAACACATTTTAATTTCCTCATACTGTCCTTTCTGCACATGTGCAGACACATACCACTCTTTGTTCTGGAGGCAGGGCTTTTTTTCACTCTTGAGAAGCCCCATCAGTGCCGTATGGCTCTGCATTTTTGGTAAGTAAGCATTATAACCATGGATGTGCTTCACTTAAACAGGGTTGTGTAAAGTGTTCTGAATCATGTTTTTGATAGAGAAAAAGTAGTCAGCTAATGCTTTCAGTTGTGTTAGCTCAATATCAGCTATCCTTTCAGCCACTAGCCTATTAAACCTGACTATCACTCTAAAAAGTGGCCCTATTATCACCACTTAATTAAGTGCATGATTGCAAGTTAAAAATTCTTATATATTGATTTAGATCGACCTTTTAAGTTCCAAAAAATGTTTTTTGAGTTGTGTTGATATAATAATGTTGGTAATTACGTCAACTTAATATTGTGCGTAATTTGAACTAACATTTCTGTGTTAATTGGCTCAAAACAAAAGTCAAGCTGTAATCACTAAAATTTGCTTGATAACTTCATTTTTCTCCAACCTGAGTTCAGCCTTTCAAGTTCCCTCCCCTACCCACCTATCACATGCCTGGGCAAATTCAGACATTTAAGGACCTGTAGGCTGAGCACATACTCAGGTGTTGACAGTAATGGCATGGGAAAATACTTTCAATGTATTAATAAATCAATGTATTTTTCTTTTAATTTGCTGTACAAGGAAACAGTAGCGTTTGAGGCAGGCCTCAATAGACAACTGATGAAAACTGCCACCATTGGTGACCAGTCCACCCCAGAATCTGACTATATGACAATAACCATCATGGTTGAGGGAACCAAAATCCTGGAGGGCAAGGATATCCCAAGGTGCTGTGCTTTGCTGATGGGAATCTGAACTATTGGAAATTAAATGTACATTGATAGTGACAGTCTGCTGCTCTTTGTTACAGTTTTTGTAAAAATTGAGCTAAAAGGTCTTTCCTATAATGTGTAAAAAAAGACTGCAGGACCCTTTTACACTTTTATATTGAATATTTAAAACTATTAATATATTTGTCTGATAACCTTTTATTACAATATGTTAGGTTCTGGCCCCATAAATGTAGTCAAACTACTTAATTTGTCCAAACTGTCTAAAACCCCTCAATTATTTCATTTATAATGATATAAAATAGACAAAAATACACCTGGTCAATAGAATATTAGAAATATGCATCAGCAATAGACACCTCATCATTAGCAAAAAAGGCTATTTTTATTTTTATTTTGTTATTTTAAAGTCATCAGTTTGGTTCTTTAAATGTTGATGAAGACTGACTTTATTCATTATTTTTCTCGTTGTCCTCATCTGTCAATAATAAATAAATTAAATAAATAACCACTTTACAAATGTATAGTTTTGTTCAGAAAAATATAAAATATGAACAGATTATCATCAGGGATTAATAGATATGTGAGGATAAAAAATAGAATAAATTCTACTCAAAATAGTTGAGATAAAATTATACAATTACTCTTAACTTAGTTAAAAATAATTAGTACACTCAACTACACCACACACATTTAGATTTAGATAAAGAAAAAAAAATTTCAGTATATTATCAGCAAAATATACATCTCCAATAGCTCTGACACCACCTGGGACATAAATACCAATATCAATATAGAAACTAGTAAATACAGGAATATATCAACATATGAAATAACAACTAGGCTATATATTGAACATGTTCACTTTTTGTATTATAATTGTCCTTATAGTACAAAAATGACCTTAAATAAAGATTGCCCAATAGGCAGATATTACATTGTAAATTAATCTCAACTCTAATTTAGTGAAATATTTCCAAATTAGTCATTTATTTTTGTTTTACCCAACATCTGCACTAACAAGTGCAACTAATTCCTGTACTTTCAAACATACTATTTAAAGATCACTGCACAAATGCTGCTATACATGAATGTTATTTAAAACTGATGACATTTTCTTTCTGGATAATTAACAGTTGATTGTAGACATTAGGTCATGTATTTAAATATTGCAGTGCAGTTAAATCAGTGACCTCAGTGGTGGGTACAACCATGCTCACCAGAGGTGGCAGTGCTCAATAAGAAATAAGGATACTTGTGTGGAAAAATACTCTGTGCTGGTGAATGCAAGCCCATTTCAGGCACTGATGCTACATTAATATGGAAATTAAGATCTATCCAGTTAGAAGGAGAACAGTCACCAGAGAGAACATTTGTTTTCACTACACTACAAAACTGTTCACGTAATGTGAAGCCAGTGACTCCAATTTCCTTTTATTTAAATTTCACTCATTTCTGGGACTCACTGTCTGCCACATGTGAGTATGAACTAAATTTCAGTTTTTGGTCATTCTTTCTTTGACCGTTTTCCAGTCATCTGGAAAGGGAGATATAAATAAGTACATCAACCAAGAAAACTGAAATAATGAGCAAACTATTGTCAACTTTTTAAAAAATTATTATTATTATACTGCATTCAAAGCTGACAGGAAATCATGGGGAGAAAGAGCAACAAAGAACCCCGTCATGGTTGAAGCCCCTATAACACAATGCACCTGTAAGTCTACAGGCCTGTTGTGACAGAGGATCGTATGTTCAGAATATTTTGCAATTGTTTTTTCTCTTGCAGTATTTATGTTATATTATCAGTTTGAAAGTTAAATACATAGTTAATGTTTGAGCTTGCCATAGGTTTGGATTTATTGCAAATAGTCTGAATAACTATATACTTTTATTTCTTTAGTTATCATTTTTGATCATTAAATTTAAGTATTTTATTAGAAAATAAGCAAAATAAAAACAAACAAAGAAGAAAACCCCAGTAAGACTAAACAATACAAATAAACTTACTTGTATCTTCAGTGTCTCTGTGTAGCTTTGCCTGATGCCAGGTAGATGTGGCTGCCTTGGGCACATTGGCCTTATATACACATCCAACCATGACCCACCCCAAGTTGGTCATAGAGGAAAAACAGTCAAACAGAAACTAAAAGTGCCCCTTCAATGTCACACTGTGATTTTTTTAAACCATGTGAATCAGCCTCCTATTCTTGCACCACTCTCTGTACACTGCTGCCTCAGCAGTGTTTCAAAGGTAATATTATTACTTTACTTATTACTCCCTGCCAACAGTAATTAGTTACACAACTATTGCTTTTCATTTATTTCCAGACAAATGTAGGTGTTTCCATCTTATCAGTGATATTGTAACTAACAATTTTTTGGGTAATTAACTAATTATTAGTAATTAGTTACAATACTAATAACAGGGAAAAATAATATTACTTGTAATGAGTTACTGCCAAACACTGCTGTTGGGTTGGGTTATTGATTATAATATAATCAGACTGATTAAAGGTTTTTCCTTTCTCATTTAATTCTCGTCATTGTATCAAGCCACACAGATAAAGTTCATGCTACTTCTACTCCACTATATTTATTTGAGAGCTTGTTATGTTTATCCAGAATTGTTCATTCAATATTTATAAAATATAATAATAATAATAATAATAATAATAATAATAATAATAATAATAAGAGAATTAAAGGAAATAGAGGAAAGTTTCATTTTTACTCATTCAAGCAGCCTGTTCAATAAATGCCACTTGAATGAGTAAAAATTAAACTTTCCTGCAATATAATAGTTACGTGCAGGGGGATCGCTAAAGGTATATCTTATCTTATTCTATCTGGTCAGCTTCAGTTTCAGTTCATAGTTTAGTTTATACATTACACAACTCTTTCATACATCACTCAGTCATTCATTCATCTGCTGACACACTGATACTCCTTTTTTCCATTCAAAACGGTTTTCTTCCTGTATTTTAATGACAGTATGTACGAGTATGAATGTATGGGTGTATAAATATGTGAGAAAAAAAATTGGTGATCCATTTTCTAAGTCTGATCTGAATGGTTTTCTCTCCTCTGTTTATTACTTAAGAACAAATTTTAAAAAATATGTTTTGCCAGGTTAATCTTTTTAATTCTCTTAAATATTTTTATTTATTTCTTTATCTGTGAAAGAGGTGGAAAAATCAGTAGGAGGGTGTCAACAAAAGTAATATTGTAACTAACTACTCTGTACTGGATTGTGATATTATTATGGAAATATTTTTTGTAATTAGTTACAATACTGATCACTGGGAAAAATAATATTATTACTGTACTATTATTCCTTGTAATGAGTTACTGCCAAACACTGCTCTTGGGTTTGGTTATTGATTATAATATAATCAGACTGATTAAAGGTTTTTTCTTTTCTCGTTTAATTCTTGTGATCGTATCGAGCCACACAGATCAATACAGTACAATTTTCAGTCATTTGTACTTCATGCTACTTCTACTCCACTATATTTATTTGAGAGCTTGTTATGTCAATCCAGTATTGTTCATTCAATATGTATAATATATAATAATAATAATAATAATAAGAGAATTAAAGGAATTAGAAGAAAGTTTCATTTTTTCTCATTCAAGCGGCCTGTTCATTAAATGCCACTTGAATGAGTAAAAATGAAACTCTCCTGTAATATAATAGTTACGTGTACTCACTTCTCTGCTTTGTCTCCATTTGACCCCTGTCCTACATTCAGTCTAATGTCTATTGTATGAGTCACAATGGATGTCATCCTTAAAAGGTCAGCAGGCCTCAAGGCACTTTGCACCTACCTTGGTGAGGATGATTGACATCTCATTTGGGAGTATATGGTTTATGGTATATTGTATAACTTATTGTAATTACAGTAACACATACTGTTTCATATTGTAGAAAATGTTTCACACTCCTAATGTCACTCTCTCACTAGTTATTGCAGGCTAGAGAAAATGGCTTTCACAATGTGCTTTAGAAAGACACTCAATGAAAACAAAGCAAACCTACAGCCTCTCACTATGCACAGTATGAACATGCTGGTGGTTTTTATGTTTTAGCTCATTGATGACAAATACATTAACATTACCATGACCATTGTCCAAAGCCTCAATTTTAAAAAAATATATATTGAGAATTTATATATATTTATATAAAAGTAATGACTTGCTGCACGGTGTTGCAAGCAGGAGCTATTTTCTAGAAGAAAGTTTCGTTTTTACTGGCTGCTTGAATGAGTAAAAATGAAACTTTCCTCTAATTACTGTAATTCCTCTAATTCTCTCCTATCAGCTTACATGAAATACCATAGTTTTTTTCCTGCAAGTTTCTCAACAGACTGAGGACTGTTTGTACGGTTCTGATCTGTAGAGCCTAGAATTTAAATACCATGTGCCTTATTGTTTTATTTAAACTAAAATCAAACCAAAACGACCACAAAAGCCAATGTACATTTGTTTTTATACATATGATACATAAGACATGAGTAGAGGGAGGTAATGACAATTTAAAAAATACAGCATGCTGTTTGGTATTTTAGCCTATATCTATGCCCTTAAAACATGAGACACGATACCATACTGAGGCCTTAAATTTAAGAAAAATATAGCTCTAGTTGGGTCTATACACTTTTTCTTTTTAGTTTCTAACCATTCAAACCATTTTTTTCTCCTGTACTTAAAGCTGCAGTAGGTAACTTTTATATATATAAAACTTTTTTCATATTTTCAGAAATGTTCCTCATCTTTACAGTAGTAAATGAGACATATAACCTGTGAAGAAATCAGGTTCCTCTGGCCCCTCCTAGTGCTCCTAAAGGTGTTTGCAAGAACCAGAGCCGGTCCACCATATACTCGTGCGTAGGGGTCCGCCTTCTCCTCATGTCAAAGCGGGTGTCAATGTTAACAACTTTGATGAGAGGATCAACGGTGAATTGTGGGAACATTAATTTGGTAAACTTGTGTTCTCTGCAAGTTTGATGTCAGTAAATAACAGTCATATTAAGTTTGCTGTCTGTCTGTCTTACTAACAGCTGACAGTGCAGCTCCCTGTCTCTGTCTGTCTGTCTGTCTGTCTGTCTGTCTGTCTTCCAGTGCTATTCTGTGACTTTGTGTCTGACAAAAGTGAGAATGAAATATAACTATTTATTACAACAAACACCAACAGACAGCAGTGTTTATTAACTGCAGCTCGGGAATGATTACCGCGTCATATGAGCGTGCACAAAATTAAACTCATGCTTTCCAGCAGCGGTAATGTCTCTGGGCACCAGTCCAGACAAAATATGGGCATGATGGAACTCCTCACATCCTGTTTTATAATGTTGTGAGGACTGGACTAATAGGGCAGCAGAACTAAAGTAAGGTTTTAGTTTTTATTTCTAGTTTTTACTAAATATAATATAAATATATATTTAGTAATAAAAAACTACTGTCAGGATATAGTGAAACATACGACAAAAAGTTACCTACTGCAGCTTTAAGTCATAAACACAAGAGAGAGAAAACAATTCAGATCAGACTTGAAGGATCACCAGATTGTTTTCTTTCTCACTTACCTCAGTGGGCTTCTGTATTTTAGATATATGTGTATCTATATATGATTGTACATTGTGTGCATATATATATATATATATATATATATATACAGTGCCATGTTTCTACAGTAGCCTAGACGTGACAAACCAAACACTTGCTCTAGATAAGGGCGTTTATAATATCTCATTAAATGTGTTTGCTGTGTTGGTGCTAACTTGACTTCATTTCAATGTGATCAAATTATCTCAGTTTCAGGTTGTTGGGGCCTGATGTGCCTTAAACATCAGGATGTTACAGAATCATAGTTTGTCATTCAGTATCACATTATACAAGACAACAGCTGAGGTCCTGAACAGGAGTTTAGATATTTGCGGTCACTGAGGTACATAAAAACTTTTATTTCAAATTTGTTTCACTCCTGATAATATTGCTCCAGTAGGATGTGAATAAGAAAGAAGGAGGAAGAGTCATTGGTGAAGTTAGAACATAAAATGACATATCAAACACATGAACAAACAGTGAAGAGACCGACAGACAGAGAGAGGAAGAGACAGAAAGAGAGAGACAATTTGGACAGGGAGAGGGAGGCAAGAAACTGAATTGCTTAATTGGAGTCACTGCTTCTATATTACAGACAAACCCGTGTTTTTGTAATCCAACCAAGTTTTAGTCCCACTGACTGCTCTGCCATCCTACCAACTGGTCAGATCTTAGAGAAATTTCCATATTGAGGTAAGCTGATTTTTTTTTTTTTTTACGTGTGAATAACGTAGAAAATAAATGTTGGCTTTATAATGATTTACTCTCATGTGTAGTATGTGTATCCATGCTCACAAAAGCCTGAACCTTTATAAGTCTTGTTGTTTTTGTAGATGTAAAAAGTTAAAACTATATACATATAACTAAAGATAAATGAGATAAATTAGTAGTCATCTGTCCCTCTGATTGCTTGTTGGCAGTTTCTGTAGGGACTTCTTGTCTTGATAATAGTTTTAGAATGGAATATAAATAAATCATGAACAATAATTCTAAACAATAACGTTCTGTCATATAAGAAAAGTGCATTTTGTCCTGAGATCTGCAGTATGAATGTTGCATAATGACATTTTGAACAGACACAGCACTGTGTTGTCCTGTATAGTCATATTAGCCTAATCCACAGACTTGACTGTGAATAGTTTTCAGAGAGACTATTTCTAATTTCTACTACTTATTCTTTTTTGAGCAGTCATCTCTGTGGCTTATCCCGAGTAATTGGGATTTTGTTTTAGGAAAGCTCAGACACTGATATCGCAAAATCTCAGCAGATAAAACTGAAATGATCTGCATGGATTGGGAAAATATGTTTATGTAATTTGGGTAAACTTTAAAGTAAGAGAATCACAAATAAGAGAAAGGGTAAACATTTTGGAATATGTTTTTGTGTTTTGTTCATTTTTCCTAGAATTATTAAAAATAATTTCCATGTCCATAAAATCTGATGATTTGAATTTGATCAAATATAAGCCAAATATCCTCTAGGGTTACATTGTTGCGTTGAAAAATATCTATTATGTAATATATGGTAGTAGGCCTAGTGGTACTGGTAGTACTGCTTGTGTTGAGTAATTGAGCTATTGGAATCACAAGATCAGTATCCTTGCAGAACCTGAATTCATCCTCTGACAGAATACAGACAGACAGCATTGTGTGGATGACTTGAACTGATGAGACATATCAGGAGAAATCTAATTTTCCAACAGTCATACAGCGGGGCAATGCATTCCCATGGCAACCAGCAACAAAAAATGTCAAGCTTTAGTTTTATGCGGAGGAGTGGTGAAAAGGGGGTAACTGCTTTCACGTGCGAGCAGATGAGTTTAGTTATCAGTCATTACCAGAGTCTGTATGGATATTGAGTACAGGGGGTATTGTCTCACATGGAAGTAAAATCTGGATGCATTCCATTGCATCCAGATTAAAACACAAAGAGACCTGTGTTAGACTCAGCAGTACCTTTACCATAAATTAGATAATTCATTTATTGGTTCCACTAATGTGAGAAAGGTTGGACATCATGTGAAGGGAATATACAGTAAAGGGCAATGAGCAGGGGCACATGTCGTGTGATATATTGCTCCTATATTGCAATAGTGCTGATATATTGCATTATGCCAGTTTTGTGTGTGTGTGTATATGCATGTCAGTCTGTGTCTGTCCTGAGATGTAGGTTGTGAGCCCACTAGCAGCTCTATGAGGCATTATGTAGGCACAGTAATGCATTGAGGTAAATCCTAAATCCACATGCTAACATGCCAACAACGACAATGCTAAAATGCTGATGTTTAACAGGTCATTTTCACCATTTTCATCACATTAGTTACTTAGTTTAGCATGTAAGCATGCTAACATTTGCTGACATGCACTGACATCGTGACAACACAAAGCACAGTTGAGGCTGATGGGAATAATAATTAGTTTTGCAGGTATTTGAGTTGTTACAATTTATCCTGTGAGGATCATGAATGTCTTTAATGGCAATATCCTATATTTGTTTAATCATTTTGCACACACACACACACACACACACACACACACACACACACACACACACACACACAAATTGTCAACCTCATGCTGGCACCAGAGAAAATGTCAGGAGATCACTAAAGTCATTACTACTCATACTTCAGTCCCCCTACGTTAGTAGACCAGCTGATAGACCGACATTGCCATCCCAAGGGCCACAGTAGCAGTATAGATTTAGAGCTTTAAGCTGTTTTCAACACACACTCTCATGTACATTATGTGTTCTCTGTAGAGTCATAGCTCCATAAATGTAGGCAAAGCTGAATGTATTGGTTTTGGAACAAAGCATAAATTAAAACCTAACGGTTTTTCTGTTGAATATAATGTAACAAAGATACAGGAAATGTGTCCTATTATTTATCTTTGATATGAACTGGAACAGTGTCCAGTGAGTCCCTCTGTGTCGCTGGAAAAGAATAATGGGAAATTAAATCTGCTCATTCTCTTTTTTATGACTGGTGCCTGAACTTGTGAAGCTTTCATAGTTTTCATGATTGTATAATTATGATGTTTTAATTAGGCGTATTAGTGTAAAAATAGGACATTACTAGCATTAACATGTCACTCCCTTTTCCTGCCGGCCTCCTAGCCTAGACTTCAGGACTGCAATGGAAATAAGTCATGAAACTTAATTATTATATTTTTATTATATATTTATAATTTATTAGATATTGTGATATCTTGATGAAATATAGAAGGCCTACTGTATGCACATCTGTGTATTGTATTTTACTTTATAGAAACTAATCAATCAGCGTTCAAAAGCATACACTCTATACAGCACATTCTGATGATTTGGAGTTTGCTGTACTGACTTTGATTGATACATAATATTGGTAGAACACGTTTGCTAAATACTTAACATGCACTAGCATGGTTTTCTTTTTCTATGTTCCTTATTTGCGTCTAACACTGTTGTGTCTACACTGCACCGTCAAACCCATCAAACAACCACAAAAACTGAAGGAGCTGGCCTCACCACTGATTCTTTTTCTTTTTTCTCCTCTATAATAAATATCAACAGGATGGCCCTTCTCAGCTACCCTGTTCCAGAGTTGGATGTTACCTTGCAAGAAGTGAGCCGTGTCCTGCAGCTCACTTTAAGCCCTGACCTTTATCCTGAGTTCAAAAGTACGCTGGAACAGCAGAGGGAGCTCCTTCAAGAGGCCCAGCAAAAATTTGCAACCATTGCTGCAGGCCAAGAGAACTGGGTGACAGAGCAGTTCAAGAGAGGTCTGCTGTCTTGTGTTGACCCTCTGCCCACCTCCACAGCCCTCCCTGTTGTTCATCTTCCTTCCCAATCAAAACGATGTACCCAGTTGGGGAGGGCAGCCGCTCTACTCTGGGCAGCAGCAAAGCTTCACAGTGAGCCCTTGTTACTGGAGGGCAATGTGGCAATGGAGCGCACACAGCAGTCTGAGGTATTCGCTGCCAGCCGGATTCCTGGCAGGCATCAAGATGAGATTAAGGTGAGACTACTGGAAGAGCACAACTTCAGTGAAAATGTTAAATGTTATACTGTTGGGTGTGGTTACAGGTGAAACAGGCTTGAAACTTGCAACCAGAGATGGCAGTTAAAACTGTTTTTAGCTTGATGTTAAACGACTCATTAAATATTCTAAGCAATTTCTAAATCTATAGCTTTGTCATTTTTATTTCCAGGTCTACCCAGATAGCCTCCATGCCATCATCACCTGTGTTGGAGGAGTGTTCCCTGTTGACATACTGTGGCGTCCCAGCACTGGTGGGCCAGTTTCTGCTCGATCATTCAATGACATCTATAAACAGCTGGCTCAGGTGATGGATCAACCCCGAGCAGGAAAACAGAATGATCCCTCTGCCATTTGCAGCCTCTCAGCTCTGGAGCGCAAAACCTGGGCTGCCACCAGGGAAGAGATCATGGGGCAAGGAGGGGACACAGCGGCATCACTGGGGCTGATGGAGAGTGCTGTGCTGACGCTGTGTCTGGAGGAGTGCAATGCACCCTCTGAACTGGCTGATATTCTCAATGCAGTGAGATTGGGAGGAGGAGGAGACAGTCCATGTCTGAGATACTATGACAAGGTATTGGATAGAATCTGCATAAAGATTTTAAACAAAGCTGTGATCAGATTTCACACCTCTTTAATGCTCATACTGTTAAACATGGTTCACTTTTCAATTAAAGCTACTTTTTGTTCTATTTGTTCCATCAGGCAAAACACACACATTATTACACAATTCATACAAGGGTTCAATTACTATATTATATGACAAAATAATTCAGTTACAATAATTGCAAAATTTTTTTGATTAGTGCTAGCAATCAGATCTTGAATTACAATTTCTGCATTGGTTCATCAAAAGAGAATGAGGGTCAGCATCATCTGCCACTTAGGGCATCCAGTCTCAAAAGAGAACAGTAACAAACTAAGCTCATAAAATTTCCTATTAGACGTGGTCAAATGTCACAGTGCTCACTGATTTCCAATGGACAACATCTTTGTTTTTCTATTTTTTAACAGGTGGTGAACCTGGTGGTGTTCAAGGATAGCACAGCTGGGATGGTGTTTGAACACAGTGCTGTGGACGGAATGGTGGCTGGACTTGTGACTGAGCTTTTGTACAATCTGTCAGAAACTGCTGAGCTAAACCTAGTCCATACTGACGCAGAAAATGTGAATGGGTCTGTCAAAGTAAACAATGTTAATTCTGTTTGTCCAACTTCCCTAACATTCTCCTTGCAAGGCATCAATACCCCCAAACCCAGCCCTGACTTAAAAACAACACACCCAGTTCTCACTTTTGATGTGCCCTCCTATCCTGATGTTTTTTCTACTCTTAGAGGGCAGAGAGGCCTGTACGATGCTTGGATCAATTTCTCTTTGCAGCTTTCCCTAAAGCAGACTCTTGGGGAATCTGCTGCCAACCACATACTTGTTACACCTACCCATATGCGCCACTACAAACATGGCCGTTGTGATCCTACGTACTCACTCACCATGCTTTCTCGCAAGTTGGTAGGTACCTTGGCATCATGTATTGGCCCAGATAACACAATCCAGTACACAACTGACCTCCTACACTTGTTCCATGTTGCATTTCTGGAACATAAAAGCCTCATCAGAAACACCAAAAATGGTCACGGAGTCGGTCCCCACCTAGCTGCCCTCCGTCGCTCATTGCTATCTGACAACCCACTGAAGAAGTACCTGGACCCGTTTGGGTGTCCATCTGTATACCTCACAGGTACAGATCTGATGGAGGGTGTGGAGTGTGGAGTAGGGAATGTTTATGCCCAAGATCAGCTTGCTGTAACCTACCTTGGGAAGAGAGACAAGGTTCGCATTGTGCTTAATGGGAAAGGGAGCTTTGCTCTTGTTCTGGAGAAGCTTCAAGAAAGCCTGAAGAAAAACCTGAAGCTAGTGATGCTTCTAGCTGTTAGATATGCTATTGCATACCAAATGGGAGCCCTGGAGTGTATACTCCAACAGGGTCAAACAGAGAAAATGAATGGAGAGACATATCACTGTCCAGAGAGCCTAAACAATGGCAAAACCATTGTTGGCTCCACTTCTGGCATGAGCCCAGACTATAATCTGGTGATCCATGGTGGCGCAGGAGAGGTGATGATGCTGAACACCGAAGTGATCGGAGTTATTGAGTTTTCTCTACAGACAGCCTTAACCCTTGGAACTCAAGTGCTTCAACAAGGGGGCAGGAGTCTGGATGCAGTTCAGAGGTCAGTGGAAGCTCTGGAGGACTGCTTCCTATTCAATGCAGGTAAAGGCTCAGTATTCAACAAAGATGGCAAAAATGAAATGGAAGCAACCATCGCAGATGGCAATGCAAAAGGGTCAGGATCTGTTGCTTGTGTGCAGAGTGTGAAGAACCCAATAAAAGCAGCCAGGTGTGTCCTTGAGAAAAGCTCACATTCACTAATTGTGGGAGATGGGGCTGAGGAGTTTCTGCAGGGGTTGGAGGAGAAAGAGACGCCTGTTGGGCCTGAGTATTTCTACACTGATATACGTCACAAAGAGTTAACTGCAAAGCTTAGTGGTGGAAATACCTCAAAAAACAATCACCCTCAGACAGTTGGAGCTGTGGCCTTGGATCGTTGGCATGGGTTGGCTGCTGCATCCTCCACCGGTGGGTTAGTAGGAAAGCTGAAAGGGCGAGTTGGGGATACAGCAGTAGTAGGGGCAGGAATATATGCTGATGACCAGGTAGCTATTACCTGCTCTGGAGATGGAGATGTATTTCTGAGACACACAGTTGCACAGAAAATAGCTAGTCTCTACCATCACAAAGGCTATAGCCTTAGGCAGGCATGTAGAGAAGTGATGGCTGAAAATCTGAATGGGATCTGTGCAGGAATCATTGCAGTGGACGCTAAAGGTGATGCTATCATTGAAACAAATGCTAGTGTGATGTTTGTGGCCTCAATGGTAAATGGCATTTCACGAGTTGAAGTCCTGAGGCCCCTGAAGAGCTTCTCTGATGTGATCTGGGAAACAGATGAGCTGGTTGCCTACCTTGATCCCAAACCCTGGATCCCTGGGTCAACCATTCTGACTAGAAAAACTCTTAGTGGGGCAAGTAGCATCTTTCAGTTGGCTACACCTGATTTTGTGGCTATGCTACAAGGAGCAAGAGCTGCGTCAAGCTTGCTATGTGAGCGTCTGGGAGTGCAGCGCTGTGCCTTGGTTTTTAACCCAACCCCTGATCAGCCAGCAAAAATCAGACTGCTCCCGCTTCATGGCCTAGAGCCAAAGTGGCAGCCCCATCTTGCCAATGAAGAAGAATTCCACACTCATGATCCTGGCTACTGCACCTCAAAAAGTGGCCCACGCTGGGATGATGAGGCACTGACCCAGGTTCAAGCCAAGATTAGAAATGGACTGCCAACACCAAATGCACCCTCTTGCTTTGACTTTTTCGGAGATGCTTCAAATGATAACCTGTTCAGTCGCATTGTGCGTGGAGAGCAGCAACAATGGAGAGTATGGGAAGACAGTGAGCACGTTGCCTTCCTGACACCATACCCCAACACTCCTGGACTAACTGTTGTGGTGCCACGCAAACCACTGTCCAGTGACATCTTCAAACTAGAGGAAGCTGACTATAAAGCACTGATCTTAGCCACTCAAAAAGTGGCCAGACTACTAGAAAAGGGCATGAGAGCTCGAGGTGTTGCACTGATCTTTGAGGGCTTTGAGATTGACTATGCTCATGCCAAGTTGATCCCTGTGTTACCTTCACCAGTTGGTACTAATCACGCTGAGCTGCAACCAGAATGCTTCCAAAGCTATCCTGGATATGTGTCATCACTGGATGGCCCAGCTGCTGACCCTGAGGCCCTCAAAAGGATCCATACAAAAATTACCCAGTGCAGGCCTCCTCGTTCATGGGAAGACCCACAGTCTCACTCCACACTTGCCATCAAGAGCCAGTGGTATCGCAACCTGTTCCGGATTCAAAACACTCTTTTCCACAGTACAGTGGAATATTTCCACACTTCCTGCCAGTACTCCTACGCTCTGACCCCTCTCACCACAGACACCATCTCCTCACCGATGGGCTTAGGATCTGACTCAGAACCAGTTTCTGTTAATCTGCTGGGCCAAGACATCTACCTGGCTGATTCAATGCAATTTGTACTTGAATACTTCCTTCGCTTCCAAGAGAATCTGCCAGGGACGTACTACATCTCTCCCAGCTTTAGAGGGGAAGATCCTGATGCCACACACTTGAACCAGTTCTACCATGTGGAGTGTGAACTGTTGGGTGACATGGACAAAGCCATGTCCATAGCAGAGGGATACTTGGCACATCTTACCAAGTCCATGTTGAAGAAACACTCTGATCTGATCCTCAACACTGCAGGGACCCTTACACATGTCACAGCCATGCTGAGTAAGCTGGATGGGAAGACCCCACTACCAAGAGTCCCTCTAGACAAGGCCATTCCCATGATGCCCTCTGCTGACTGCTTAGAGTGGGTTCAAGATGGCCAGCCCAAGTTTGGCAGAAAGCTAACACGCAAGGGAGAGCGGGTCTTGATAGAGAAATATGGTGGTGCTGTCTGGCTGACTGAGATGGATCATCTAGGAGTTCCCTTCTACCAGGCATATGTGGAGGGCACTGGGCGGTGCAAAGCCAAAGCTGCTGACCTTCTTCTGGGCCTGGGTGAGACTGTGGGCCTTGGTGAACGTCATTCCACCCCAGAGATGGTACAGGAGGCCCTGAGGCACCATGCAGTGCCAGAGCAGTCCTACAAATGGTACATTAACATGCGGCAAGTGAAACCACTCCTTACCAGTGGATGGGGCATGGGTACGGAGCGCTACTTGTGTTGGCTGCTTCAGCACCATGACATCAGAGATATACATATCATTCCTAGGATGAAAGGAATGAAGTACATGCCCTGATCATAAGTTCTCCACAGGTTTTCAAACGATTAGAAGAGGAATTTTACAAAATGGAATTAAACCATAAAAATGCCTCAATAATCCAGACTTTGGGACTTTGATCCTCACCAATGATCTTTCTTTCTTTTTCCATGGCTACAAAAAAACTCCCACAGCCCTCAATTCTACCTGACCCTTGTGTCCTTAAAATTAAAATGTTTCTGTAAATTGAGTGTTTTAACATTGCAACACAAAGCAGAGGCATCATCGTAGAAAAGACACAATTAAATAATTTTAGAATAAGTTAAAAATTATGCTACAGCAAGTAAATCATTAATTGTTCTTTAAATGTTAACACTAAGACTTTGTTTTCTTTCTCATAAGTAAAGCTACAGTACAATTTCCCTGTAAACTGAGAATACATGAATAGTGTATGTAGAACTTGAACTGTTTCAGTATGCTTGATTCTTGGTGTAAGACTTATTAACAGTGTTGACAAAATAATTAGTTAAGGGTATAAATTGTATGAATAAGTTGTGCAGACTATGTTAGAGCAACATAAAGAACACATATGTTCTTGTTGTATCATCATTTATGCAAACAAATGTTTTAGTGTTCCTCAATATAATGTTTTTTTTCATGTTTTTTTCACGTTTTGTCATATTGTCTTTGTACGTAAAAGATTTTTGTGAAAGTCATACGGATCATGTATCATTGCTCTTTTCAATGAAGTAATGCCTTTTAAAATAGATATCAGGCACTATCTGGATGTTTTACTTACAGTGTCAATGGGAACTTTTCCCAGGAGTCTCTGAACAAGGTGGTATCAGCATTAGTGTGACCTGGGCCCCCTGCAGGGACAAATATCACAAAGCTATAATGTGTGTTTAAATATAGTGTTTTAATTTTAGTTAATGATTGCACAGTATGAGATTGGTAAAGCTATTAATCATGCTACCTTTCTACTAGATTTCAAAGACCACAAACTCATTTTACAGTGCATATCAATTATATAACACCCCTTGAAAATCGCAGTGATACTGCTGTGTGGTCAGAGTTGAAACAGGATTTAAATTTTCAAGGAAAGAGGGCAATAAAACATTGCTTTTTAGGCTGATGTTAATTCAGCTACAAGGAACTTTAATTTTGTGTTGATTCTCACGGCCCCCGTGGGTCTGTGATTAATCAATGTCAGTCTACTGGTTAGGGTTCAACACCTCATTAGTTTGTCTCTCTGCTAAGTAATGACCTGAAAGTTGCTGAACTGCAAAGTACTATTAACTCTCACATTACAGGGTGTCAGTTGGTTTAATATTTAGATCATACATTTTTCACATAATTATAATGTTCAGGGCCACATTTTTCCAGTGATTAAGAATAACACACACAGATTTGTTCACACAAATGGAAATCCATGAACAAACACACTAAAAAACACAGAAATAACAATACACAACTGGTTCAATGTTTTAATAAATGCAATGTATCTATGAAGGGTTAGAAATATTAATAAACATTTAATAAAACTATTGATATTTAACCAAAAATGATGACTGATCTACAGAAAATGGTTTAGCAGCATCTTTCACCTTTAACCTCATGAAGAATTTCAGCTCTGAAGACATCCACCTCCCCAAACACATCACCGCTTTCCAAGGTGACCTTGCAAGGGCCTCTATTATACTTTTTTTGAATAAACTTTTGCATAAAGTTGGGCTCGATCTGTTCTATCAAGTATATCAAGACAATGTGTATACACAGTACGTGCACAGATTTGAGGTTCTTTGGCTGATTTGCATGTGGCCATTTGACATGAAATGAATGCCAAAGGGGCTGACACCAAGTTGATTTCCTATGATGGCTATCCACTCAAATGCAGTATGCTGTCAGGAAGTATTTAATCAGGTGTATCCCACAATTCCAGGGTAAGTAACGTTTGATGGTGTGCACAATTATACCACACACCTTTTGCTCATCAAACCATTTGGCGGTGGTGGAGTTCAAGCAGAAACTACCTAATGTGACAGTAACACATATAAAAAATGGTTTTAAAAACATACAGATTATAATCTGTTGTGAAGATATTTTCCAGTAGGAGTAGGATGTGAATAATAACTAATAATTTCTTATCTTTGGCTAACTCTATTTGAAATATCAAACAAGAAATCACTTGCACATATTATTCTTACCATGCAAGATTGCATACAGATTACCTCTAACATCATAAAAGTAAATAAAAATAGATAGATAAAGACACACACACACACACACACACACACACACACACAACACAATGGACAATGATTATAAAAAAAAGTATAAAAATGTTATTATAAAATTAATGAGCGTTTTCAAATGTAATGTAACAGAATGATTATAACCCGGATGTAGTGTGTGCGTAGTAGACTATTAGTTTCCGGTTGTCACTGTCGTATCTGACCCCCGGCTGGAGCAGAGCCCTGTCTCTGTCTGAAGACAAATTCTTTGGTCTAATTTCTGAAACGTAAGTAGGCTTTTGTTTCTCTTCTGTGTGCACTAGTGTTTTGTGTTTCCACTATGTCCTCCGCACCGTTTTTTTACGAGCCTGTCTGGTTTTTAAAGCCGGTTAAAGGTAAGGTCAGCGCTTTCTTAGCTTAACAGCGTGGAAGGCTAACAAGCTAGTCAAGAGATGTTTGACTTTCCGTTGAGCCAGCCATTTTCTAAAGACAAATGAGCCTCGCTCTGCTACACTGCCAGTATTTTACTACTCGCTAGAGGCAATGTGTCACATAGCTGTCGATGGAAATCAGAAATAGCCTAAGTGGTCACATTTGCATAGTTGCTAACGGCAGCTAGCGGTACCGTTACAGTCCCTACGAGCTGACACTGCAGCTGAGAGCCAGTAGTGTCTCTGAGTGTGAATCATTGGTGTTACACAACAACCAAAATATAAACTGGGAAAGAAAAAGGATTCACAAAGCAAGCGTGTTTTTTTATTTTTATTTTTTGTTTAAATGTAACTTTTATATTCAAAGCGGTCGACAGAGCGATATATGGATGAGCTGGTGGATGACGTTAGCGTTTTGCATCCTGAAACTTCTGTTTATTATTCAGAGCAGAGTAATCAATCTAAGAGGGGAAGTCTGTTGCATGGTTTCTAAATGTAATTCATAAACAGTTTTACAGGAGCAAACTCTTGTTTTCTCTCTCCACTCACACTCTCCACTCCAGGGACCCATACCTCACCCATAGACTGTGTCTGTACTTTTACTCATTCTGCCTAGGAATGCACAATATGGATTTTCTTTCCCCCCCAGTCATTCAATAACTGATAATTAACCTGCTTCACGTGGCTGACACAGATAAAATAACTGATAAATTCACATTTTTGTGTTCATAACCTGTAGTATTTACACACCTGATGGTAAGAAAGATGCAGATGTGTTGAGCAAAGATGAATCATTTAATATCTGACTGAACCAAATTTAACTGGCATCACTATTGTTAACAACATTTCTGACTCTTCAAATCTCCTTTCTTGTAAAGTACATCAAAATACTAAACAAACATACATTGGCGTTCATTGAGCAGACAGCCTATCAATTATTTTACACAAGAATATAAATCATTATTATTATTATTATTATTTTTATTATTATGGACCCATTATCAGCTGGTAATTTATCTGCCCTGTCCCTCCCTAACTATTGCCCTCGTACCAGTTACATCCACTAATGACCATGCATCCAGCATGATGTCAAGATACATTTTTGGCCCATATGACCATTGTAATATTTTAAATATTGTTTCTTTGTCACCATATTGGCTCATTTCCCACCACATTTTCTCATCCCTTCATCCCTTTCCTTTTCCCAGGCGCCAGGGTGTCCCCCCTCTCCATGTGTTGTCCCTAATGGGCGGCTGGTCTCGCAGTGCCGTGCTGGAGCTGTACCGGGCGCTGCTCCGAGCAGGGCGTCAACTTCAGTACACTGACCGTAACTACTATCAGCGTGCCGTGGCTCGCGAGTTTCGCCGCTGCCAAGCGCTGACGATACCCGAGGATAAGGAGGACGCGCTGAAGAGGGGCCAGTTCTTCCTCAGCAGCCGATTGGGTGGGCTTATGTAGGGGGAAGGGTTCACAGGCCTTCTGGAGGTGGGTTAAAGGTCGTCTGGAGGTGTATCCCCCAGGTGGGTTTACAAATAAGAAAAGACTGAGTGCGTCAGCAGTAAAAACTTTTAGATCTGAGACTATCTTTGTGGGGTATGTGGACAGTTTAGTTTAGTAGGATAGGGCAAAGATCACACCTCACAAGTAAGGTTGGGTGTAATTGATTTACCCTCTGTAGGTACATTACTTAATTAGTGCTGAGAGAGGTGTCTCAGTTGTGTCTGTAATATTGTTATACTTGAGAATCTGGTGAGCTAAGCAACAGAGCAAAGAAAGTACCTTTTTCTGTCCCTATCCTCTTCCTGCCAGTATCCTTCTGTCTTACTGGCTTTCTTCATCTCCTCTGTTTTCTTTGGCAGGATGGCGGGGATGAATGGAGACCGTAAAGGGAAGAAAGATGACAATGGGATTGGTACAGCCATTGACTTCATGCTTTCCAATGCCAAGCTTGTGTTGGGAGTGGGAGGAGCAGCCATGCTTGGCATTGCAACACTAGCTGTCAAAAGAGTAAGTGAGATGGGAATTATCTCCCAGCTTCCACTCCTTTTGTACAATAAAGAAGAAAAAAAATAAATAAAAAAAGCTCTTAAGCATCGATACCAATGTGAACAATTCTTTGTTGTGTAGATGTATGACCGTGCCATAAGTGCTCCCACCAGCCCCACAAAGATGGAGCAGACAGGAAAGAGGAGCTGGGAGGAGCCCGCCTGGATGGGTTCATCACCACGGGTACTGAACCATGACATGAAGTCCACCGTTAGCAGGTCACTGCAGTCTCTGCCCACTTCCTCACATACTTATGAACCAGGTGAGAAAAACAAAGTGCCCTTTTGACAGTTTAGTTACACTTGTCATACATCATCGTACCAGATGTCTTTTTCATATCATATTACGCAATATTGTGCAGCTGAGTTTAAGCCAGCTGTCATTTTATCTGTTGACAGACAGCCTATTTGGAGGAATCTTGCTCTTCCTTTACAGTGGGTGTTTGCTGTCTGTAGTGCTGTAGTTAGTCAGCCAGCTGTTTTTACATTAGTTTATGTTAAACTATTATTTATTAGATTTTATTTTTTTATATAAGATTTAGTTGAACCATAATCTTATAAATTCTCAGATGCAGTAGAAGTCTATTAATTTAGTATTTAGTAGATTAAGGTTTTTTAATTTTCAGATCTTAATATTTAGAAAACACCCATACCTCTTCCATCTTTCCCAACTTTACTGCCTCCCCATCAAAACTATCTGAAATGGTGGAAGAAGTATGCATGTATGCAGCGGTATTTAACACAAATGCATATTTTCACTTTCAATTGCTTCTAATCTCCTCAGACTGTCTGCGCAGAGCTATGGGTCGAGCTGCTGTGGGAGGCAGTGGTGCCACTGAGTCAGACATGATGCGGGCCCGAATGCGTCTGTCCCTGCAGGAACATCTGTGGGAGTTCTACCAGTACAATGTGAACATCCCTGCCGAGGAGCAGGCTGTGGCTAGGAGGGCAGCGCTGGACATCTGTGCTGAGCTCAGAGTGTTCCTTCACGCCAAACTGCCTGACATGCCGCTCAGAGAGATGTACCTGAGTGGCAGTCTCTATGATGACCTGCAGGCAAGAACATTTGGTCTTACTTTTAGACAAGGGAGTTTTGATTTTACTTGATACATACATCAACATATTGATTAGATTTTTTGACTCTTAAGTTGCCAGCTAGGGCCAAATATTAGATTTTTCCTCTCTTGTTTTTCATCAGTTAATTTTATGTTTAGGTTATTTTATGAATACTCTCTGTATAAGTTTACAGCCTGCCTTGCTGTTATCCTATGTTGCCCTTTGTACAGTGATGCAAGGTGGAAGGGTATATCAAATGTAGATAACACAGTTGTTGAATTTGCCAGCTCTATTTCATCAGTTTTACCCCCTTCTTCCTCCTCCTAGGTGGTGACAGCTGACCACGCCCAGCTCATGGTGCCTCTAATCCTGGAGAAGAACCTGTGGTCGTCCGTCCCCGGGGAGGACACCATCATGAACGTCCCAGGTTTCTGGCTTGTCCGCAGGGAGAATTTGGAATATTTCCCGCGGAACAGCAGCTACTGGGACCGCTGCATGGTCGGAGGTTACCTCTCCCCTAAATCAGTCCTCGAGGTCTTTGACAAGCTTGTGGCTGGCTCCATCAACTGGCCAGCTATAGGGAGTGTCCTCGACTACATCATCCGTCCTGTGGTTCCTTCAGAGACACTGACCCTTGAGGTGCAGTACGAGACGGACCGGAAGCTGTATGTGGACTTCCTGCCATTACTTGTGATGGAGGATGGAACCTCACTGATCGCCAAACCTCATCGACTTGCCGCAGAGCGCCATGAAAACCTGTGGCGGCAGAGCTTCCGCGTGGCTGAGACGGCGCGACTCAGGGCCCTGGACCAGGAGGACGGAGGCTGCCGATGTGCTTGCCTGAAGTTGGCGAAGGCCGTGTGCAAGCTCAACCCTGCCCTTAACCGGCTCAATGCCAGCCAGCTCACCAACGCCATCTTGTTGCTGTGCGAAAAAGAAGGTGACTGGACCCAGGAAGCGCTGGCCGACCGCTTCCTTCAACTGCTACGAGCGCTAGTGGGACACCTAGAGGCCGGGAGGCTGCCATGTGCCCTTAGCCCTAAAGTTAACTTATTCTGTGAGCTGACTGATCAAGAAGTGGACGAGCTGGGGTATACTCTCTACTGCGCCCTCTCAGATCCTGAAGGGCTGCTGAGAACTGCTGTGGCAGAGCCCCTCCATCCCTGACGACCTCATATATCACTTCTCAGCAACACAGCGTTGAAGTGTCCACCACTGTTTTGTGGGCAACGGTGACCTCGAGCCTACAAAAGGTTCTTGGGGGGGAAAATAGAAGTGCATGGAATCATCCTCTCTCCTGAAACACATGGTCTACTCATTCTTAAACGCCACTTTACAAATCAGTGAGAACATGTGATACACACAGTAGCAGTTACTGAGCTCTGAGATCTGTTTGAGTCTTGACATGAAAGCTGCATATGTGTTGTGATCATGCAGATACTATTTTAATCTCAGATGTAAGTGAAGGTCCATTGGATTTCATGGCTCTCACTACAGCCATTGTATTAATGAAGTTAATATCAAAATGAAAGGGGAACACATGTAATCTAAGACACAGTATGTACCTCTGATTATATTGGAGCTCTTTTTAACTGATCTGGAAGTTTTAGGAGGACAGACACATCCCATGCAGTTAAATGTCGTTTACTGTTTTGAGATAGGCCCGTGCCACTGTGTTAAGGGATAGAATGTAATGTTGATTGTGTGTATGCCAACCCAAAAGCTAATAAATCGTTGATCAGCCTGAAGGACTCAACATTCTTGAGTGAAAGAGACAAGCTAGCTGTCATTTCATGCTCCTTTTTTTTTTTTTTTTTTTTTTGGTTATCACATGTGAAATCCTGCTTGTGTTCAGTTTAAAATCAAGGTTTTTATTAGAAAGCTTCATTAATACAGTGGCTGCGTTCAAGATGTGTGCTTTACATGTTTCTAGGGATCTGTGGAAACAAACATTAGGCTGTGATTGGAATGTCTGCGGCTTGCATGTGTTCTAGAAATCTAGAAATCTAGAAATCCAACAGGTGAATATACACTTGAGTTGTACGTTGATGTCTGTTTCTAATATTTCTAGTTCACACTACTCAACTATGAATCTGATATAAAGTTGAATATACTACCATTTATGGAAATGTGAGGTTCCTGATTTGTTGGTGATCATGAAATGTGAACAATACAGCACCACCATTTTATCATCCACTCATTTTGGCGTGACCGGATAATATGTCCGTATGACTGTCTAATACAGAGCTGATCTTTGTTTGTCATGAAAAGGAGGTTTCTTCTCCAGTCCAAGATTTGTTGCTTTTGTGCGCAGGCTTTATTAACTCATTTTCATCTCTTACGACCTCGCTGGTTGTTGCACTGTCAAAATGTTAAGTGTTCTGTTGTGGATTTGCAACAAAAGTGTCTGAGTTGGACATTCTGAAAGTGCTTCGGTGTTTACTGGTTTTTGCTTTAATTTAAACTCCAGTTTGGATCCTGTTTCCTCTAGATCATTACCTTCATTGGTGACTGTTTATAATTTGGGTTGCGTACACTTGCTTGATCTGGGGAAGGATCTCTGTAGCACGGGAGTCCCGTTTGGGCTGGACAGCTACTGTCTGTCTGCTGTTTGAGTCCATAACCAACAACACGCTGCTGTAAACAAGGAACTAAACCTACAGGGGAAGGTGTTTTGTGTTTGAGTTAGTCTCGGTATTAACTTCAGTACCTGGCCTGATTGCAGTTAAGAGGATTGAGCCTCTTACCTCTGCAGTTCGGTGCACTTTAAAGTTCACATTAAACCCTGATTAACTTAACGCTGCCAGTCTGTCTAGAGTAGGTAGCCAGACGTAGATTAGTGCTGTGTTATTGGTCAATTCTGGCCCTGTTCATGAAGCGTGTGATCTGTAGTCCTGATCACTACTAGCAGGCTGCTTCTGCCTGTCAGATCTACGTGTATATTTATAGATTACAGGTGCTAATCTCTTTTAGATCATGATCTGATTGAGAGGGATCAACTCAGCTCTATAAAAGCAGCTTCGATAGCCAATGTTTCTGACGTTAGATCAGCCTGCTACTCAGTGTCAGTGTAGGTGGAGCCACTAAAACAATAGCTGCCAGACTGTCAAGTGGAGTTTGCATCTCTAAATGACAACCCAAAACGTGTTGTCCAAAATAATCACATGGTTGCTTTTTTGTTCTCACTTTTAGCCTTAGAATAAATAATAAATGCAGTGATATGGAGCAAGTGTCCCCTCAACCCCAAACCCACTGTTTGTATAGTGTACAATATGTTTATAGTTCTGTTGTGTATTCAGTTATTAATGATCATCCAGATAATAATGGAGAAACAGGTGAATATTTTTATATTTATTGTACATTTGTAACCAAAAAGAGCCGGATATTTATTTGCATTGATTCAATTCAAAATGTATAGTACCACTTATTGTGCTTAATTAAGTGCTTTGTTCTGGATGTAATCTTAAAATGAATCCACAGTAGATAGTCTTTGCGTGCATATTAGGTGTCTTCCTTTGCAGACCTAGTTTATGCTATGAATGACTGAGGGGAGGGGAGGGAGTCACTGTGCCACATTTATATTATTGTAAAGAAAAAACTAAACCCAAAGTAGATCTCTACCTCTACATTGTGGAGAGCATATTGGCCATATGCTGTGTTGCATGCTGTGTAATTTTCCCCAGCTTTTTTTTTTCCTTTTTTTTTTTTTTTTAAGTTCAGCTCTGGAGTTGAACGGTGAAGCACTTTGTATAAGTCATTAAATGTTACAAATTACATTTTGTAGGTTCCTTGTGTTTTTTTTGTTATCTAACTTGATTTTACAATATGGTAACTTATACTATAAACCCATCCATCCAAAATTTGACAAGGCATTTAATTATTAAAGTTTTATTCAGTGACATTTGGTAATAAAATGCACATAGGCGTGTTAAAAGAAACATCCTGAGATACCTTCAGTGTACAAAAGCAGCTCCAACTAAATCATTAGACATTGGAAACTGGAAATATGGTTCAGTTGCTAAGAAAGAAAAGTACATCAATGTGAGGTGCATTTGTTCCCTCAGAGTACAAAAAATAAAGCTGAAATGTATTGAAATGCGTAGAACTATGCATTTTCACTCAATCCTGCCCCAAAGATAAAAAAAAAAAAAAAAAAAAAAGCAGCTTCAGACAATTGCAAGAAAAGCAGTCCCTTTGTTCTGTGGCAGAAAACATCCACTCTGTTAGATTTGTGGAAGTGGCTGTTAACGTAAGATCCAGATTTGCTTATTGGAAACCAGCTACTTGTGTAAGGCCTTGCATTGATGCACAAGAACCAATGAATGCTTTTGACTGCTGCAAATCAAACAGTGCAACACACTGATGATGAAATTTAGCTTTGCTTGGTGTCATCTTTAAAGACAAATGACCACGACAAATGAAAAAGTGCAACATGTTACATACAAAGTGTTCTGGGGACTACTTGGCAGGGGCGAACCCCACACGATCGGCGTTTCTGTCGAACACAGTGTAGTACTTCCCAATGAATACATCTCCCAGGATCCACAGGGGCCCTGCGGGTGGTGGGATATCCATGGCCATGAAACCGGACAGACAGATGGACGTACCCATCTGAGACTCCTGCGAAAACAATTTTTCAGTTTTGTCAGGATCATTTAAAGATTTAGTCACACTTTCATCTAAATGTGTTTTAAGACTACTCATGCCCATATGCACACTGAGTGAGTTATTGGTCCACTAATTGTTCCCCCTGTCCAAATTGGCTGTGAGGAGATCCCTACACATAATCCACAGTCCCCTCCATGTGTGAGGAATTCTCAACTAAATTGACTAACTCTGGAAGATACTCAGTTGATTTGTCTTAGGATCTAAAGAATTAATTTGCAAAGGAAAACCACACAATGTTGTTCCCCATCTCCAACACTAATAGTGTTAAGGTGGACTGCTCTTCAGTATGGAGATTAGGAACAATTACAGCAACCGATAGGATATAATAAGACATGCTTGGAAAATTATTCTTTGAAGCTAGGGTAGTTAAACGTTGCAGAAACTAGCTAGAGATTTCTAGTTTATCTAACCAAAAGAAAAATCCCACCACCACTTCCTTCATGCCTCCCTCCAAAAGCCACTCTTCCAACACATGAACATGCAGTGCCCGACTACAGGACCAATGAATGAGAGAGTGTTGGGGAGAGGAGCGCAATGCATCGTTGTCAACACTAGTTGTATCCAACTATATAGTTCTAAATACTCCTGAACCCCAAAACAAAGCAAACCACCTGTCCCTCAGTTCTCGCCATCATTGAAAACCTACACCGACGTTGACTCTGGTTTGACCCTTTGCTTTATTTAACCTGTTTGTACGCAGCCTTTTCCACTTCTGGGTTTCTTTTCTTGCTTAAACTGATATAACAAAAAAATACTTCTGATAAACCTTACTGAGACAAACGTACAATATAATGGAGGCCAATACACCAAAACTAAGTCATTTGAATAAGATATGTACCCTATAAAAAGAGAAATCAACAAGGCTGGCAATATTCTGTAGATGTTAAAAAAAATGCTAAATACTTTGAGAATTCCAAATCCTGACTTCCCTACTGAAGACATTTGTTGGGGACTACTTTTAGCTTTAACTTTTAACTACAGTGCCAAGATTTTGGACTACAATGAAGCTTTATGGCACAGAGGAATAAGCTGTAACAGGGGAGACATCATGGGATTTGTGGACAATAAGAATATATCACTAGACTCACTGAGCTTCAAAAAGGTAGGATTTATTGCAAGGCTACTGTATTGGATAGCATTATATTCTGGATATATCAGCTCATCAAATAATTCTATTATCTTCCAAGGACTCTCCCATATACATGTTTATTATCCTTGAAGCAAAGGACTGCTTCTGATTGGTTTAAATAACTGTCAGTGATCTGACATTAGTGTATGTACCTTCATGACATAATCCTCTCCAGTCAGGTTAAACATCTTCCCTCCAACGTTGAAGGAGATGACAGGCAGAGATGGGATCTTCTTACAGTCGATCAAGTACTAGCAAGGAGGCAGAGGGGAGAAGAAAATGCGGAAATGATTCCTCAAGACTAAAAAAAAACAAAGTGAGCCTTGTTGTTCCATGAGTCATCAACCTACAGCATTGTCAAAAATGTGGCTTTTGCAACCCTCGACCACAAAAGGTCAGTTTCTCCAGTAGAAAGGTTTAAAGGTTACATCTGGTCACTCGGTATAATGTCTTTTTAACAGGCATCAAATGTCACATGTTCAGTTGTACCTCTCCCATCAGCAGGGGCAGAGCTCCGATGGCTTTGTGCAGCGCTCTGATTTCCTCTGCAGGGCCGACAATTAGCGATGTTCCCGTGTCAACAATAGCCTGGCAACCGGCTTTGCAAAGAGTCAGCTGGTTGCCAACTTCAACTCTGTGGGGCAGGATAGAGAGGGAGCAGCAGGGTGGGGCAGAGACAAGAGGCATCCGTTTATTTCCAACAGTTTCTTAGAAATGTGTCGTCATGTCATTGTAACGCAGCTTTTAAAACAAAGAACATGCATACACAACTATATTATGATTTTACACTATCCAAAGACCCGATATTAAATTTAAGTTTAAGCATGCACCTGCTTCATGAGAATACCATTTTCAATTACCAGGTAAAGGAGTACCAGAAGTGAGAACTGTGTCCATTAAAAACACAGAACAGAAAGTGTACACACACACAGTTTGCAGTGTTAATGAAGCCACAAAAGTTTCTTCCTCACCCGTTGACCTCGATCTGCCAGTAGGCCTTTCGTGTGACATTGACATAGTGCAAGTCTCCGGTGTAGTACTGGGGGTCTGTCCCACCCAGTATCAGCTCTCCTCCCACTGCTGCTTTGGGGTCTCTAAGAGACAGGGTGGACAGAAGCAGAACTCACTGCGTTAACTAAAAGCAAAATGTGTCAACTCCAATTAACAGCTGGCAGTGGTTTCGGTCTAGCAGAGGTAAAAAGAAAAAAAAACAAAAACAAGTTTAAGACCAATTTAAACCAATACAGAAGGCAGCCATTATAGAGCTGGCTGATTAGAATAATATTTATATTATTTATGCCCGTTCTTCCTCACTTCTTCTGTCAGAAACCAACCTGCTTATGTAGAAAGAGAAAATGTTCTGGGGCAGCAGTTTGGCTGCCATGGCTGTGTCAAACACCGGGACGACTTTAGCTACCGAGATAGAGGGGTAGGCCATGCCCAGGACCCCATCGAACCGTGCCACTGCAAATGTGATTCCGGGCTGCGTCACTGCTTCAGCAAACTGCTGGCCAGGAACGGACAGACCTGCAACCTGCAAGCAGAGGCACAGGAAGCAGGGAGAGAGAGAAAGAAAGAGAGAGACGTCGATACGGACAGAAAACACAAGACTTTTAATCAAATGATAGGAACGGCATGACCGCCAAAATTGAGGAATGCTGTTCAACAAAAGGACTATGTGAGTGGGTGACTCACAGAGACCGTGTCCCCACTGATGAAGCCGGTCAAGCTGCCTCTGCCATACCGGATGGAGAACTTGGTGCCGTTCTGAACGTATGTGCTCGACTTCTTCGAGTTGTAACGATGATGAAGCCCTGGTGAAAGACGACAACAATGTATGGATTTCATGGACTTCAGAAACAAGATGTTAGTGATAATACACCAGTAACAGTTTAAAATAGAGTCAGAGGACTGGCACACCACAAAGATATGCAAAACAATTAATAAAAGACATTGTTTTGTGTTTCTCAGTCTGGGGGTCTTGCTCCCATGTAGGAGGGGTTCAGGAACTAATTGTTTCACTTTTGAGTTACAAATAGCAGATATGAGTTGATATTATTTTGTAATACAATATTTAACAGTTGTTTGACTGAATAAACAAAGATTATTAATGTACAGTTTATGATGTCCAAAAGCCAGGGCTTTACATTTGAGTCTAAACACATTTGGTTATTGGGATTGTTTGAATCTGTGCCCCACCCTGTCTCCGCATTTCAAACATTTCTAAACCTGCCACCTCACAGAGCTTATTGGAAGTTTAAGAATTATACGGACAGCAAATCATTTTAAATCTTCTGACAGCTCGTCTTTAACAGTCTTAAAATACAGTTCACCCTCTAAATGCAATTGGGGTCAAAGTTTGGTTTTCTGTCCCTATAAACACTCCTTTGTGTAACTTTTGATCTTCTGTCTGACTGACTTTACTTAAATCAAACAGTCATCAAGTCAAACCAGTCCTAACACACAGCCAAATGTTTGCATGCATACTTTAGGTAAAAAGCAAACTTAAAAAAAGGAACAACGAGGAGGAGAAGTGTGATATTTTGGTCACAACTGTTACAGCGAGCACCTTCCAGGAAGTAGCCAATAGATACACATATAGCACAGAGGATGTTGAGTGAATACACTTTCCCAGAAAAGCAAACTCACAGCAGGCCAGATCGAAGAAAGAGCAGTGAATGGAGGGGACCCAGAGGTTGGAGGAGCCGGTGTCAAACAGCACAGTGAAGTCCTGCGGAGGGGTGCCGATGCTGATCACCCCATAGTACTGGGCCTGGGGAGACAGGAAGCTAACAGTAAACACCGAGATCTGCTGTGAAACTACATGTGCATCAGAAGAAAGATTAAACATTAATAGTCAGCATTTGAGTCAGAGCTGAAGCAGGAATGCACAAGTGGAACTAATAACATAAAAACAATAACATTTGATAGAGTGAATGCAGAGTACACTGCTCAACTCGTGATATCTTGGGTTCCTCAGTCTAATATTTACTCAATCATTCCCCTTCTCCCCCCCCCCCCACAAATATTGAACATTTTGTCCCACAGTGCATTGTGTACTCCCAGATAAAGCTGAACAACTTGGAGAATGGAGGTGGAGTTATTAGAAGCTGCCTCGCTCCAATAAGACCGCAGCAAAATGAGTCCACTCACTGTGTGGCCCTCACACTATGGATCTGAGACCAGTACAAGTATACAGTATGTGCACATACATCCATGAAGTTGGTCAGCCTCTCCACAGGCAGGTCGGGGGCGGGGGAGCTGTCCGGAGCTCCTGTGTCTCTGGCCCGAGCCCGAAGCTCCTCCAGAGACATCCCATTGTCGCTCATCAGGCGGCGCAGGCTTCTGGTTTTATGAAGGGGAACTCTGAAATGAGGGATTGTTGAGTTGAATGTCACAGGTACCACCGCGCGCGGGCGTCGTGCGCGCGAAACGGCACGCATCCTAGTACAGCTCGCATCCACTTACTGCACGCACAGCAACTTTAACCACAATGGTGTCAGTGAGACAGTTTTACATGGTTGATGTAGTTTTACATGGTTGAAAACTCACAGCAAATGCAAACACGTGTGAATAATTACGACTGTGCCAGAGAAGGAAGTTAAAACACACACACACACACACACACACACACACACACACACACACACACACACACACACACACCTGCACTCAATGAAGCCTAATGTAACTCGTCTGCTGCTATGAAGTGATGTAGTTGTAATGTTATCGCTAGTCCCTCCTACACAGTATTTACCTGATGATGGCGGCGCATTGTGTTACCAACAGCGCCCCGACGATATAAAACACCTCCGGCCGTGTCATTTCTGTCCTCGTTGAAATAAAACACACTTTTCTGTATTGTTTCCGCTACTCACAAGCGCTCACACACACACCACTATCCCAACTGACGCAGACGACTAAACTGAAGCGCTTCGGCGATGTCCGCCTTCACTCGGTTTTCTCCGCTATGTGGCTCAGCGATTGGAGGGAGATAATCAGTGCGGTGCTCTGATTGGCCGGGAGAGGACGTCCATCATCCTGCCTTATAAACCGGCGCATTTGGCGTGTTAGTGGTCACGAGTTGTGATGAGGCTGTGGAAGGAGTGATAGGGCATAATACCATATAATAGAAAAACATTCTTCAACATCAGCTTGTTAAATACCTTTCCCCAGAGAGTCTGTAAACCTAACAATGCTGACCAAAGCTTACTGATAAATAAGTTCAGTTACCATGGAAACACCTCTGCTTGTCTAATCAAATCTTGCACTTTAAGCTTCCATTTGAGGGAATTAAGTTACTACAGGAGTCTGAGAATATGTTCAGCTTGGGCTCGGAGACTACACATTTATAGCATTGCATTGCAAACTGGGGATTTCAAATGAGAAAGACATTTACCAACCAGAGAAGATCTAATAAGCTGAGCTTGAGCGCATACCAGGGAACTAAAACTAAGGACATGTCTGCCTTTTTCTCTTCAGTTCTCAGCTAGTAAATCTGTCTCTTGCAAGTCCGCCAATAGGAGAGTTATCCCTGCTGAGAAATTATGACACAGCCTTTTATTTTTCAGACATAAGAAAGTTCCTCCAGGGGGCGTCCTGCTGCCTTTTGCTTTAAGATGAAGCAACTGTCCTTTTTTTGTTTTACCTTTATTTTGATTTTGAGTGCATTGGTGAGAGGAGTTCAACCTGCCAAAGACGATGATGGTGCACTTCTACACCGCCATCATCGAGTCCATCCTCACCTCTTCCATCACCATCTGGTACGCTGCTGCCACTGCCAAGGACAAGGGCAGACTGCAGAGTATAATTCGTTCTGCTGAGAAGGTGATCATCTGCAATCTGCCATCCCTCCAGGACCTGTATGCCTCTAGGACTGAAGCGTGCAGGCAAGATTGTGGCTGACCCCTCCCACCCTGGTCACAGACTCTTTGACCCTCTCCCCTCTAACAGGAGGCTATGGTCCATCAGGACCAAAACCTCTCGCCACAAAAACAGTTTCTTCCCATCTGCAGCTGGCCTCAGGGTTGCATTAACAAGGCCTGGTACCCCCTTTGTCACTGACTCTTATACCCACCCTGTATATACAGTATGCATTATATTAATGCACCCCCGTCTTCTGCACAGTTTTCTTTTCTTATCTTTCTCTATTTATATTTTGAAAGTACTTTATTTTTCGGTGTGATTTTTCTGTGATTTGTATATTTGTAGATTTGTATATTTTATGCACCAATTGCACCAGGACACATTCCTCGTAGGTGGAAAAACCTACTTGGCCATAAACATAATTCTGATTCTGATAAAAGAAAGGTTTGAAATCCAAACCAAAGTAAGATGAGTCATCTAACAAGCTGCTATTTCTGTCATTGATCCATAACAAAGCGTGAAAGCAGTCATGGATAAGACACTCACTTGGCCTGTTGAACGAGTTTCAGGTAAAATCCCCAGCAGACGACACAAACACTGACATAAAGACTGACGTACACACAAAAACATTCACACACCCTCATCATCAATCAGACTCCGACCTGTTGACAATAAGCAACACTGGTCCCCACAAGGTAAACTAAGAAACCTCAGGGTTAAGACTTGGGTTTTGTTTAAGGTTAGGGTTAGTTTTGAGTTAAGGCTGGGTTTTGACATGCGGTGGTTCTGGTTAAGGCAAGGTTTAGTCTCCAGGCAATCAATGTCAGCGAAGTGTCCTCTGGCTGACAAACCTGTGTGCCAGTTGACGTCTGAGTGACAGTGCTGATGTTCGGCCTTCATTCCACTCATTGCTTGTGTATATGTTGAAATTTTGCAAAAAGGGGATCCACCCACAATTTCTTTTCTCTGTTGTGACGCGGCAGGGAAATCACACCATTAGGTCTATTTAGACTGGACGACAGGCATTCATGGCATCCGTGGCTTGACAAAAGGTGCATGCGTGTACATGCATGGCAGACAAGCTGAGCCATCCCTTATACTGGATTTATAATTAAAAGCTCAAGTGGAATGGTGAGAACGACTTTGAAACTGGACCATGATGGTAAGAATCAGCTCTTTCTTAAGTTTATAAAGAGTTAAATATGTTTTAGAAAAGAGCTGGGTCTAAATGATACACACATGTACCACCAATTCACCTAATAGATGACTTTAACAAAGAGACCTTTTTCACAGCAGCAATTTGACATGAAATAGTAGGGTAAACGCAGGTGTCATCAATGATGCTAATAAAGGTTCCATTTAGTGTAGCAGAGCCTATCTAGTGAGCACAACATGTAAAATAGCATAATTATTCACTTATAATAATCACACAGAGAATTACATGAGAAGATTGACACCAAAATTGTGTGGCGAATATAAAGCTACACCCGGCAGCTGATTAGCTTAGCTTAGCATAAAGACTGGGAATGGGGAAACAGTTAGTCTGGCTCTGTTGAAAGGTAACAGATCCATGATTAAAGGCTCAAATGGAATAGTGAGAGCGACTTCTAAACTGGACCATGATGTTAAGAATCAGCTCTTTCTTATGTTTATATGTAGCGGCTGTGAAAAAGGTCTGTTGGATATTATATCTGAAGCTCTGTACATTATTAAGTAACAATTAGCTGGTAAGATTCTGGCCCAAGCAGTGATTAGTGATCTTAAACAGCAGCAACCTTGTACCATCAGAGCACCTATGAGTCAATTTGGGAGTCCAAACCAGACAAACAGTTTAACAAAACAAACCAGTGACATGAACAAGTGAATACAACAATGCATTAAGGTGTACTTAAAATGCTTAAAAAATGTGTCACTATAGTGCAACAGAACCAACCCTATCAGAAAAGCACTTATAACGCACATTATTACTACTAATTACACTGCAGGTGGATCTACCAGTGCTGCATGCGTCAGGTTGACTAAACCTGTTCTTGTAAACAATGCTGGTCTCAGCTCAGGTTTGTCGCTCAATTGTCTCATTGCGATCATATTTTTTTCTTTGGTTGAAAACAGCACTTTCTGACTTGTTATTAGCACAGGTGTCACTAAAACGTTAAGCCAGCAGTAGAGGAAGGGTATTCAGATTCTTTACTTCTACTACTATGTAAAAGTACTAATACCACTGTGAACTATTTTGTATAGGACTGCAGCTAATCATTATTGTCATTACGGATTGATCTGCTGATTATTTTCTTCATGAATCAATTTATTTTTTGGTTTTTATAACCTGTAAAACCTTCACACTTACACACACTTAAAGTGTCACCATCACACCTGTGTGTCTTGTTTTGTCCAAACCTCAAAGTTATTAAAAACCCATAATACATGAATTAAAATAATTCAAAGGCAAAGCAGTACATCCTCACATTTGTGAAGCTGGAACCACAAAATGTTTTTCATTACATTACAAATAGTTTCCAATTCATTTTCTGCCAATCAAGTAATTGATTTATTGAATAACTGTTTCAGCTCTACTTGTATAATAATATGGTATAATGATAATAATAGAAATTAAAGCGGCCAAACAAATGTGGTGGAGTAAAAAGTATAATATTTCCCTCTGAATTGTGGTGGAGTAGAAGTAGAAAGTGGCATTAAAATAAAAGTAAATTACAAGTACATATCATTTGTACTGAAGTGCTGTACTTGAGTAAATGTACTTAATTATTGTATTTTTTACACCTGTGTTTTCTTCCTGTGACTTGTCTGGCCTCTGTTAAAAATGCCTGATTGGCTTGTTTTTTTATGACAAACAGCATCAAACTTGTCCATCATTCACAAATCTTTAACACTGGTCTCCTGCTAAAAGTATCAAAGACTGGATTACTAACTGGACAAAGTGGGCCCTGAAAGCCCCGGCCGTGCTCAATTAATAACAAACAAAAAAGACTGACATGATGAGGTCCTTTAGGTAAACTCTGCTGTACTTAATCTTTAGACCCTGTCTTAAAGAGGGCTCCCATGTCAATATCCAGTTTTTTGATTTTTTAGTTTTATGCTCAAATGTTGCATATTCCAAAATGAAGTAAACATGGGGTCAGGCAGGGGAATACCATGTGACAGGGGGTTAATAGGCTCTGCATTTTTGCTCTGAGGAACCAGTACAGAAGAATTAGTCCATCAGTGATGGTTACAACTGCTGATTAGCACAGCCAGATTCCAAAACCCATACTTTAAATTAAAGATATGTGTGGTAATTGTTTAGTCAGATGTGTTTGAGTTACATAAGATACATAAGATTCTTGTGAATTATGACACCACCTTGCTCCACCCCTGCATTCATGTTTGGAGATAAGAGGGTTACAGGAACTGAACTGACAATTTTGGAAAAAACCTGAAGCTTTCCTGGTAGATAACAGACAGGAACATTACTGGTAACATGTATTTATGCAACATATACAAGGATAAGGAAAACATAGAGACACAAGGCACTTGGTTGTTTGGCAGTGTTTGTTGGTAATAGTTCTAATATCAGAGAGTTACTTTCTGTCATTATTAAACCCCATAGCCACCCAAACCCCCCAGGAAGAGCGACATGATAAAGTCCGCCACCACCAGCTCCTGTGATGTCTCGGAGTCTGTCTATGAGGACCCGGATGCATCAACGGTAAAAATATTTTTTTTGTCTGCTGGTAATTGCAGTTATCATCTTGTTCCATCTTTAGAGGAACTGGAGACATTTAGAGTGAAATAGAAATCTTAGGACTTACAAATTATTAATTATGGGGTTTTGTCTTTGTTTTTTTTTTTTAATTGCAGTCCTTGTTCCATCTTAGAACTCAAAAAAAAATTTTATTTTTTTTTTTTGGGTTTTTTTTTTTTTTTTTTTATTCTCTTTCCTTGTCAGCCTGCTGACACAAGTGGAAGCCAGTCAGAGGTTAAAGTCAAGCCCGTACCATCTCCTAGGTCTATATGGAAACCAAAGTGTCCAAACACCAACAACAAAACTGTTGAGTCTGTAGAGACGACCAGCCACACAAACAGTGCAGTGGTAAGTTGAGCTGTTTTGACTTCTTGACTTTAACTCACAATTGCATAATTGCATATATTAATTAGTATAGGCCTACATGTAAATGTTTTCCTGTTCCTCTGTTGTCAGAAATCCCAACTAAGTCCATACCCTGCAGACTATAAGAGGCCTCAACCTGTTCGTCCTCCTCCCAGACCACCAACGAGCAAACACCTGACCTCCAGTAAACCCACGGCAGCAGTCGAGGGAGGAACTCGCTATCTGAATTTGAACACTGAGCCAGCTGTGAAGGTATATAATATATGTATAAAATATTACTTCATGTGTGTTATTACCAAGAAACCAAAGGAATCATTTGACAATTTGGGTAAAAATGCTTATTAGCTTTCAGAAAACTGCAAATTGTCATTTTTACACTTACCAGATGTAAAATGTTAATTAGTGAGATTCAGAGGTGCTGGGGGGAAAATATGTTTCTCTCAAAACAAGGGGTTTTGATTGTTGTGACACCTAGAAAGAATATAACTTTCTCTCTGCTAGCCTCCAGCTGTCAGTACTGACAAAATACAACCTCATCCTTCATCACGGCCTGAACGCCCTCCTCTTCCCTCCAGCTATTATGACAGATCACTGTCTACAATGAAGCCAAAATCTGAGGTACTTTCTCACCTCATCCCAATATTTCAGGAAAATGAACACATTGAGAGGAGTTACACTCACTTTGTCCTGTTTAAATATGTAATATATTGACCCATGTCTATCTTGTTAATATTTTCCTGGACAGATCTACACTGATCAGAGTCCGCAATCCAGACGTTTGTCCATTAGCTCTCTGCGAGAATCTGTAGTGTCACCAGTTCTCTGTGAAGAAGTGGTGCACAACTGTGGGACTTATGATTCAAAGGTAAATTACATGCATTATACTAGCATACTGTGTTTTCTGTAAGTTGGGGTAATAAAGATATGGTTTTAGTAGAGTTTTGGTCCAAACATGGGTTTGGTATTATTATCAACAGTCAGCAAGCAACCTGCTTCTGGAGAAATAAATGTTGGAACGCATTTAATGTTTTAGTTGTATTAAACTCCATTATGCAACCACAATGTGAATGTCTTTGATATTCAGGCCACAGACAGTACAGACAAACCTGCAGTTCCTCCTCGACACTGGCGGTCGTCTCTCCCCTGCTCTGCCTCAGAGTATGAAACCTTGCCTTCACAGGTATGAGAGCTACTGCACAGTAGACAACAAAGCTATAGGTAATAAACTGTCCTTGGACAGGTGCCAAAACAGCAACAAAAGATGCGGAAACACACGTGTTTGTTGAAACAACCTAAGACCCTGTTTTACTGTCAGCATGAATAGCAGATTTTTCCCTTAACAGAAAGTGACTTCCAGCCTATTCCTGCCCTAAATTTTATGGAAGAAACAAGACCAGACACATTCAAGTGTGATCAATATTTAGTGGAAAGAATCTCACGGAGCATACATGTGAGAAATAAGGTCCATTTGACCCACCATACATCTGCCCAAAGCCAGTTGTCATCACCACCACCATTTCACTATTTGTGTATAAAAACTCAAATGTTTCTGACAACGAGTTTCCTAGATCTTTAAGTAAGTCAAGAACTAATTTGATCCTTGAACTCGATAAAGAGTTTCACTACCATACTATAAAAGTAAGAAAAGGCACCAGTATCTCTTATACCAGTATGTTTAAAGATTCAAAGCACTTTGTCTAGCACATCTTTATTTTATATTTTACTTCATGTCTGGGTGCTTAGCTTCAAATTTTAGTTAGTTTGGGAGGTTACTCTCATTGACAAAGCACCATTCACATGAGTGGAATCTTGTTGACTTAACCCTCTTTGACCCTCTTTTGGAATTTATTACACATTGAAAGTTGTGGTTATGATTAGCTGTCAACTATTCTTCTTCTTCTTTACTTGTTGTGCAGGGTGTGGGGACTGGACTTCCTGATCAGCTTAAATCTGGGGGATCAGTACCACCACACATGGGGTTTTTAACCCTAACCCATTTATTTTAGACTAATTTCTCACTCACTCAGATTAAGAGTCTTGGCTAGATACTTAGGCACAGTGGTGGTTTAAGATAAATGCTATCATGCTGATATTTAGCAAGTATAATGTTTACCATATTCACCATCTTAGTTAAGCTTCTTAGCATGGTAATATTAGCTAATTAGCAATAAACATAGTATAGATAGTATGCTCTGGAGAAATGTTTGTGCAGTTAACAATTAATTTCCTCTGTCTATTACAGACCAAACCACCACTACCTCCATTCAAACCACCACCCCCGCCTGCAACATGGACACAATCAGAGTCGGTGTACAGTGAAATAGACTATCGTCCCTACTTGCCCATTCTACCAGAGGATGGAGATAGTATGGTGAGACTGTGTGTTTGTCTGTACTCACTAATACTGAGCAGATTATATCTATCTAGATTTAAACAATGGTCTACATCAATTTATTTCTCATACATTAATCTGTTTCTGGTAAAACACTACCAGTCACTAGGGAGGTCAACACTTATGTCCGGACAGAGTGGCTGCTTCTCTTCTCATCAACAGACCACATCGGAGGTAAGGCTTAATTCACATACTCCCCTCCTGGATAAATAAAATGATTTAATTTTATTTTATTTATAGTTTAAAGAGGTTTTGTGAATAAAATCTATTGTCTCTCTGCAATGGTTATTGACAAGAAAATGACTTGAAATGTTTTCCTCAGGACATCTATGGGATGCTGAGATGGTTGAAAAGAGTGTCAAGTAAGCACAATGTTTGTTTTCTATATCGTATCAATTTCATTGTCATTCTTTTATTTTTATTCTTATACTGTTTTAAAGAAGTACAATAAATAAAATCAGTAACAAAGATGCACAAAAATGTCAGTGTCTTCAGTAACAAAGAGCATGATCAGTATTTAATCTGTATCTGTGTTGTCATACCAACAGAATCTGATTTCATGGCTCCGTCACTGTATTGCCTCAGTATAGAAGAAGAAATCAGGTATACACAGGGAAACAACTACCGTTTTTCTCCCCCTTTTCCTCCCCCCCTACAAGTAATTTCCCCACGGGGATTATTAAACTATTTCTGATTCTGATTCTGATTATGAATTCGTTCTTGGTGATGTCATTCTGGTGCCAGTAGTTTTGTGTTACAATATTTCTATAAAAAATAAATACAGGAAACAGTGCTGGCCTTTTGTAAAACAAATTAAATGTGACAGTGGAAGTTAAACTATTTCAGAACTGATATCAAACTGAACTACATGTGCTGATTTTTGTTACGTCTTTTCTGTCGCTGTCTCTGTGCAGATCATTTAATGACAGAGCGATGACTGTGAGAAAGGCCCTGCGTCTCTACAACCTCCTCATGATGAAACGCAATAAAAGACTGCGGGACATCATCGTAGAGTTCACCTCCATCTACCAAAGCCTGGACAAGATGGAAAAGGACAACAAAACTATGGGCATTGCTGGAGGGACCACAGGTGCTGTGGGAGGGGTGACTGCAATTCTGGGCATCGCCTTGGCTCCTGTGACCATGGGAACGTCACTGATTGCTACTGCTGTTGGTGCTGGTATGGTGGCGTCTGCTGGGGGCGTTGGCGCCCACGCTGCTAAGGCCAACAAGAAAAAGCTTGTGAATAAGATGTCAGTTGAGAAACTAGTGTACGAATATAAGGATAATATTGTTGACCTGGAACAATGTCTGGAATTTATCCTCTCTGGGATGATGGAGCTCCGAAGGCACGACATTGCCAGGTTACAGAGGGCAGGAGCTCATCCTGATGCACTGATGACGGCACATCTGTCCAAGACTGTGATTAACAATGAAAGGAAGGGTTCGGTTTCACACACAGGTGGAATGTCATCGGAGAGACTGCTTCAGGCTTTTGTTAAGGAAATTGATCAGTATTTCAAAGAAAAGGAGGGTCAGAAGCTGAGGAAGTCGAATAAGAGCAGGTTTTCAGCCAGAGTTCGCCTGCTGGCTGAAAACCTGCAGGATGACCTTGATCACCTGAATAATATGTGGGAAAAGTTTACTTGAAGTAAAGAACTTGTCGTTGGTTTATGTGCGAGAGTGTGTGTGAGATATGTTTTGAAAGGTTTTTGTTGGTGCAACTGGAGAATAAATGCCTTAGTATCCACTTTTAATAAGCATTTTATATTTCTAAAACCTGATTTGTGTAATTGACTAAAGCCAGTATTCAGGTAGTTCAAGATTGTAGTTCTGCTACCAATTATGATTGTGATGAATAAAATGTTCTGTATTAATGTACAACCGTGCTTTAATTTAGCCTAGTAACAGTGACTACTTTTTAGGATGAACAGACTAGACAAGGAATGTGGCACATAAACAGTAGCGGAGTGATAATGTCAGCACTGCGGAAGGACACCTCCGGAACTCCCTGTTGCACTATATCAGCACGCCGTGCCACCGCGTGCGCCATTTTCCTTCCTGAAGAACAACAAACGAAGCGACCGCATTGTTGAACATCGCTCTATTCGCCGAAATGGCAGTGTAAAAGTGTGCCGCGATCCAGCCGCCAACAAAACAGTGCATCCAGCCAGTGCACTGAGTCACTTCTAATTCAGCAAAAATGTCGTAAGTATTATTTTTTACAATATTTGGTCGATGACAGCTGTCCGGCCTACAGTGGGCACGCGCCTCAGCAGCCTGACTTGACCGAAGGAATCTAGATCCTTAAATTTGATTTTACTTTTCTAATTAATTTGACATGATGTGAATCGCCGAATTATAATAAGATACGGTGATTTATTGGTGGATTAAAAAATAGAATATTCTTGACACATGTCACAGAAATGTGACATGTGTCTCGATGTTACCTATACTTTATATCAATATAATTAAAGACGGTGTAACTACATCATCCGTTAAACCTTCAGTATTATTATCCGGACTGTCTACGTGGCAGTCAGAAAATGGTTCGTTTCCTCTTTGTGTCAAAATGGCGGCTTCCTGTAGGCGGATTGAGAACAAAAGTGTGGCTGTTTATAGTGCGGGAGGGCGGCGGAGTCCGTGCGTGACCCTGTCTGCAGACAGACTGACGTCAGAGTCACAAGACTGGTAGCTGGGTGGAAACACGTGATGTGCAGCAGGTGCACTGCAGTGATGGGGGCAGTGTTGCGCTCAGTGTTATTTAGCAGAACAACACTGTTATTATTTACCCACACTATTGCCTTTCTCTGCACACAGTGTAGTTTAAAGTCTAAATAATAAAATATGTCAATGAGGTGTATGAACTACAGCATATTTTCTACAATACTTATGTTTAAATTTTCACCACCAATTTCTTTTTCTATCCCTCAGGTCCTTCGTGGAAACCCTCACCACTGCTGCATACGACAGCATAAAAGAGTTCGAGACTTTCCTAGCATCGTCGCACGCTCCTTTTGTGACCAACAACGGGCACTATGACCATGATGATGACAAACTCACAGTTTGGCCTGGAAGACATGGAGGTCCTTCTCTGGGGACCTTCCTCTCCCATGGCTGACGCCATGGACCTCTTATCTGTTTGCCCTGACCAAGAAGAACTACAGGAAGGAGGAACCTCTTTGGAGGGGGACACTTCACCCGCGTCTCCCCTCACCTCCTCATCGCTGTCTTCTTTCTCCTCTCCTCCTCCCTTCTACTCTCCTCCTCCCTCACCGCCGGCCGTCCTCTTCCAGGGGGACAAAGTCGGGGCTGAGTCTGACCTGCTCTCCCTTCCCTGGTTGGGCCATCCTGGTCAGCTGAGACAGAGCGTCTCAGATGACAGCAAAGGTAATGATGTTGTAAAATAAGTTCTAATGATCCAAAAGCAGTGTTTTAAGCACATTTGAAATCATTTTTCAGCACCAAATTAGAGGTTTATTAAACGATTAAAAGCCATCATCTCATTAATTTAATGCCTCTGTTTCCTTCACAGAGGATATGTTCGGTGACCTGGACTGGATGGCTGAGAGGGTGGATCTGAGTGAGCTTGACCTGGAGAGTCTGATTGGCTCCTGCAGTCCTACTGAAGAGTCCCCTGGCTCTCCAGACGACATCCTAGCCTCCTTGGATTGCTCCATGGAGCTTGACACCCTCCCAATGCCCACTCTCTCAACTTCTGTGCTCCCGAGTCTTCCCGCTGCTTCTCTTCCATGTGTGTCTCCTCCTCCCCCTGACCCTCTTCCCACTGTCTGTGCCGAGCCTTCTGTCATTACAGTGGATGAGCCCGAGTCCTACGTTGATGAACAGGGTGTCCCCTCCCCTCCCATGTGTGTCCCAGAGCCACAGGAAGAGCTGGAAATCAAGTCTGAGCCCACATCTCCAGACCCGTCTTCCCCCCTGGTTGATTCTCCCTCCTCCCCAGCCTACACCCTGGACCTGGGCAGTGAAGTGGATGTCTCTGAGAGTGAGGTGAAGCCAGTGGTGATTCCTGTCGTCCCTCAGGTCCAGAGGCTCGTACTCAACCTCGCACCGACCCGTATCGTCCTCGTGCTGGCTCCCAAAGAGGAAGTCTCAATCGCCACCACATCAGAGGTCGTGCATTCCGCCCCTGCTCCAAAATCGTCCAGAAGCAGACCATACCCCGAGCCCACATTTAAAGCGAGTCCACCGTCTCCCAATGCCATCAGTGTCAAAGTCAAAACCCTCCGTGGCGCAGGTGGAGAAGAACGGACGAGTTTCAAGGCACCAAAGGCCAAGAAACTTAAGAAGATGGAGCAGAATAAGACGGCCGCCACACGTTACAGGCAGAAGAAGAAAACTGAGCAGGAAGCACTTCTTGAAGAGCATGCACTGCTGGAGAGGAAGAACATGGAGCTGACTGAGAAGGCAGAATCCATGGCAAGGGAGATTGAGTACCTGAAAGAGCTGATGGAGGAGGTCCGCCTGGCCAGGACCAAAAAAGGTCTTAGTGCTGACCTCTAGTGGTTGGACCAAATGACGTGTGAAGAAGTGATATTTGAGAAAGTGGGGCTCAGCAGATTTTTGAATTTCTTTCATGCAAACAGTAAAGTATCTGTCCACTCAGCACGTCTTGGATGCACAATCCAGTAAATCTGATGTTTGTTAGAACATCTTTTTAAAAATATCTAACACTGGTATTTAATATAGTATACTTTTCTGCTGTTTAGAGTAGTTCTATGGTAACAAGTATTTCCCATTAAGGATGTAAACTTGTGTGCTCTTGTAATTGTTGTTGTATATTTTTCCTCTCTCTGGACCTCAGTACCGTGCCAGTAGAATGTATTTTAAGAACTTGTGTATGTATTATAGTATAACCGGACCATCTGTATTATGAGTCTCTTAATAAAGAGTCTAAAAACCTAATTGCTGTCTTTTGGGTTCCCTCTGGGTATCAGTTTATATTGGGAGGATAGTATTAGACAATGGCTGCTATAGGTTTTCAAAACATTTTTAATTATCTTTCCTTGGATAATATATCATAATAGCTGTAAAAGTGAGAATCATTTAAAACAATAGCAATGTGAAATGGTTAAAGGGGGGATATATACAGGGTGAGAATGGGTTTGCAAGATCGTAAATGGCATTATATGAAGACCAAATCCCTGGTTTCAAATGATTCAGAAAGCTTCGCCGCAGTGCTGGTGATTCATACGTACAGTGAACTAGTTAACATCGGTGAAGCACGTGATTTATGACTTAGTTTGAGACAGTTTTAAGTGTTCAGAATGTAACCTCGTCCCGAACACACAGTCTTTGTTCCTGATGTGATAACACAGCACAATGAGCCTGCAGAGGTCCATCTGTGTGGAGCCTCTTTCAAACAAACTGGGAAGAGGATAATGGGGCCCGCCTGACCAGCAGTGTGCTGCACACACGAGTATTCAATCAACTGACAGTCATGTGAAAAAAAAAAGAAGCAATTTCTAAGTACAAGGGAAACCAGTTTAAGATAAAACATGTATTGTTTTAGTGGGTTTTTTCCCTCTGCTGATCACTAAATTATGACACTTGCTGATGTGTGTTTCTCATAGTCTGTGGGAGAATGAGAGAGAGAGGGAGAAAAGAGAGTGCTGACTGGTGCTGACCTCGGCACTGCTGGAATAATATTACCAACAGAAATGCGGGCATTCAGCCTACGACTGGCCCGAGGTGTTCACACTGTAATTGGCCCAGGCTTTCATCCAGATAGCTTAGGGACGATCTATAGCTGGAGGCATGCCAAAGTCAAGATGGTGCAGAGCTACTTACAATAGGAAAAACATTTCCTCCAGAAAAAGACTTGGCTAACTCATGCCTGTGTAAATGCTCTCATTTTTCAAAGGTGTGTTCAAGATTCTTACTTTCTAAGCAACATAATTATGAAAGACCACTTCTTTTCCTCGTTTAGAGTTGGTATAGACATACTGACATACAGTATAAATGGTTACCTGACCAGATACGGCAGCCAAGATCAATAAAACCTTATAAAATATAGTACAGTATGTGTACTGTATGTACTAATGGTAGTTTTTGACAACGTAAAGTTAAAATGAATGTGTCAACGATCCCCAAATAGTCTGCTTGGAAAAATAATGTGTGTCTAACATGTTTTTCCCACAAGCACAAGTTTAATTGCCACATTAAAATTCTTAAAAAAGATATCTTCTCCATCTTCCTCATTATAAATTCCAGTAAATTTTGTATGAATATACAGTTTAATAATAATAGTTTCCTCAATAAAGTTTTCCTACTGGACACAAACTGTCTCCTCCTTCACTTTAGAGTCCATTCTCAGTGTATGTGCACTGGTGGCTTCAGGTTTCTACATCACACTGTACAAGCTGCATCCTGGATCAGGTTTGACTTCCAAACTACTTATGATGTCACAAATCAATCTCATAGGCCCCGCCCCTTAAAGTCAAACTCTGCACATACATCATTCTGTACTGTGAAACCCAAACATCACACTGTGGGAAGAACAAAAACATACTTTTGACTGGAGGGGACTTTAAGAAAAGAGGGTTTTCTAGACTTTTCTTACTAACTTTATAATATTTTAAACAGAATTCTTTCCCATGGAGAGCAGATAATACACTAAATGAGTGATTTCACATTGTTTTAAAATATATTTTTTGCTTAGTGTAAGTATCCACAGTCAGTATTCAGTATCAGTATTCAAATCTGCTTGCTACAGTGCCATCTAGTGACAATACTGCATCCACCTACTACTTCCACCACAGGGTTATCTGCATGTCAAAACAATCATGTTTTCTAGGATAGTACTTCAGTTTGTCTATAGGAAAAATAAAATAAAATAACAAATAATAAGATGAAAGCCAAAAATACACAACAATATATCCATATCTTTTATTGTTGTCTGAGGATGAGCTAAGTACTGATGATGCAATCACCATTTAGGACGGACCACACAGGAAGTAACGTCACTTTGGCTACGGTAGAGTGGTAGAACTTACACAGTGCAAAATGCTTCGCTAAAAGCGTACAATGTAACATATTTTACACTGTAAATATACACGGATAATACAATATATTCACAGGTGAAGTGGGACTCTAAGACTCCAAATGAATGTTTGAAACATCCTCATATCAAATTGTAAAGTCATGCTTGTCACACGAAGTGCTGCGGTAGCCTACATCACTAGATGAAGCACAGAGTCAGTAAAGCGTACGGGGAAGCAGTGTCGGGGGGTTTTCTTTTATAGGCTACGTCATTTGTATAAAATAACATTTTACAGCATGGCAGTGGTATCGGTCACATATTATATATGCTTTTATTTGTACCTTTCAGAGCGTGAATTAGCTTTTTTCCACTTTTTTTTGCAGTCGTAAAGGTAGAGGGATGTGATGTCATACCAGAAGTTCCCACAGACTTGCTCAAGCAAGAGTCAGAGGAATAAGAAGTGAGGTTGCCTTCAACTCTATAGGCACTCGTTTATCTGCATGCGGTGTCTTAACATGCCTCTGAGAGCTGAATATATATATTTTATTTTTTCAAAACATCCCTATTGATGTCAGGAACAGATGTCCCAGTGATGTAGAAAAAGGTAGTAAAAGCCCTATGTGAGCCCGTATGGTTCATGAGGTTATGTTGTTTCTGTAGCATGCGAAAGCTCGATGTAGCCTACGGGATACTGCCCCGCAGCAGGGCTGTACTCCCACTCTCACGCTTTGATGCTGAGGCACGTAGCTGAATCTACCTTGTCGATAAATGCAATGGATGCATGACCGCAAACAGCGAAGCAGAGCCAGTCCAAGTAGCTCCGCAGGGAACTGAGACTGCACACAGTTTCAATACAGCCTTTCCTTACTGTTTTTAGGGCTGCTCCTGTGTATGAATGCTACAGCAGAAGGTGGGCTAAGAATGACTATATTTACTGCTTTAGATGGATCCAGTTAATTTTTTTTTTAGCACAAGATAACCAAAGGAACCAATTCCAGCCAGAGTGCAAACACTGGCTCTCTCTTACTTCCAGCAAACTAAAGCAAATACTTACAGAAAACCCTCCATTTTGAATTAATATTTGACTTACGTATGCAGTTTAGTGATCGGCATTAATCAGCGTTTCTGTAAATGTACCAGATTTTGCCCTGGAGGAAGCATTTTAAACCCTGACTCCCTGAGCAGAAACTAACCAAATGTTAATGAAGAAAATTTTAACATCACTCGTGTGAAAGCTCATAAAGTTTCATGTCTGAGGGTGAACGATACCGGTAACATCTACGTAACCGGAGTGCACAACTCACAAAACCACTCACTCTTAAACTGGTGTGCACACACTCCAGCATTATTATCTTTTGTCCTACTGTCTGTCCATGGTTTGGTATTCAGTTGGTCTCTGCCACTCAAACCATTACTTTTGAACTACTAATTCAATCTGACTGACAGAATTGGCACGTGACGCAGAAGGGGATGACTAATTCATGGTACAAGTCAGACACAGAGATATTCCTCTTTGTCGTCCAATAACTAAGAGTGACAAACGTACTGCAGACATGAGACACGAATATCTTCAGTATATGCCTTTTGGTTTTGATTTAACACTTTAAACTGGTATTAGTGTGGTCTTAACATAGTTACAATGACGAGTAATTCTTTACTCTGCAGTGTTGAAACAGGGTCTCTTTAGCAGCAGTGGATATCTGTGTACATGCTCATGAACAGGGATCAAACTCTGGTCCCATGAAGCAGAAGCAGAATGTTTCTCCTCCGCTTGGGTTTTGAGGAGGAGTGTTTTGAGCATTTAGTCTCAGGCGTGCTCACTTTCAGTCCAGGTCGAGCTTTGCTCAGTGACTTCGGCCTTTACATTTCATTCAAAAGGAGCTACTCACGATGAGACTCTTGTTCCGAACCATTTGTTTTCCCTAAAACTCTGCAGAGTCTGAGCCGGATATCTAGATGAGGTTTAAGTTACACAAGGCGATGTTTGGGCCTATTGAAGGCTCAGAACGAGGATGAAAAGCCGGACCACTTTCCTTCTGGTGCGATCGTGTCACTGAAGCTGGCATCCTCGACAGTCATCTTCAGGCTCCGTGTTGTCAGAAGAGTAAGAACTCTCCTCGCTCACTGTCAAATGCAACACAGTTATATTAGACAGATGATTAATATAAAAAGGTCAACGATTAGACACACAGACTTCAGACATGTATGTACGTACGCTCAGACTGCAAAACAAGAAGGTATAGGAAAATAAAATTGTGTGACTTACACCACTCCGTCTGTATGGGGAGGAAAGCCTTGTCTCCGTTCTCTCTGATCATCTCCTCTATCTTATCCAGCAGGACTGACACACTCCTGTCCTTGCCAGGGGTCTTACTGTCCAGGACGTGGTAATAGTTCCCACAGTATTCAAGTAGTCTTTGCAGCTCCCGCCCGCCTCTAAGAATGTGTTCCTCGATGGGTGTGCGGCCCAACCAATCACCACAGCTGAACAGCACCATGGTGTGGAGGCACGCGCTGTCACCAAACAGAGTCTCTATGTGAGCCAGGAGAGTTCGTCTCTTCCTGGCGGTGAGCGACGAGACGACTGGGAGGACGAGCAGCAGGGTGTGGGGTCCAGGTCGCAGGAGGGCAGCTCCGCGCTGGGACTCTTGGCGGATGCGCTTCGGGGTTCGCCTCACCGAGAACCAATCCCAGCCCGGAGTGTCGACGATGGTGACCCGACGGCCTGATACGAGCGCCTGCCTTCTAAGGCACAGGTCCGTCTCCTGGCCTGATTCAAAGTACCGCCGGCCCAGGATGGAGTTCCCCACGGAGCTCTTTCCCACGCCCTTCCAGCCCAACAACAGCAGTCTCAACTCTGAGAGAGAGAAAAACAGACAAAGGAAGATTTAGATATGGACAGAAAGATGGAGAGGAAAACGGTGAGAGAGAATGGAAAACCATTAAGAATTAAATCAATATTGATTGACTACCAATGAGTAAGCTATTTCCTAGAACACCAATTCTGGAGATTTGTTTTCCCAACAGCAATACAATGCATGACTCACTCACACACACTAACACACACAGCTGCCTCATACCTCTGGGAGGTCCTCCAATCATTTGCTCCCGCTGTCTGGCGTGCTCCTCCATCCTCATCCTCTCCTCCTCCAGGGCTCTCCTGGCCTGCTCCTCCTCCAGTAAAATCAACTCATTCACCTCAAAGTACCAGCCTGCATGACAGAGACAATATATGATTTGTTGTCTTCAGTTCTATAACACAGCTGATGTGTTCGTTAATAATGCATTGAATGCTCTGCATACAGTATTGTTATTGAGCGTATCGTAGCACAACACAATGATATTACTTCATGTGCAAAACAAACCTTGGTTGTCAGTGATCATCTCCTCCACCTTCTCCATCAGCTCAGGTACCTGTGTGTTGTCTTCTGTTTCTTTGCGAGTGTTATCAAAGGCATGGTACCTACAGGTGAAAGGGACACATTGTTAAAGGGGCATTCCACCAGTTTTAAACATAAAGTAACTTTTCTCATTACGAGGAGTCCTATTCGGCCTGTGAAAACAGGTTGTATAATGTCTTCTGTAGCTCTGAAGGGGGATTTCACAAATTTGAGGAAATAACCCTGATGAGTCATAATGATGTCATCAGGGTATCAGTGGACGTAAGACTTAAACAGAAAGCAAAACACCGTCCAGTGGACATTTTTGGATCTGGAAACATAACAGGGACTAAAAGTCAGTTTATCTTGATTTTGACTGTTTTTAAAAAAATCTGCCACTTAATCGGACTTTCTCAGAGTACTGAATCACTGGAGTGCCCTTCTAAACAATGCAAAGAAGGTTTATGGCCAACTGTGAACAGATGCACAAGTCACCCTGTAAGAAACTTACTCCATTGATTTAGCAAGCGATATCTTTAATATATATATATATATATATATATATATATATATATATATATTTAATTATTATATCTTTTTTATTCCATGTATTCCTCTTTCTTGTCAAAACCTGGTGCCAACATTACCCATAATGCAACTGAGACAGCAACAGTTCAGTCAGAGATTTGGGTCTGTTATGCTAGCAATGTTAATGTAGCCTTGGGCTACAGAAGTCTGGTAGCCTCACTTCTTTCTAACCCCACAAAACCAGATTCTATTTATTTTCAAATTTGTAGTTTTCAGACCTCAAACGACATCACTTGAGGCAACTTGTAACATTTCGAGCAGCTCCCTCTAGGGCCAAAATCTTTATACTACTTTTTTCACTTACGCAGTGGTATTTTGATTTCATTTTTAATTTAATTTAATCTAATATTTTTTGAGCCCAATGAGCACTGTATAATAATACCTATCCTGTTCAAAGGTTTCACACTCTTCACTATTAATCGCCCCGTCTACAGTACAGGCAGCTGGAAAAACAAAATCTTATCAGACGAGGGAATCTGTCAGTCTTTGTCTGTGGCCTGCATGTGTATGAATTTAGGGGGTCCTTGACACCAAAATCGTTTAGAACCACGAGTCTATTGATCTGCTGCGCCGTTGCTCCAAACACAAGATTCAGTAATTATTTGAGTGCACAGTTCTAACAAAGATTTGACAAAGACTTTTGTTTAGAGCAGGAGAGAAGAGAAAGGGAGAAAACAGATACTGTACCTGCTTCCACATCTCTCCACCAGCCACTGCAGGGCCTCTCCAGTGTTTGCTATGTGCTCCTCAATGAAAACACCTTTGGGCAGCTTGTCCACCCCCGTAAAGACCACCATAGAGTACCTCCATGTCCCCCCACCCAGGGCCCCCAGCTGCTCCTCTGCGGCCCTCCTCTGGATGTCAGTGAAGGGCTGGGTGATGGACACCACTAGCAGGATGGCGTGGGGTCCAGGAGGGCAGAGAATGGCTCCCATGCACGGCCCCTCGCTGTCCAGGCTCGGCGGGGGCTGTGGCTGGTTGTCCGACTCGGCGCCAGCATTGTCGTTGCTGTCAGCTTCGGCGTTGTCGTCCGGGTCACTGGGGATGGCCCACGGCGGGGTGTCTACCACAGTCACCCGTCGGCCGTAGATCTCCGTCTGGCCCACGTTGCTGTGAGTAGTCTCTGTCCCAGAGTCGAAGACCTCATCCCCCAGGATTGAGTTGGCGGTGGAGGTCTTACCAGACTGTGGCCCCCCCAGGATCAGTAGTCTGCGTTCAGGGGGGTGTCGGCCCCTGGGGTCCCCTGTTAAAACACAAAATTACTATTAAGTTACATAAAATAAAGATTAGACTGGAGGTTCCCCACATGGATGGGTTTGTTGGTTTTGTTTTCTAACTGCTGCCTCAGAGGAAATTATCTTTATCCTTTACTCTGTTTTAATCCCCTGTTCCGTCTCTGAAGGATTGTCTTGTGCCCAAAGTGCTTTTTGGAGATGAAGAAACATATAACCATAGCCCTCTAGTTCACATGCCCTCCCTTTCTCTCCTCACTCCTTAGATTTCCCCTTCTTATCTGAGCTCCTTGCTACCTTATACCTCTTCTCCTTAACTGCCTCCTCTTTCATTCTTGTCCTTATCCCCTTCTCTCCCCCTCGCAGCCATGCCTCCTCTTTGTTTTCCTCCGTCCTTAGCCTTTGGAAAAATTGGGTCAGAGAGGAGGAACCTTGGACTCCTTCCAGAAAGAATGGCATGTGGACAGAATATGATTTACTTTGAGTCAAAGTTACACGAAGAGAATGCATGTTTTGATAAACAGCATCACAGAAGAATGAGTATGGATGAATATTCAGAGGACGGCAAGAGGAAGGATGCCTGCGCTGTGCGGATGCCAAGAGGGGGAGAACACAGAGGGAGGAGAAGGAAGTTTATTGATTTACGTCTGTTACTCACTGCTGCTGACACTTTCCATGTGAGCTGCTAAATACAGGAAGTTGATTCCAGCAACAGTTTCTCAGTATTGGATGTTTGGGATTCAAACATGAAACCGCTCTACCCTGGATGCTGTCAATGAATGAATGGGGATGAATGGGGGAACCTGCGGCGAGGTGTGCAGCAAATGATGAAAAACCCACTTACCAGTGTCAGAGGCAGAGGACACAGCAGCCATCTTGTGTGTAGAACCTCTGGCTTCCTCCTCCTCAGCCCCCCTCCTCCTTCTCCTTCTCGCCTCCACGGTGGCTTCCTCTTCTTGCCTCTTCAGAAAGCGACGGATCCAAAAGCGAAAGGCTGGCAGCTCAAATGCTTCTTGGCTCTCTCTTTCACTCTAACCCTCATTCTACTGCAGTGTAACTCACTCTATCTTCTGTTCCCCGTGTCTACCCCTGCCTCCCTTTCTCTCCTCATACCTCCGCTGCCATTCAACTTCTCTCCCTCTTTTTTTTTTTTTTAATCTATTATGCTCCACACCCCCTCACCCTGCTATGGCTCTTTTCTGTCCTTTCCTCCGTAGCTTCTCTCCCCTTCTCCTCGTCTTCCAGCGTTCCTTCTTTGGTCTTATTTATCTGTTCAAGCAGAGGGGAAAGATTGTGCAATGCAGGAGGCTGGAAGCCAAATCCACCCCTGCTGCAGCAATTCCAGTAAGATGTCTTGTCATTTTTTTTTAGACAAAACAGAGGAAGCTGTTCCTCCCACTTGCTCGTATCACACAGGGGCAGCAGCAGCAGCAGCAGCAGTGTGGCACTGTAGGCAGACTGCAGTCAGGAGGACAGATAGAAAGATGGATAGACAGAGAGAGAGAGAGGGAGAGGGAGAGGGAGGGAGAGAGAGGAGCACTTTGTTCTCTGTTTACAGCTGGATGTATTCCCCAGCTGCTGCATCATGCACAAACATAACTATTTATATGATGCCTGCAGACATAGAAATATTGTGAGGCAGGGAGGGAGGTGTATACTGCATGGACACATTTAAATATTGATATAAGACATGCAGCCACAGCTTACATAATACATATAAAAGCTCCTATGAACTGTAAGACGTTATCTGATTGCACTGGCTTCAAAGCACTGTCACCTTAGTGCCAGAGGGATGCATCACAACATGGTGAAAAACGACAGAAATCACCCTGAACCTCTGAGCTCATCCTTGGCTCCCGGTCAGGTTAATTATGTACGCTATATGGCGAGATACATTCACGGACCTAAGGGAAATCACGTAAAACAGAGGATTAGAAAACACTAAGCTGTGTGCACTTTAAAGTAAAGAGAAACCACAGTGATGCATTTTATAATGTTTGCTAGCGTACTTCCACGTATTGTTTAGCTAGTTTCTAAACTATTTAAGAGCAATTAGCCGATGACATAGTAGCGCCACTCTGCCGTACACCGTGTCACAAGTGTCGTGTTTTCGACCTCATGCCGTACTTGTAGTGTCGTAAAAAAAAAAGCACTGCCTCTGTCCCACGTGACGCTACAAGCTGAAGTCGGCGCGGCTACTTGTGGGAGCTGGTGTGTGTAGTGTGTGTAGTGTGTGTGTGTGGAGGTGCGGGGCCAGACCTGTTGTGTTGTGTGTTTATATAGCGGACACAGCCTTACTATCATGGAGGGAGCTGACGAGTTCATGAAGTACCGTTCCCCGCTGGTATCGAGGTATGCCAGCAAGGAAATGGCCTACAACTTCAGTGACAGGAAGAAATTCACCACCTGGAGGAAGCTGTGGATCTACCTGGCTAAGGCTGAGAAGGTTTGGCACTTTGTAGCTGGATGGTAGCAACCATAGCATGTGTTCCTTGCTGTTATATACACGCTTTGTTCATGCTTATGTCTTGTGAGCTGAGGTTTGCGACCTTCAGAGAGCCCTATCAAGTTCCCTGCTCTAAATATAGTAGTAAGGAGGACCCCATGGAAGAGCTCTCTGCATGGTTGTAAGGTGCTGAGCTGAGAGCAGAGGTATACAATAAGAAGAAAAAAAACCAACATGTTTAAAACCATAAAGAATAACAAGAAACAGTGTTAGGTTTAGAGTTTATTAGTCTTCATGATCTTAACTACATTGCTATTTACAGAAACCAATTTAATGAATGCAATGTTTAAACAAATAGTGACGTTTTCCTTTTTGTCCATGCATTTATCAATCTGAAATTCAAATTAATTTAAAGAGTAGTTGCATACAGCTGCAGACTAATTTATCTCCTAGGATGCAAAATTATACTTGCTTCCATTCAGTGTGTTGTTCAAATTCAAACTGCATCAGTGCAACAAAGACCTTTTTCTGCTAAAAAAAACAAAACACCCAGAACCCAAAACATGTTATTTATTGTGCATCATTTTATGCACATTTTTACTAAAAGTCAATCTAAGTATTGAATACTTGAAGAAGACTTGTGGTCTTCTCTAGAACTTGAACTTCAGGGGTTATGAGAAAGTACCCTCTGAAACATCTTGACATTTAGCTCCCAAACCAAACAACTAGTGTTCCCCCCAGCCCACGTTTAACACACCGGTCAAGATTTATCAAAAGACACAAGGTGTGCTTAACCAAGTTGAATTTCGCAGCTGTTGATGGTTCAAAAATATCTGTTAACATTTCCCTGGAGCTGAACTCTAAAGCTTATAATGTCATTTTAAAAATGCCTCTCATTGATTTGGGCATTTGCTAACTGTTGACAGACCCTCTCTCACATGCATCACCTCACATGACCTGTTACACACACACACACACACACACACACACACACACACACACACACACACACACACACAGTCCATCTTTTCCTCTTTTCCCTGCAGTTCGAGATGTTCGTTAGGGGCTTAGCCTGGCTACAGCTTGCCTGTGCTGAGGTTGTGAGGCCAGTGGCTGTCGCTGTGTGGTTTGTGTATGAAAATAGCATGCAGAGAATGTCACAGTAACAGGAGACCGACCCTTGAGAGGCAGCATTTTACCAGCTCAGCCTAATGTCTGTAGCATTTTCCCTTAAAACACTTCTATTTTGATACAATAATATATATTATAATATATTTTCTGCAGTGACCTCTCTTGTGTCGAGTCACTATTTGCTTGGAATTGGCCTGCCCACAGTCTGACCTTTGACCCAGCAGGGTTTGATGTTGTTGGGTCGTGAACTGATAACATAGAGGGAGAGAGGTACTCTCAGGGGTTGGGCTCAATTTTTCAATTAACCCATTCTGTGGCCCCATCTCATGACTGCTCTGTACCAATGGGACAAACCTCCAATCTAATCAGGATATTGAGCGCCTTCTCACGAGGAGAGCACATGCCTGTCAAGACTGTAGAAAAGACAGAAGGATGATTAGTGTCATCATGTTGGTCTCCTGTATAAACATCTTAAAATCACATGTGATTGCTGCTACTAATGCCCAGATTACCTGCCTCTAAACTAAGGCTGTAGCTATTTCAGTATCAGTTAATCTCCTTGTTATCTTTTTATATTAATCAAATTGTCAAACATTTTTTAAATGCTCATCACAGTTTCCCAGACTCCAAGGTGACTCCTTCAAATGTCTTTTGTTCAACCAAAAGTCCAAAGACATCGCATTCACTATAAATCCTCACATTATAAGAAGCTGAAACTAGAGAATGTTAATTCATTTATTTTTCATAATAATTCTTCTGTCGAGCAACTGATTAATTAAACGACTAATCAAAAAAACCCATTGATGGGTGCCTGGTTAGCTCAGTCGGTAGAGCTGGAGACTCATGTACGGAGTTGCTGCAGTGGCCCGGGTTTGAATCCGACCTGCGGCCCTTTGCTGTGTGTCATCCCCTCTCTCTGCCCCCCCTTCCTGTCCATCTTCGGCTATCACTATAATAAAAGCAATAAAATATTAAAAAAATCAAAATAAATATATTACTTTATATTAACCTGTTAAATTGCCTTCAATATATGCCATACACACAGTTAGTCTTTAAGAATAAAATGTACATCACAGTAAAGCTAGTATAACATAGTATCGGTATATTGTGATTATCTAATAAACATCAGATCACATCACATGCATAATAATATAAAACATTTCCAGTTATAACCTTTACAATGTGAATGAAAACAGTGTTGTTAAATTAAATTATAATGCAACAAATTCACAATTTTTCTCTTTCCTTCCTCTTCATCGTTGTCTTCCTCAGGCTTTGGGTCTGCCCATCACGGACGCCCAGGTTCTGGAGATGGAAAGCCACGAAAAGGACATTGACTTCGCCATGGCGGCTGACGAGGAACGCAAGCTCAGGCACGATGTCATGGCCCATGTCCACACCTTCGCCCACTGCTGCCCCACCGCTGCTCCCATCATCCACCTCGGTGCCACCTCCTGCTACGTGGGAGACAATACTGTAATTAAATAAGTATTATATAAAGGACTATGGCCTGCATCATTCATTGCATTACATGATCAATAATCTCATATTTGTGCTCCAGATTGTTCTTTATGTGTTCCCTTGAAAAACAGCTAGAAGATGTAATACTGCGTTGGGATTATTTATGATGTACAAAGTGCTTTTCTATAAAGGTTTCCGTGTTCTCTAAGTTGTTTTGTTTTTCTTCCTCAGGATCTGATTATGCTGCGTGATGGATTTGACATCCTCTTGCCTAAGGTGAGGCTCAGCTGTTTGCCAGAAAACACGCACACCCATCCAGTTGTGCATCTATGAAATTGCCATTTTTTTTAAATTTTTCTTTGCCTCAGCTGTTCAGCAACAAATCAACAACGTAGAAATAATTTTCTATCACACCATATACGTAGAATAGAAATGAGAAATCAGCTTATTAACGTGACGGTTTGTGCAGGCACAAGTGAAAACGGTGTATTATGCAATAATTCACAGCTAAAAACCCTTTGTTCTTTTTTTCCACAGCTGGCCAGAGTCATTGACAGGCTTGCAAACTTTGCAGAGAAATACGCTGATCTTCCCACGCTCGGCTTCACGCACTACCAGTGAGTCTCAATGCAGCTGCACCTCTCTGACGCTCGTCGTCCTATTTGCAACCTTGTCACGTGGCTGCGTTTACACGTTTTCTCTCTTCTCTCCTCCTTCTCTCGCTGCGCCTGCTCCCCCTACAGGCCCGCCCAGTTGACCACAGTGGGAAAGCGAGCATGTCTGTGGCTGCAGGACTTGGCTATGGACATGCGCAACCTGCAACGAGCCCGTGATGACCTGCGTTTCCGGGGAGTCAAGGGGACCACTGGGACCCAGGCCAGCTTCCTACAGCTCTTTCAGGGGGACCATGACAAGGTATAGATAATCAATAAACTAACATGTAGATGGCGATGATGATGATTTTTAAATTCAGAAATCTTATAAATAAATATGATTGCTCTAAAAATGAACCTAAAAATTCTTACATTTTAATCATTTTCGTTCGCCAGGTAGAAGAGCTCGACAGAATGGTGACAGAGATGGCTGGCTTCAAAAAGTACGTTTTACAATATTTCATCTTCATATCTGTTCTCTAATAATAATGGATGTAATAAATAATGGCATAAATGTGATGACACAAGACAAGCAGCAAGTTATTTTTGTAATCTAAATGCCACAACCACAATAAAGGTTGCGTCATTTAACACGTAACAGAGACTTTGTTATTGGCCCTGATGATGTTGTGTCCTGTGCTACGCAGAGCCTACCTGGTGACTGGACAGACATACAGTCGTAAGGTGGACGTAGACTGTCTGTCCAGCCTGGCCAGTTTGGGAGCCACTGTTCACAAGGTAAGCTGCAGGCGTTGCAGACATATAGAGGAATGTTGCCATCTAGTGGATTTACTGGGAGTTTGCAAGCAATATGATGAACCTACTCTTCATCTGACTTTTTAAAATTAGCATTCAGTATTTGTATAAACTCATCGAGTCTCATCTTTGATCTGTCTTTCTGCTTTAGATCTGCACAGACATCCGCCTGCTCGCCAACCTAAAAGAAATTGAGGAGCCTTTTGAGAAAGAGCAGATCGGTATATTCACTCACATTCACTCAGTTTCACATTCTGAACATCAAAGGCGCGTGATCCTGTTACAGCACAAACCTGCATGCCAGCATGAAGTTATCTTCCTCTTCCAGGTTCCAGCGCCATGCCGTACAAGAGGAACCCCATGCGTGCAGAGCGGTGCTGTAGCTTGGCCCGACATCTGGTGGCACTGATGTCCGACCCGCTGCAGACGGCCTCGGTACAGTGGCTGGAGAGGACGCTGGATGACAGCGCAAACAGGTCAACTACCACGTGACCAAAAATAATTTACTGAGATTTTTTCCCTTATATGACATCTCCACCAACAGTGTTACTCAGTAAGAAGTTGCAGCTTGTTATTGAATCAGCTAAAGGTATCTGGGCTCTGAATTGGTACTGGAAAGAGTAGGATGGTATATTTTCTTTCTGGTTCCTCTACATATTTACTCATATGACCCCCTTCACTCATGTGCAGGAGGATCTCCCTGCCTGAGTCCTTCCTGACAGCTGACATCATCCTCAGCACCCTGCAGAACATCACAGAGGGGCTGGTGGTCTACCCCAAAGTCATTGAGAGGCACATCCGCCACGAGCTGCCCTTCATGGCCACAGAGAACATCATTATGGCCATGGTGAAGGCTGGAGGGAACAGACAGGTAATGCCATCGGTTTGTAGCGTGAACAGAGCACGGTTGCTTTGACCTCGTTTGGTCAAACGGTGCTTTAAAATTTCATCTTTCTGCTCCTTCAGGACTGCCACGAGAAGATCCGTGTTCTGTCCCAGGAGGCGGCAGCTGTGGTCAAACAGGAAGGTGGTGATAATGACCTGCTGGCCAGAGTCCAGGGAGACCCTTACTTCGCCCCCATTCTGGGGCAGCTGGACACCATACTGGATCCCAAGACATTTATTGGTCGTGCTCCGCAGCAGGTACCGCATAAACGGTCCCACATCTTTATTCCTGCTGCTACTCTGCCATCACAAGAGCCTTCAGCCTGTATACATAGCAACAGGCACCCAAAAGGGCTGCGTCTTGGCAAGAATTAGGCAGTATGATACGTATCACAATACAGAGGTTACGATTCATAATATTGCCATATATTTTGATTCTAATTTTAGAAAAACTTTAATATTATAAAGAACACGCCACCATATGCATAATATCTGAGTAAAAAAAGCTGTTTTTTTTAATGCAACCAGAACAGTTATCAGTCCCTGTAACATCCAACAACACAGCCCTTAGTTTATAAAACCGTTAGCTGTTAGCGGTTGGAGGTTAAAATATAAAAGTCGGCGCAATATCACTAAACAATATCGTGATACAATATTTTTCGATATTTTTTTACACCCCTAGCACCCAGGCTCAGTTGTTTTTTCTCACAGACTTGAAAGCTGTTCTCAAAATGCCCATCTAGAATGACAGCCTCGTGTGTAATCGTGTGTAATTCATTCAGTTCTTTCCCTATGTTGTGTCTAGGTGTCCAGGTTCCTGTCTGAAGAAGTACGCCCCCAGCTGGAACCTTACAAGGCTAAGATGGATGTCAAGATTGAGCTTGAGCTCTGACACGCACACACAAACAAGTAGCCAAGAGAAAGAGACTTCATCATGGTGTGTGGCCTCAATAAATGACTAAATTAATTGATCTCCATGTGTCTCCTAGTGTTTTCATTTGTGTGCTTTGTGTATACTCGAAATCATACTTAGTGTTGCATGTTTTTTAATGAAATATAACTCAAACAGTGAATAATAATAATGTGGTAATAATCATGGTCCTCTTTATTGACAAGAACCAAAGGTCATATGTGCTTCAAGGGCCTTTACAACCTCCCTCGTCATTACAAAAATGCTAATTAAATACTTAAGTGAATTATTAATCCACCACATTATGACTTAACCTTTACGACTGATCCTGCAATCATCTGCAGACATCGGTTGCCTGAATATGGTTGAGACTGTGTTTCACACAATTTAAACTGTTAGGATAATCAGGATCCTGTTTAGAGTATTCAGACTTTGGGGTTTGTTTTCAGTTAACGGAAAGGAAGAGGTAAACTGTAGAGGAGAGGAAACACTCTGTTAGAACTGGGTGGAACAAGAGGTTGTAAATCTAAAAAAACACCGGCTCAAAGTCCAGCCCAGCCCTTAAAATAGAAACAGTCATGTTACCGTACTTTCCAATGTAACGCACCACTTGATAATTCCCAGTGGAGAGAATAAGACAGGCTTTTTTGTTGTTGTTGTTTAGAAACTCAACTTTTTAAAAATATTGGTAATATTTCTCTGTTGCCCTCCCTCAAACTACACTTTTCATCCCCCGGTAACCAAAAACCACACTCATGGTGTACGGCTGACACAAAGTTGACTTGTCACTGCATGTATGAAACATCAGGACAAAGTGCAGAAGTGTCTAAGCTCACATCATCTGCTAGTGTCATTATGGTAACGGTAAAGATGGACTGAGCTACTCTGAATGAAGTTTTAATAGAGAGCTGCATCTCAACCCACAACCAGCAGTTCCCCAGCACAGAGTGAGTACGAATGTCTTCTCTCTCACACAATGTGAAGTTAATTATTCATACTTTATGTTTACTCTGCCACTCATAGTTTCGGGCTGTGTGCGTTTCCATAGGACCACTTTGTTTGGTAAGGGATTGGAGGCAGTAATGCATGTTTCCTCCGTATGAACCAAGCGACAGCTGTCCTGCAACATGTGGCTGTGGGCATTACTCCCCGTCTGTCTGGCAGTCTTTGGCACTGTGGGAATTTGGACTGTGTGAGTACTTGGCGTCTTCCTTTATTAACACCTTCTCGCTGTTCTCATTGAGTTTTGCAATTTCATACTCCTTATCTCATTTCTAAAAACTGAATCAGAGAGGAAGTGATCTTAACTGAGGGCTCTTGTGTTCTGAGTGTGAGTTAATGTACCAAATGGGGACACACAAACAGCAGCAAGTAGTATGGACGAATGGCACCGCAAATCCAGATGTGAGCTCCTGGAGCCGCCACCTGCCTGAAGCCTGGGAAAAGACAAGGGAGTGAAAACTGAAAACAATTTGTTACTATTAATTATTTATATATATAGAATACAGGCAGTAAATTACAGTTTTAATTATTTTGTTTTGGGGGGGGTGGATAATAAACTTGCACCAAGGAGGTATTTGATTCCCTGATACATGTTAAATAATTACATTTAAATAGATAGGGGACCAAAATGAGCTTGATACCTCGTACATACTAAACAATTATGCTGTAATTTTACTAATCTAAAACAGTGGGTTCCCAACCTGAATTCCAGGAGTCGCCAAATGTTTGTGGAGAATAAAATAGAATAACATATTGTGGCTAGCAGCTCGGAATGAGAGACAGGAAGCAGCTCTCAGTGATATCATCACAATAAATAAGTAAAATGACAAATAGATAATACTAATAACTACAACAGGCATATTTAAAGTGAAACACAACATGCAGTTGTACAAAGAGCTATTGCATAAAATATGGCCTACCTGAGGAAGTGGTTGTTTTAAAAGAAGAGCCAACAGATGTTTGCTCTGATAAGTAATCATACAGTGCTAAATGTTTCCATGTAAGAAAAAAATAAGAGGAAGAGTTATTTACCCTGCCATGCATTTAGGGTGCAAGCTGAGCTACGATGTAAGGGTTGTTTTCTTTCCATCAGATTTGCTGTAGCTGTAACAAATGGATCAGTGAACCTCACAGAAGGAGTCCCTTACATCAGGTTGGTACGATTCCTCTCCGTCCTCAGAGATGATGAAGAATAAATCAACTATTTAAAGTGAACTTATCAAACCAATTCAATTAAACAAGTTCATGTTGAATGATAATGATTCTATTTTCTCACTCTCCCTTTAGTCAGTGTGGCACTTACAACCCTCAGAGCTGTCTCTTCGCCCAGATCTGCAACATCTGCTCTGTTTTAGGTAATCACAGATACATTTATGCCATTCTTGCTAGCGGGAGTTCTGTTCATCGTATGCTCTAACCTGCTTCAAAATTAACTTCAAGCAGCTATTAATCAGGGCTGTAGCTGTCAAGTCTCCTTTTGAAGTCTCGGACGTGTGCCTGATTTTTAATTTTTTGCTATGGTACTGTTTTCCTTTAATCATAATTATTTTCAAGCCATTTCTCTGTGCCTCTCAGCTCTGTGGATAGTGGTGATCCGTTTCCAGCAGGTTAGGGATTTTGGTAACCATGGAAAAGCCAATATTGCCAGCATTGTTTTAGGATTCATCTCCTCTACAGGAATCTCTGTCATTGGAAACTTCCAGGTAACAATAATACAAATAAGAATGAATAACTTTTCTCTTTTTCCTAACCCATAATAATCCACCTTCTCCCTCTACATGCACAATTTAGCAATCAGTCTTGAAGAGTATTCACCTTTTGGGAGCGTTCCTGGCTTTCTTCCTCGGCATGGCCTACTTCTGGGTGCAGCTGTTTCTAACCTATCGGGCTCAGCCGTCTCAGGACCGATGCTGCATTGGTCCTGCCAGGGCGACCTGCTGCATCCTCTGTACCATCTTGGTCATCAGTAGTATCCTTCCTTCTGCGAAAATAAATTCAGCATTAAGAAACAACACATTATGTTAATATATAATGCAAGCTATGGTTATTCTAGAAAAGATTGTGTGTATTGTTGCAACCACAATTTTAAAGCACATATATTTGTTATCCAGACTAGTGGTTTCCAGCCTTTTTTGTTTGACGTACCCCTGCAGTCCTGTTTACCACCATGCTCCATAAAACTGGATATTAATTAGATTAACACTGTTATTATCTTACATTTCAACAATTTATCTTAGGTTTAACTATCCATTTCAACCTTTATCTGCTTCTTTTAGTTTTACCATTTATCTACTACTGTTGGCAAGCTTTACCTATTTCAACCTTTATCCGCTTTTAGCTATTTTAAAGGTCCAGTGTAAAATTTACAAGGATCTGTGGCAGAAATGTAATATAATATTCATTGGTATGTTTTCATTACTGGATAATCTCCTGAAAATAAGAATCATTGTGTTTTTGTTACCTCAATAAGCCATTTTTATCTACAGAGGGAGAGGGTCCTCATCTGTGGAGGCCGCCATGTTGACCCTCTGTGTTTCTACAGTAACCCAAAACGGACAAACCAAACATTAGCTCTCGATATTGATAGCGTTTTCGAGTTTTTTGCGCACCCTATTTCTCGCTTGATGTGAGGCGAGGGCATTGTAATCTGCAACTACACCACTAGATACCACTAAATCCTACACACTGGTCCTTTATCTATTTATCCATTACTTTTAGCTAATCATTTAAATAATTTATCCATTTATATTTGCTATCTATTATCCATTACTATCTATTTGCTTATGTATAATTTAGTTTAGCTACTCTACAATTGCTCCACATACCTTCCGTCCACTGCATCAGTACATTACTCCCTGGGGTACAAGAGCCCATGGTTTGTAATCACTAGTTTACAGGGTTGAGCTGAAAGCATGAGCTGTACCACACAACCACGAACCAGAACAGGAAACTCCAGAGAGGTACAAGAGGAAGGTGCTCAGAACACAAACTTGAACTACATCATCTTTGATTTACTATTGTATTTAATATGATGAGTATTTATTCAGTGTTAAGTTCCTTAACCACTCTCCCCTTCTTCAGTGACTGTTCTCCACAATACAGGCTATCCCTCTGAGGCCGCTGTGTGTGAATGGGCCTTGGTCATGGTGTTCTTCATGCTGTTTGGCCTTTTTGCAGCCGAGTTCAGACACATCGACTGCCACCACCTCAATGTACAGAAACAAGCTCCTGGGAATGACTGCAACACTCCCTCAATAGAAATAAATAGTTATGTCGCAAAATGCACTTAGCTGAAAACACACACACACACACACACACACACACACACACACACACGGTTGGAAAACAACGATCCTGTTGGGCCTACAGTTGCCATATTGTCTAATGTAGGTATAATGCCGTATAGTGTTAGTGTTAGTGTAGAGTTTGCTGCTTTAGTGTCTTTCAGTGACTCAACTAGGAGTTTCTCTTATTCTATTTATTATATATTTTCCATTTGAATCAATATATATACAATAATAATAGATTTGTTTTATAGATCTATATTTGTATCTTTTAACAAAAGCTGTATTTGAAACTTTCTGAACATTGTTATCTCATACTTCTATCAAATGTTTATAAGATTTACAACCTTTACCTTTTCATGTCATCCTGCCGTTCCATGATACACACATAAAGATTGTAAAGAACACATTATGTTTCTATTTCTTTAAAATGATAATCTAGCTATTGTTTTTATGACTAACTGATTTCCTTGCCTGCCGATAAAATGGCTTGTTTTGTTCAACCCCAGAATTAGTTTGGTCACGAGACAGAAAAAGATCCCTACAGCTGAGAATCTTGAACTAGAGAAGTAGAAGAATTAGGCTTGAAGTAGGCTTGAAAAATAACCTGAAAGATTATTCAGTGATCAAAATAGTTGTTCTTTGTGTTTCTGCTTTTAACTGACTGATTGTTCCAGCTCTAAAAATAGTCAAGGCTGCATGTAATTAGACAGAGCTTATAAAACTAAACCTGCACTGCAATAAATATGTACTAACACATGGTGGCACCGTTCCACTATCATTGACTGTGCACAGTTATTCCGTAATCTCCATTTAAATTGAACTATATATAAACAATGTATTCACAGTTGAAACACTTATAAAAACCATCCATGCATATATTATCTCTTCTCATATATTTCTATATCTCTATAACTCTATAACACAGTGTCCATCTTAAGTATGTGACATGAACTCCCGATTAGTGCATAGACAGTGAATACCAGGAAAAGTCTGCTTTTTTTCCCCAGCTCTCTCCCCACCTGTCAGCTGGGCAATACGCATAGAGGAAGGGGAATAGAAAAGGAGGATGGAGGTACGTATGAAGGAAAAGTTTTGTTAGCAAGAGAGAAAAAAAAGTTCCCTTATGACATAATGAGAACTGTTTCCCGCTATTCGATACATTTCATGTGCTTTTATTTTGCAGCACTCTGCAAAAGTCATTAATAAAAGCTCTGTAATACAAATGAAAATGTTTGTTAGTCTAGCTGAGGTTTAAGATCATCTCTCTACAGCACTATAGATCCTCCTTTCTTTATAATAAAATCCTCTTTGCACATTGAAGATGCCCTTCAACATCCCCACAAACAGCACTGACCAGCAGTGGCGCTGTGGAGCGACGCTGGCTGATGATCATTTCACTGATGGGAAAATGCAGCTCTGGTGCCGTGCCAGCATGTTTTTGGAAGATGCCTCTAGTTTAAACAGAGGTTCTACATTCAGCACAATTTGTCAGGGCTATTTGAGATGGGCAAAACAATGGAGCTCTCATAGCCATGCTGATAGTGGGAGAGGTCCTACTCTTGGCTCCAGCGCTCAAACTGTTCCTCTCATCCAAGTTCTCTGTTTATTTAAACATATTGTCCTGGGGTATGTTGGCACTGACTTTGGTCGCACTTTGTGATCAAATCTTCACTTTTGTTTGTATCTTTTATTGATGTCATTAAAAAAAAAAAATCACTGGGGCCATGTAGAGAAGCTTGAGATGGGAATACTGGGCCCCCAGTGTCCTGCTGTGTCCCGACAGCATTCTTTCACATACTCCATGCTGTGTGATCACCAGAGGGGGGCTTTGACGAGCGGGCACAGGGATCAGACGGACAGCTCGGAATTCTATGGGAATTTCTCAAGTGCTGTTAGTTACCAGTGTTTCTGCTGCAGACAGCATGCAGATTTTACACTTGCAGTTAACAGTGCTGTCTCGGGTCTCTGATAAACTTGTTTACTCCAGCTGACTGCCAACATGAACTTCAGGTCGCTCTTGTGATGCCTGTATTTACTCCAAAATGCAGATGTGGACTGGGTTCATTTGGAATATTTAAAAACCAGAGAACTTGTTTTGGCCTACCTTGCACACAAACTTTTGAGCAAGCCAAGAATCTGACACATAAGTTCACCTCAGATGGTGTAAATATTTTTTTGAAAGTGCTATCTATCTTGGCAAGGTCTGCTGAAATGACAAAATGTTCTTGAATTATACAACAGCGCATACAGAGGAATCCAGATGGAAACCATTGGCGCCAAAATACCCTTAACCCTGCTGTTTTCATTAGTGAGTATAAAAGGCTTCTGATAAAGTAATAAAACTCATAAAATCACCTGTAGCGATGTGCAAAGACTGGGAGGCCCTTGATGTAAATGTCAGAAAAAGGTCTGGATCGTCTATTGTAGTGTAGGAGAACATGCTTTATGTGACGCCCGCCTTGTTGCTTTTGACTTTGATTCAAGAAGGAGGTAATAGCAGACATGCTTTCTAGGCCTATATTGTAATCTCTCCTAACACCTGCTCGTGCTCTAGTCTCTCTTATCCCCTCAACAGCCCTTGGCCAGAAACAACAGCAATGCTTTCCTATCATGCAACGGAGCAGTCGCCTCCAAGTCCCGCTATCAGACATCGGAGCGGTAGCCCTTAGCCGCTCGGTTTCTCCGTGACTGTGCAGCCTGTCAGCTCTTATCATCGTAGAGCCAAATCCTGTGCATTCCATCTCGAAAAGGCCACTTTATCGGCAAGACAGCTGGATGTGCCAAACTTGAAGGTTTTAGAGAGGAACGGGAGTTAAGTGTTGGGGCAGAACGGTTGATGGAGAGGCGGAGGGATAGCAACACGGCGAGAATGACAGACACAGAAGAGAGATGGGATTGTCCAGAAGTGAGAGATCTAGAGAGAGATATAGAGACCTACAGACAGGCAAGAGTCTCAGAAAGATGGACTGAGTGATAGAGACAGAAGAGAGAGAGAGAAAGAAGAGTGGGCACCAGCAGCCGTGATCTCACCCTCCTCTCCTCTCCTTTGGCATTGGCTTCCAGAAAGCTGCCCTTTTGCTGAAAAATGCCAAGCGCACCGCATTCCACCGGCCACACAAAGGCCCTCCCTCGTCTCAGCTGCACAGGCACAATCAGACAAGGGATAATTATATAATTAGGCTGGCTGGTGCAGACAGGGACCCTCAGATGGTGTGTTGGTGTGTCATATTTATGTTATCAGACAATGAAGAGAGTCTGGCCTTATCAGAGGAGGCAGCAGAGTGTGTGGGGGGCTCCAGCTGTGGCACTTAGGAACAGATTGTCATGATACAGAAGAACGGGTCGATAGAATGACCTTCAGCCTGTGGCCCGGCCCGAGATCAGGGCCTGTATTGTGGCTGAGCCTTGGTGTGTATGTGTGTTGGGTTACTGTGATATGTGAAGAGGTGGGGACTTTCGGGGCTCCGACAACCAGACGATACAAACTGACAGGAGGCGAGAAACATAGAAGGCGAAATTATAGTTAAGCGGAGAGAGAAGAAACAACTCATTCACATTCGTGCAGATACGCGTGAACATGCACATGCACTTAATCAGTAGTTCCAAACTTTTGTGTGTGTACCTCCCCAACCCTGTCTGAACTCAAGTACCTCTTTGTTCCAAAAGTGTTCGTTAGATATTATCCAACACTAATAATTATCTAAAAGTGGATATTTTTACATTATTTTTTATTTTTTTAACTATCCCAACCATTTACCCACTCCTTTGAACTTTATCACCTTTGATTCATTACTTGCAGCTGTTTAAACTTCTTTGCTCACTTGCTAACTCCTTATTTTACACACTCTAGATGCACAGTGGTGTTCAGGTACATGAACTCAGTACATGGATGTCTAAAAATAAAAAGTCATATCTGTTTTTCCCCCAAACATGCACCCCTGGCAACTGCACATGTACCCCTGGTCGGGGAATCTCTGCACTAAATGACAACTAGAATTTACAGCCAAACAGAGAAGACCACCTCTTCCCTCTTGTTGAAGCAGGATCCACGCTCCCAGACGAGAATCGAGCCAGTGTCCCGCTCAGTTGGCCACCACCCAACAATCTCCCCTTGCACCGTGGCCTTGGCTTTGGGTGTGTCTCCACTCGCACGGGACAGCACAGAATAGACTATTGTTGATCGCGCAAGACAGAGAGCCAGGGGAAGAAGGAGGGGTGGTGGTGGTGGTGGTGGTGGTGGTGGTGTTGGGTGACTGGAGATGGTGGGGGGAGAAATTAGCTTTTAACGAGCGCCCGAAAAGCACATGGACAATGAAACATGGCTCTCCTCCCAGTTACATGCATGTGCACTGATGCAGGCCCACTGGACATTTATATGCACACACACATACAAACATGTCTTCCTTCAGTATTTCTAGATACAAAGAGCTCATGAGTCTGAAAGCTGCCATGTGAAACTTTGTGTAAAGCTGAAAGGCATGTTCACAGTGAAGTGTATCAAGAGTCACCCTACAATTCTCAAACATCGAGTAGCTTTAGCATTTTGGGAAATACGCTAAAAGATACAGATGTAATTTCTTTAAGTATTTTTTGCCTGTGACCAGTGACTTCCTCCCTGGTTAATGCTTTATTTAACTAGTTTGGCACTGTCTAGAATCCACAGTGCATATGTAACCATATTCATGAAGGATGTGTTTTTTGGGTACTTGTTTGTCCCCACTTTTCTCATCCTCAAGAGAAGAAAACAGAATGTGTTACAGTCAAAACACAACTCAGATTTTGTGTAACTTAGCCTAGTGTCTGTAAATTTAAATGAGTCATGTGGGTGGTTTTGCATATTTTAGACAGTGAACTTTAGAGTTCCTTACATCATTTACAGCAGTTCTGACCATTTTTCAAAGCACACCATAGATTTCTAGATTGATTTTTAGCTTCTGGGCAACCTTCCAGTTTCTTGGTGATAGAAAATCAATCTGAAATACACGGTGTGCTTCAGAAAAGTAATGTGAACCATTGAAGTTAATGAGGTAAAACATGCAGAATCAGTATGCATTTACTATACACTACATAGAGTATTTTCTCCTCCTCCGAGTATATAGTGCATAACTATAATATGCATGCATTTACAACAAAAAATATCCCGATGTGAGAAAGCAGATGAGAAACTGTAAAGAATTTCTTTATCTCACGTAACCACAGGTGACTGTTTGCCTTAAACATCAGCAAACAGTCATTAGCACTTTCGAGGCTCCAATTGTCTGTCTCTTTGGTGAGATTACTGCTTTTGAAACACGTGGAAAAACAGATCTTCATACGGTAGAAAGTATCACTCTCATGGCAACAAAAACAACCCTCTTCAATTACAGATTCTCATCCCTCTTGGAGAGGATATTCACATGTAACACTGTGCTGCAGAACTATATTTGGGCTTCAGAAGCTTTTGAGATGGTGAGAAACTACTATCTAAGTAGAAATGAATGCCATCACCAAGTTTTTATGTTTTTAATCATGCTGTTTTTGGATGTTGGCAACAATCTCTTAAGCTTTGTTTGTCCCCAGAGGTTTGCATTGCTTTGGAGCTTTGGTAAACATTTTCCAGAGGAAAAAAAAACTCATTGGGCAGAGGTCAGGTTTATTGGCATGGAACATGAATTAAAAATAAAAACATTTGTAGCATGTTATGTTAATTTGACCAATGTCACTTAAAAGTAAATGATAGAATCTGATTAAGGATGACGGAGGCTTGATGAAGTGACTAAATTAGTCACTTTGTATGACCGAGATCTGAGCCACCCTATGAGTTCACAGGCTGGTCCAGTTGCCCACTCGCCATACCAGTTCAACAAAGCCAGACTCAGACTTGAATACACAACTTCATAGGTCACTCACAGAAAATCTGTGACATAATCAATAAATCAGCATCCAGGTCAGAGAGCGGGTCAAGAAAACTCATTCTCTAATTCCCACTCTGCATGCTAACCTTTTGCATGATGCTAGGGGAGCTTGCCAGAACCATTCTCTCCTCTCTAATGTCTTGACCTTTTTGTCTTGTTGGAAGACTTGGGAGCGAGGGGAGAGGGGTATAGCTGGTGTGCCTCGACGGAAAATACATGCAGGGATTATGTAAGGGGCCGTGACATTTTCAAGTGGGCTGTGACCTGCCCTGCTCCTATACCGCTTTGAGGATCAGTCAGACATTCACTCAGACAGACCCCCGAGGTCGGCGCCACTCGTGGGTTGAATTGATGTCTTGATGCAGCATCAGTAGAGTTACAGTAGAAAGGCTCGTCATGGGCTCATTCTATGTGACAAAGACGTCATTATCAATGCCACACAGTAAGTAATATGGCATTGCACTGTTATTAACCCCTGATGAAGGTTAAAGCCTCCTTTAACTCCTACACTCCAAAACGTGCTTTGCTTATTGTTATTCTGCTTGAATGTTTCACTGTGCAGAATGATGATGTATGTGCACAGTTTTACACCATGAGGTTTTCAAGTTCATCTGCCAGAGGGGGAAAATTCCTCTGTGCTTACCTTAAGTCTGAGTTTAAGACAACTAGGGTCATTTTGGACCGACATCCTGCAGCACACACACACACACACACACACACACACACACACACACACACACACACACACACACTGAGAATGGACTTTTTAATTACGCATCTGGTGTCCAACTTTTGGAAGGGGATACATTCATCAATTAACAATTCAATGAGGCTTAAGAAGAATTTCTCAGGAGGCAATTGTTTGTTTTATGTCGAAAAAAATATATCAGACACAGCTTTTATTCAGTTTTGGTTTAAAGGAGTAGAACTGGTGGTCACACATAAAGCATGTAGGAAGCATATGTTTATTTCCCTGTGACTTTTCACATATAATGAGACCTTTCCTGCTGATATAGAGGAATAATTGTACAGTCTTTAGGTTGCAAGGATATGAAAAATGGAGAGAGCAAAATTAGGGATATTTGTTGATCAATATATCATGATGTTGTGTGTGTAGCAGAAATAAAGCACTAAAAAACGGGCATTTCCTGTTTGAAGACTCTCTACATACTCTACTCTCGACTGGTCTCTCCTGTTGTCTAACTTTATCATTTCAGTAAAATTATTTTAGCTGTGCATGCAGTGCAGCTTTAAGTTAACAGTCTACAACAAATAGTATGCAACACTCTCAAAATAGTTAGTCTTATAGTACATTCACTGTCATAATAGAAACCGTTCAGTCTGTTGTATATAGCAGATGTCCATTAAATTGGCACCTGACCAGAGATCTCTGATGAACCTGAAGTCCAATCCAAGGCTGGGCCAGGCCATGGGAAAATTGACGTCAAAGAAGTTCACGCTCTGAAATAAGTAACCTTTTTTCCCCTCTCCTCTCTGGTCTGGCATGCATTTTCATAATTCACTGGTATTTCCGGATGGCTCCCACATTTGCAAAATAAAGGCCATCAGAGTAATCATTATAATGTTGAACAATAATAACTGGGGGAACTGAATGAAAGCTTGGAGAGGCTTGTTGACCTTTCAGAGCTAAACTGGTCCTGGCTTCTGTCTGTGCACTGCTGGGCCCATTGTGTTCCCAGACCTTATCATTGTGTTGCAGTTTCCTCTCCCTGCTGCGTGTGCGCACATGTGCATGTGTGAGAGTGAGCGTATGAGTTGATGCGTGTGCGCGAGGTCCTGTCCTTGTGTATATATGTGTGTGTGTTTGTGTTTTTTGAACTGGACCGGCGTACAACAAAGGTACAGAGGCTTGAAGAGTGATACATGCGGTTTCACACTTGCTGGACCCCTCTCGAACACACACACACACACACACACACACACACACACACACGGTTGCTGATTTCACACATTTGGATCAAAGTTTACATGTTGACCAGGCAGTTCAGGGTACTTAAAGGAGATATATGTGAGAACTGGCCACCTGTCAAATTCATACTTCAAACTATTTGGGGGCAGCATATCACCAGAAAGTTGGGTCTTTCTTTCTTTCAACAAACTTATTAACACTGTAAGTAATTTTATACAATTAGCTACCTTTATAAGCTATCGCTAAATAGCCAACGTTAGCAATAAGAGCTGTGTATGTATGAGTTTAGAAGAAATGTTGCGAGTTCAGCATCAAATTTCATCCCTTTACTCACCAAGAGCTAACACTAATGTATACTCTTGTGCCTCTATTTGTCTCACTTCCAGCTTTGCTTCCGATGGTGGTTTCTTGCCCTCAGGGCGGCGCTGCTTCTTCCTCCTCTCATGTTGGACAGAGGGCAGTAGATATCTCTGCAACACAATACATTGATGTCTTAGACATGAGGTCAAAACTGTTATTTCTTCACATTCTGTTGATCATTTTAATACATTTTTGAACGTTTACAAGTACACTTCTTTCATATAACTCCTTTAATTAACAAGCTGGCTTTTTTAAAGATTATTTCTGGGGGTTTGTTTGCCTTTAATTGATAGTAGCAGCCGTCAAGAAACACGAAGGTCGGGAGAAAGAGATGAGAATGACAAGCAGCAAAAGGCTGCAGGTTGGAATCGAACTGGGACCCCTGTGTTAAGGACTTAGCCTTTGTACATGAGGTGTACATGAAGCTACTAGATACCCCCTAAGAACACACTTGATGACACCATGAGGGGACAGCATTTAATACTAAAAACAGATGCAACAATAATGCCCTACATATAACGATATATTTGTTTTTGTATTCCACCATTGTCACTGAGAGTTATGCAATTTGCACTGTTTCAAGAGAACGTTGAAATTAAAATCATGAAATCAAAGAGAACAAAACCATAAACTAATAAAACACACAAATTAGTTTATTAAGATAAGATAATATATTCCTTTATTTGTCCCACAATGGGGAAAATCCAATGTTACAGCAGCAAAGTAGATAGAGAAAAAACAGTATAAAAAAACAGTAAGAGTAGGAAAATAATAATTAAAAAATAAAAACACTATGTACAAGAGAAAAAACAGTAAGAATCCACAAACAGTAAGAATCCACAAACAACAGATAACACAAATAGTAGCAGCAGCAGCAGTTCCACATAGGCAATAGATTTAATGCATATAAGTGATATCATCGGCGGCTGATGTAACCACATTACAGAAGTGAACAGATGGTTGGCAAGACGTAATTTCATTCAAGAGTGAATTTGATCTCACAGATACGTCGACGTGTCACAGTAACATGAGTGCCCAGCACACATACAAATGTCCATAAACACATGCACACACAGAGCTAGAAGACGTCATAGAAAGAACCAGCAGTAAGAATTTTTCTCCCAAATCAACCAATCAGGGCTCTGGCTAAATCCTACTGAAAAAAAATGGGGCTTTTAACAGTGAGGCTCATTCATAAAAGTTAATAGCTGATGATAGCTGCAGTTATCAGAGTATTACTACAACTCAGGAATGAGTGACAGATTCTGCTTTCCCCAGTAGTAGTCTGTCTCTGACGTTAAGAAAGAAAGGAAATGAAAAGAAAGAAAGAGCCACTGCCTCCACCTGTTGCCTCCCCCTCCTCCCCCCCCTCCTCCACTGACTGGTGTAGGAGAGAGACGTCCTATGATGTCACGGTCAGCTCTGTTCTTCCAGACAATACACCCACACCTCCGGGGCTTCCCCTGCCCCGGCAACAGGGGGAGCTGTTGTGTCCTGGTGGTATGTGTGCTATGACTCATCGCCTCCTTTCTCCCACGCAGGACACACACGCAGTGATTCACACACACACACACACACAAATGCTTAGCCAGCTGTACACAGCTGCTGTCAGCCAGAGCTCCATAGTGATACACAGACACACACATACACAAACAGACGGTGCATCAGTGGGTACACAGTGCAGTGCATGGACAAAAGAGACAAGGGCTGCATGTAGGATGTGGGGGCGGACCGATGGAGATGTTGCCAGGGGCAACAGATATCCCAACACAGCTCTGACCCCGGTAACGCCTGTGGCTAATTGAATCAATGGCAGTATTGATACACATGGAGAGAGTGAGACAACAGAAGGGAGAAACGACAGAGAAGTACAGTGTGTGTGTGTGATCAGTTGCTGAGTGTGTATGCTTTATGTATGGCTGTGTTTACAACTGTTTGTGTACTTTTATTATGTTCATCAAAGTGCTGGAACTCCGAGGGCTGTATGATCAAAGTGTGTGTGTGTTGTCCCACATACCCCCATATGTATTCTATAACCTTGTGTGTGAGTGTCTATGGGACAAATAGCAGCAGAACAAGCTGTAAACACAACACTGGCACATTATCTCTCTGGAAAGTTGTTAACTGTTAGCAAATAATATCTAATTACACATCAAGCAGACACTGCGCAACATTAATTTGGAGTTGTGCGTCTGGCCAGCCAATCAATTTAAGTCCAATATCCCTCTCTTTATTGGTCTCTACCAACTCCTGAGGAAAATATCTCTTTAGCTGCTAAATGCTGCACTGAGAGAGAGAGTTTAACAGAGCTTTTAGCTGATAATATGAGAGAGGTGAAACCGACCTAAAACAAGTTAGCTATAAAACACCAAAACAATAAGCTGAAAGGTGCTAAAACACTTGCTGGGGGAAACAGTTGGATGCTAATTTTAGGTTGGTTCGTCACTACAAGCAAACTTTATAACATTATATATATAGTCATTTGATTGATTCTTAATATAGAATTATTGATTGGTGCAGCTTTAATTCCATTACAAATGACTTTAATTACACTAATAAAATGTACATCATTGGATTCCTGTGCTGATTATTAATGAAACTGCCAACATTGGCGATTTTAAATGTTTAAACACTATTGATTAAAGGTGCAAGTACCTTATTTAGCAGACATAGTGGTTTGTGAAAACTGGCCTGTAGCAAACAAATAATCTACAGCTACAACAATTATAGGAAAAACCATAATCAAATCTAAAATATAGTATTAAACTCAACTCAAGCACATGTAGAGTCAATATTTAGTACAAAAAGAGTAGTTAACGTTCCATAAAATCACTCCACATATAACTAGGTAACATGGGTATAGTCATAACAATACACACACACCAGGGAACGCTTACAACAACAATAATTTTTTAGGTGCCGTCTGTTAATGCAGTTGCATGTCGTCCATACATCCTGACATCCTGACACTGGTTAAGGACAAAGCTGTTCCATAGAGTAGGATGCTGCCAGGATCTATAGCTGATCTGCTGATGTTGGGGCCGATAAGGGAGTGTCTATAACAAACTACCTCTGGCCATCAAAGCTATCCTACTATTGTTCCCCCACGCACAGGAAGCAAGGTTTGTTGTGTTATTGTTGGATGAGGGAGAAAGAGTGAGGGAGCTGGAATAAGACTGTGTGTATGTGTGTGTGTGTGTGTGTGTGTGTGTGGAGTACTACAGGATGGGTGCATATGAATTTAATTATTGTGTGTGTGTCTGTGTGTGTGTGTGTGTGTGTGTGTGTGTGTGTGTGTGTGTATGTGGGCTTCTGTCCGTGTTTGTGTGAAGAGTGCGTCACACGTGTGTATATTGATCAGTGTGTTGTGTATGGCAGCTAGGGGAAGCCATCGGTATACTGTACCTGAGTCAGAACGGAAGAGGAGATTAAGTGGCCCTCTGCTCAGCGGAACATGGAGCCGTGCAGGAAAACACCTGGGAGCCCAGAGAGAACAAACAAACCCGGTGGAGGGAAGAGGAAGAAGAGGGAGAGGAGAGGCAGGATAAGGAGGGGAATTAAACTGCGAGAGAGAGTGAGAGAGAGAGAGAGAGAAAGAGGGAGAGAGAGAGAGATAGAGAGAGAGGGGCAGAGCAGCTGCTGTTGAAGCCATGTGGAGTCCAGGAAGAGGAAGAAGAGGATGAAGAGAGAGTTCCGGTTTATGTGCCAGTGTAGCATCATTGAGTTCGAGCTGCCTGAGTTGCTTTGTGAGTTTTAAAACTGAACTTAGGCTTTCATAAATTATGTTGCAGACTCTCTCCCCGGTTTCAAATAAATACACGATCGCTCGACACAAGTTGTACAAGAGTTCCAGTTATGTCAGGAGGTTGTTGCAAAATGAGAGTGATAATTTCTATAGGAATAGTTTTAATTTTTGGAGTTAGATAGAGTGATCAATACCACTTTGATGTTTGCCCAGTGAATGTAAAGCTACCACCAACAGCCAGTAAGCTCTTCTTTATTTTGCTTATTTGTTTTTTTTTTCAAGACTATAAAAACTAGATATAAAGAGTTAATTAATAGGCTTTAGATGTACCGGCAGCCAGGCTAGCTGTTTCCCCCTATTTCCGGTCTTTAACTGGCCACTGGAGGTATGACACTAGTATTAATCTACAAAGTGAGCAAGCATATTTCCCAAAAGGTCAAACTGTTGCCTTAAAATGTATGCATATATGGAGACTTGGCTGCACAATTTTCATCATCATCACTTTTCTCCCAGTTTGGAATCGCTTCTTCCCCATGTGTCCTAAATTCCTTGTTAATAATAACTCCATCTCTTGGCCTGACTCCACTCTGCTGTCTTCTTTTTTAGCTTTCTTACTTGCAACCACTACTGTAGGCAGAAAAAGACTGTTGGTGTGCCTCAGAAAAACTGGGTGTACCACAGCCTAGTACATCAAGTAGGCCTAGGCTAGACTGATGTGCACCTCCACAAAAATATGACCATCCATTACTCACCATATGGGCCTGCCTACAACATAGCCATAACACAGGGCTTCAGTCATTGTACGATCCATTCTTTGACTGTTATTCTAAACGTCACAGTACAATATAGGCTCCAAAGAACCCTTTGAAACGCCAGCAACAAGGGGCTCTTTAGTCTTCCTGTGAGCATGCTTTGCTCCGGTGCTGGATTTTATCCTGTTTAGTCTCGAGAACAGGCTCTCCACAGAACAGCTAGTAACAGGCAATGTGATCTAAACATGTAGCACACCGTTTATGCTGGGGAATACATCTTTATCACAGGAGTCGAAGACTTCAGACAGGGATGGACGAGTGACACACATTCACTTTTTGTTTGATCAGTTGCCCAAACACTGTTAATTCGGGCCATTCATAGTATTTCTATTTAACCAAAGGAGTCCAACATGGGCAGCGGGAGGCTCCTATTCCAATAGGAGCTGCACGCAAAATGGTTGGTAATTTGCATAAGCTGTCTGTCAAGAATCGAAATCCCCACTGAATGCAAATCCAAGCCTCTCTTAATCGGCCTGTCCACTGTGGTGGTCACATGTGAATCGATAAACCTGCAAGGTAATTTCCTCTGAGGAGTGGCTGCAAAAAAAGTTTCTCTGAGGCCCTCAATCATGTAGATGCAGTCAGTCACTAAAACAGATGGGGACTGCAGGCCTTTTGTAGCAAAATCACTGGCACTGAACAGCTTAGATGAATCTCTTGGTCTATATGTGTTATAAGAGAGACTCTGCTTCTGTTTTGTTCTCACCAGAGCCTTCTGCAGACTCACTCAGTGTATCTAATATGATGCCGTTTGAAAATCAGAACACAAAAGCTGAAAACAGGGTCTGTTGGGATGAAGCTCCTTTTGGATGTGTAGCTATTGTGCGTGTGTGTTCACACCAGTAATGAAATGGTGCAGTGAATTTAAAAGTGGCCACAGTAAGAGACACTTTCACAGCTGACATGACTGATGCCCTGTCAAAACTAAAACCCGCACACTATTCAGGTTCCAGCTGCAGCCATCCCAATACTTTAAAAATTCTGTTAAGCGATGCAACAAATCTGACAGCGCTCTCTCTCTTTCAGAAAGCCATTACGCATGTACCTCACACAGACAGCAAGAGTTGATAGATAGTAGGTGTCAGTGTGCGCATGCAATTCCGCTTTGACTTTTCAGAGAAGAAGCGATGCTGCAGTTTCCATTTTGATGTTTTGTTTTGAATGTCAGGGCTCATCAGTTTTGCATTTGGTTGGCACAGACACACTGTGGCACACACCCGTGGCTACACCGTGGTGGGGGTATGCTCAGAAAGAACTGGTTCGCATGACGTGTTGTTTGATGAAGTCTGAAGGCAAAAGTGCTTATCTGAGAGATGAGTGAGACGCAATACTAATCTTTTAAATATGGGGCTCACATTTTCTCCTGGAAGGCATTCATATGCTGCACTCTTTGTACACAAAAAGAATGTTTTCATAACTTTATCAAAAAAATTAAATAAATAAATCCAAGAGACTGACACAAAGTAACACAGATTGGCCCCAAACAAGGCAGACAGAGGGCCTGCTCTGTTGTAGTTGTCCAGACATCACATCCTTGACACAGTTCCCTGGCTGCCATGCAGCTGAACTGGGCCACTCCAAAGTTTCTTCCCACTCTGTCTCTGCAGATGGCATTGTTTTCAGACACAATTTTCATTGTATCTGGAGTAGGAGGGGATGGAAATCACTGCTGCAGCAGACGCCAGGCGGTTTTGTACTCAACGACCCTCATCGGCAGTCGAGAGTCAATTGCAGTCAATTGTCAGCTACCCCCCCCCAACACCACCACCACCCCGTCATGCTGGGAGGTAAAGCCTGGATTTCCCCGTTTCCACTCTCCCTAGCTCTTTAACAACTAACGCCTTGCTCTCACCCTCTCATTTAGCACCACTCCTCTCATTTCCTCTCCTCCCCTGTTAAACCATTATGTCCTTTTATTCAAAAGGCTTCCTCCTCCCCTTTTCCTCAGTGCCTACCTGCTCTAATCACTGAACCTGTCCCTGCGGCGCAATATATTGGATACTTACAACAGCATATTTTTCCTTCATTTTTCGTTGTGCCAATGTTTACATGACCAAAATCTCATTATTAAAATCTTACTACTGTCCTAGTCCTGTGTACAAATTCTCAGCCTGGGTTTTAAAGTTGTACCAGTCATATTTTAATAAATGTGTATATGCCTGTGTGCTTGTTTCTCTTCTCTTTGCTTACCTAGAGTATGCATTTTTCTACCTTTTCAAAGAAAGAGCCATACATTGTTTGCTCTTTTCCTTCTCTCCCCTCACCACCCTCAAATCCATTGGGTAAGTAATTACCTCTATAATGTAATCATCAGGTACGGCAGAGATATTTAAGGCATTTTCGGATGCAGTTTGGTATTCGCTGAGTGTTCCCTCTGCACCACTTCTGTGCTGTCTGGACCTGTCTGATTGTTCGCTTTGATTACAGGGTCCTCGGCTCAACCAAAGTATTAAAACTTGCTACTAAGTATGTGTGAGATACTGTACGGGGGGATGTGTTTGTTGTCTGTGGAACAGATACGCTGATGGTTGATGCCGTGTGTGTGTGTGTATGTATAGTGTATGGGTGTGTAACACATGCATTTTTGTGCAGTATATTATACATGTGGCTCTGAATGCAGGTGTGCACACTCTCTCTGTATCAAAGTCGTCCAAGAATCTGCGTGGAGGACTTGACTTGATCTGTGTAATTTATGGCACTCTAAGGATTTTCAACTTTCGGTGAGCAGCTGCATGGCAAAGCAACAAAGAGAAGCGCTACCAAATTACAAAGGTGTCAAGCCTGGGTGTGTCACATTCATTACCTGCTGCCTCCTGACCTTGTATTTTATGCCTCAGCGGATTTTTAGGGTCTTTATTTTCCACTTAATAGACCTAACACAGATTCATATGGCACATTGAGGTGCTTATAGGTGATAGTTACTAATAAGTAGACCTGTGAGTAGACTTTTGAAGCAGGTGCTTAAATGGTGAAAAAGAACTCCCGCAGAGTTAATACTTTTTATGACAGCCTGTATAACTAAAAAAGGACGTAGTGTCCATGACATCACCCATAGGTTTCAGAAGAGCCATCGTGAAGCTCAGTATGTTCGGCTCTGGCTGTCGCCATCTTGGCAGTCCTGATTCCGCCGGCTTCCGGCTAATCCAAAAACAGCATGGAGCATGGGTGGGAAGGAAGCCTGGTTACTGAAAACAGCTGCCTGTGACGGCACCCACCTGTCACTCAAAGTGGCCACATCCTAAGTGATGCATAACTTTAAGCCTTAACATTTTTAAATGGTTGAGTTATATAAAAGTTCAGTTCAGTTGTCATAAACAGGGAAACAGAGGACTTATTCAATAAATTAACATTTATCAGTACATTTCAGTAAAAATGTGGAAACATGAACAAGCCTACAGTTTATTTAACAGCTAACTTAGCCCCAGTAAAAATAACACTTTTCTTCAAAGGGCTGCAGTTTACCTGTAACACACACACACACACACCAACAAGCTACCATACCAAAGGACACTCATGACATGTTGACTAGAGGAGTTGGGGATTGAACCACCAACCCTGTGATTAGTGAACATCCTGCTCTACCTCCTGAGCCACAGCCACCACAAGTAACCATGGCCACCCCAGACTGCTACAGACTTACAGCTGTTATATAGGTTGGTACTACTTTGTGGTGTCAGGATAAAATGCTTTGCAGAGTCAATGTGACAGTGGCCAATAAAATGCTGTAGCTGCACTGAGAAAGAGTTTTCTTTTAAATCGACCCATTTCTATAGCACCCAGTGGTCATCGCATTCCAGTTATGGATCGGTTGAATCAAAGAGTTTCCTCTCACTCCCAGTTAGAATTAAAGATACATTTTTCTTGTGCATTTTAATCTTTTTGTATTCACTGAGATGTCCAAACCAGACAGGCAGATGAGAATGTAGCAGATACCTTGTTGCTTGCCTCTTTGCTAGTAGGTACTTTTGCTATGTTGATCCCTGGACGATATATATATTTAATAGTGCCTGCCTTGCTTTGTTCTGCTTTTGCTGGGCCCTTCTTCTTCTGTAGGTACCGACCCATTTAGGGTTTTGTTTGGCTTCCTTTAACAAATCTTTAAATTTGCTAGTATTTGTGTGTCAATTTCCCTTTTTTGTTATGAGCCCACTGAACAGGTTATGACAGATCAGATCAACTATTTCAAATTAGTTGGGTCATAAAGTCAGAGAACAATGTCATGTCTTCTTTTCCAGGATGTGAACATGCGTAACCTACAGACTGGACCGCACAGGTTTATAAAGTGAACACGTCACTCAAGTGTTGATGATAGGAATCCTCACTCAGAGATAGCATAAGGAGTAAAGTTTGTATCAGAAATATATTTAAAAAGGTTGTGTGGAGAAATTAATAAAGACAAGATCAGTCATAAAGGCACACACGCACACATACACACACAAAGCATACATACAGGGGTCCGGATTTCTGAGAGGAATACCAGATGACGGACCATGACACACTCAGCACAACGTCATCAGGAAGCAACCTTGTAAACAGGAATGACTGGGAGGAGGCTCGACCACTTTGCAGAAAAAAACGGAGAGAAACAAAGTTCACGGAGGCATTTTTAGATCGACCGTTACAAATACACCTGTAATCCTGTCCTCCCTCCTCCCTTTCTAATTCTACTTCCCTTTTCTATTTCTGTTATGTGCTGAATCTCTGCCGCCTTCGGTCTGTCTGTCTGTCTGTCTGTCTGTCTGTCTGTCTGTCGGTCTGATACACCGTACCCCCATACTCCCTCGCATGCTTGACTCTATAATGTATTATTGTGGTCACCATCTTGATTAAGCATGTTAGCATTTTAAAATTATTATCACCAAACACAAACACCAAACACACATTCACGTCACATTGTTTAGATGTGAGCCGCCACCAAAGTGCTGGACCGTAGTGGATCAACTGATGAACATTGGCCATCCCTGGTGCCATGCTGCTAGCATATCTAGAATCAGTGATGATAAATATATAACTAAGGAGATAAAATTGATCATAAAATCTAACGTCAATGAATTTGTGAACATCTTTTTGTTCATTATGTTTGCTGTTTATTCTTTAAAGTTTGCTACTGCTTCTGCTCTACTGCTGCCTTTGAAATGAAGGACAAGCCAACAAGAGGGCTCAGTGCTGATAGACTTGGCTCATGATTGACAAGTTGGCACATGTATGTTTGAGAATAAACGACAGACTCACGACAACATTACATTCACTCCAGTAATGATTAATATAAGTTTGAGGATATAAATAGAGACTAGAGTGAGAAAAGATTAAAAGGTGAGTCCAGCTTTTAAAGGACAGAGGTAATGAATTCATTATTTATTAATTATACAGCTAGAGTACAGTAGGCCTGTGTGGTATTCAATAGAGTAGATTCAGTACAGTAGGGAACAGGGACGTCCCCTGTGAACCAGGAGGACAGGGAGGGGAGGCTGGCAGAGGAATGCTGCTGTATACAGCCTCCTGGAACTGAACAAAACCAGGCATTCCTCATGGAGATGTTTATGCTCTGCAGCGTGGTGTGGTCCATCCTCACTGGATCTATTATTGTTATCGTCAGCAGCATGCGCATCCAACAGAAATAAAACACATTCAGAAAATAAATGTTGACACACTGTGAACAGCTTGGTTTGGCTCCTTGTAGAAAAGAGAACATATACCCCATTTTAGCAAAGACTGAAGAAGGAATAGAGTTTGTTGATTTCACTGAGAATATAAGCCCATGAACCTGCCGATGTAGAAATAATTTAGGAATATATATTTAAAAAAAAAGATTTTTAAATCTCCCCAAACCATTTTTGGACTGTGATCACTCAGGTGACATTTCATGCCTATGCCAACAGTATCAACAAAAGGATGAGCTTTCAATAATGTGTAATGCAGAATTCAGGTTCTTTTCCCTCAATATCCCTTTTCCTTTAGACTTATATCGCATTACCTGACAAGCTTTGGCTATTTTCTCTGATCAACCCAAAACATGTCCCAACTACTGCCAATATTTTGTCTCAGTTTTGACACCCAATCATGAAGTATGAATCAGTTTTTGCATTAGCTTAGTGGTCCAATGCATGATTTTTTTTCCATGTCCATATGCTTGTGTAAGGACTTACTTTACTTTACTACACTTTACTACATGATGATACATTTATGTGAGGGCAACCATGACCTTGAGTGCACCAGAGTACTGGCTGGCATTAACGTATGGGATGCAGCCTGTCCCTATCAGCTGTGAGACTTATATGGCTGTAAATTTCCTCTCTTGCAACAGCAGGGCTACAAACATCAGAGGGACTGCTGTTGGCTCTGCTCCAGAGGCACTCTGAGAGAAACTGAAGTTCTCTATAAGACAGACACAAATGTACCCCAATATATTTCTGCCTAGATTTGCTTTTCATTTATCAGGCGTTTTTTTTTTTCTGGGTTTCAATCTATCCTGTCTCTCTGCCTGTCCGTCTTTCCTTTTCTATATCTTCCTCTCTCTCCCGCCTTGTCTCAATAGAGTGCATTCCAACAATTCTTCACTGTCAGCCCCTCTCTCTCATTCAGACCCATTCGTTAGCTGCTGTTGACAGATCTTTGCTGAGACATGAAGACTTTGAGCTGCTTTAACTCTGTCAAACTGGCTGCAGCCACACTCAGCTCATTCCTGCTGGCTTCAGGATGCAAACTAGAAACAAAAATGCACCTGAGAGCATCTTATTATATAATCAGAATCATTTAGAGACCATTATACAAGTCCAGAATCTAAGCTGTTATTACAGTTTTAGAGAGAGTATTTAGATTAGTTGTTGTGCTTGTGTCTTTGCTGAATGTGAATAAATCAGCCTCTGCACCTGAATCTCGCTTCCTGATTCGTCTTTTGATCAGATTCAGCCACATTCCTCCTCCTGGGATTGGGAAACCTGAGATCCAGGGGTGAGCGGTCATACCCGAGGCTCGAGGGGCCAACTAATGACTTCCCATTAGTCCATTTGGTCTACATGATCCTTTATTATCTCCGAGACACGCGCTGAAGAGAGTCTATCCCCAAGACTAATCGAGGGTCAATTGTCTCCCCTCTTTACTCTGATGCATGTGACAGCCGCCAAACGTGCACCTCTGCACACACACACACACACACACACACACACACACGTGCACATACACAAAGCCACGCTCTTATTGTGCAACACAAATACAGTAGATTCATGTTTTTTTCATCTAGAAAAGCTGACTGTGTGGAGGGGTGGCCCAAATATGCGATTACTGCGTCAAATTAACCACTGAAGCTTTTCAGCCAACGACGGAAAAACGCATGAAATCAAATGCCATCATTGTTCAACAGGAGATTAGTTCAGGGTGCTCTGACCTTCTCCGGATCTTCTGAAAAGCTCTTAAATATTTGAGCGAGTGCTGTCATTTCTCACTCGATTGTTAAGCATAGAGGGCCCTCTGTCCTCTGCTCATGATGAAATTGGTCGTCAGCTATGGACAGTGAGTGTGTGTGTGTGCGTGAGCCAATATTTGAGGGGGTGTGATCTGTTCCACACAACAGTGCTTTAACATGTGTGAATGCTCTGCAACTTCATTGAGTCTGTGTGTATTTGTGTGTGCATTTCGTGAGTGTGTGTGTGTGCGTACATGCAAGAGTTTATTTGCATGCATACAGAATTGAACTTTCCTAGGATATATATGTATATATATATATATATATATATGTACACGTATGAGACTGACACACACACATACACACACTGCTGAGCTTCATGACGGGTGCATGTACAGTACTTTTATGGATGTTTCTTATTAAGTTGTCTCCTCTGCAGGAAATGATGGATGGCCTTCTCTCAGTGGGATTGTGGTGAGATCTTACAGGCGCAGGTGTGAGTGTGTGTGTGTGTGTGTGTGTGTGTGTGTGTGAGAGAGAGAAAGTCCGCTATAGTGTGACATGAATGCAGGTCCTGGTGGGAAAATCCCTACCTCTAGTCAAGAACCTTCTCCCCCCCTCCCTCCTCATCCTCCTCTTCCTTCTCCTCCTCCTTTTTCCTTTCTCCTTAGAAACCAAACACACCACACACTCATGTTTTGGGAACTACAACCTGAACGTAAAATAAAATATGTTTTGACGTGTACAGGGTCATAAAACTGGCAACACTGATAATATAGATAAGAGGAAAAACATTGTCCAAAACAAATTAAAACCCTTAACTTTATCCATATTTTCTTCCCTTTGTAGAAAATACTGTTAGCAGGGGTGGATCTAGAGGGGTGGAATGGGGTGGCAGCTGACGCACCTAAAACAATTCCTGGCCACCCCAATTTGATGTCAACTACTGTTAAATGTAATATATATATATATATATATATATGTATATATTTATATATATATATATGATATATTTTTTAGCTTTTCCAAGCCAATATTGATATGTATTTGATTGTTTGTATTATGTATTTCTGCCACCCCTTAAAGTCTCCATGCCACCCTTTTGCCATCCCATGAATATTTCTGATAACAAATCTGCCTCTGTTAGTATAAAAAAAGTGTCTTTGGGGCCTTAGAATGAAAAAAAAAAAAACAGCAACAAAAGTACATGTTTACATATATACAATAAGATCTGATGTGCAGTTTGATCGTCTCACTTTGCATCACCACCATTTCCTTAGTGTTGCATTACTGGTATCCCAAGTCACAATTGTTACCCCATACTACCAGTGTCCTTGGCCAAACGTGCAAATATGAAACAGAGTGTAAATATAGCTCCATAGCTCATGCTGTTTCCTCCATTGACTCTTGTTAGAAAAACAATGGCATCCTATTATTCACTGGGCCATGATTGAACTGGAAGAAAAGACTTGACTAACTGTGGGGACATTGTTCGTGCAGCTACAGTACAGTGGCGTTTGAGCAAACTGTCTTAAATGTCCTCAGTCAGAAACAATGTAGGAATTTATTGAGCAGTTTCGTTCTTTTATTCGCTTCACCTTTCCAATGTTTTTTTTCCACGATAAAAACTTTTTTGCTCTTTTCCCCCCCTGTCACATATTATTAGTCCTCGAGGTTGGCTGGCTGGCATATTACTATTTTTGGGGCTTGGGGTCGGCTGAGTTTGAACATGCAGAGTCCCCGTCAGGCATTGTTCAAAAATGTTCCCTAAACATGAGTGACCGTCAAAGGTCAGGACTCTGAGAATAACTCCTGTGATATTTAGAAACACCTTTTGTTTCCTGATAGCCCAGCCAGCGGTGATGCTGAGGTAACAAGAGGAGTCAGTTGGCATGGCAACTATCCCTGTGACCTCTCCAGCAATAGTACCTGCACAAAGGTCTGTTATGCAATAGGTTGAATTTAGGGTCATGGGTTATTCATAAGTTTTGACTTTGCTTGAAGCAGCTTTTGTTTTACATAAACTTAATGAATAAAAGCAGTGAATGCGAGTTCATGATACATTTTTCACTTCTAAGAGAGAAAAAAAAGTCAGGCAAACTTTCTGTTCATAAATAAAGTGTAAAAAAGAGTAAAATGAGTCTGTTGTGCATAAACCATAGTGGAGAAAGTATTTAAAGTTACTAACTTAAGTAAAAAGTGTTCAATATTATACTCAAGAACATAAATATGCCAGTAAAAGTATAGTTGGTGTGAGTGTTATATTATTGGATAACTGATGAATTCATGTATAAGTAGCATTTTACTATTATAGTTTGTCAAGTTAGAGCCAATTTAACTTTATACAGGATACTGTTGGGTAGATTAATCTGAATAATCGCATTTTATTACTTGAAGATATGTTTTGTATGACAAAAAGCAAAAAAAACAAAAGTACAATACTCGAGTAAAGCACTTAAGTATCACTTTATGATCACCTCTCATTAAGAAAACACTGACATTAGGCTGTTAATTTTACACCCTTGGAGTGAATAATACTCATAAGTTAAGTAAAATTTCAGCTCATGTAGCAAAAAAACAGAACTCAGATCCACAGACAAGCCCACGGGCACTTGGCCCAGCCTCAGGAATATCTGCATAAATGATTCACGAGAGAGGAAACATGGCTCAGAATGGCCGGTGTTTGTGGACTAATGTCGCTTCTTTGTGCGCAGATTATCACCCATTCTTCAGGCAGGGGGCGGGAGAGAGATACTGTAGAGCAGACCAACAGCAGGCTCTTGGAAATCTGCTCTTCCCCTCACCACCACCACCGCTGCGTAATCAGGCAGGTCCAGGGCTGAGGCGCACCGAGCCACACAGAGCTTTGCTTATTGATAAGACTCCTTGGAAGACTCCCGTGCGACGTTATTTCAGACGCTCAGCTCGTGAGCTGGACTTTTGGACGCATCACGGTTAAAGAGACCCTTGACAATTGCGACAAGCGGAGTGAATTGGATTTTTTTCATTTATGATCCTTGGAATAATTGAAACTTTACTTACTTTTCTGAGTGTGTCCTGGATAGTTTTGGACCGTTGTTGCTTGGAAATGTCTTTGAATACTTTCTTAATTACATTTATTGCCGTTCACTTGCGCGTTTAGCAGAAAAACGCAAACTTGTGCGCAAGTGAAGTAAATAGAGAAAACTGAACACCACGTTGAAGAGAAAGTGAACTTGGAGGTTTATTATTAATCCAGCACGGAGGAGTTTTTTTTGTTTTTTTTTTAACAAGAGTGCACGAGCGCTTTCTCCTTCTTCTTCTTCTTCTTCTTCTTCGGATATCTCTGCTGGAGAGACAACAGTGTGGACAGGCCATCTACGCGCGCGCAGCTCCTCAGGGCGAGCCGCTGTCCCCCCGCGCGCAGTGCTGAGGAGAGAGGGACTCTCGCGCTTCCATAAATGCCCGGTCCGTCGAAGAGGCTCGAGGCTGGGCAGCAAGATGAGCTCGTGGGTACAGCTGCTGCTCGTGTTGCTGGCGGCGTGTCTGCGGTTTGGCGTGGCCGAGGTGAGTTTGCGTCAATCACAGTTTGAACGAACTTTCTGATGCTTCGCCTATAAGAGGGTCCTCTATGATACTTTACAGAACAGACACAACAAAAGCGAATGCTGTTTAAATCATTTTATAGGATTGTAGCAACTATATTTTAGGAGAACATTTTAAAGTATGGTAAAATACTGCGTATGATAAATGTAGTTTTTTCCCCCACATATAAACCCATTGTATTCTCCTTTGGACCCAAATTCTGAGTAACATTATCAAGAGCATATGGTCGTTCCTCACAAACACAACAGAAGACACACACCAATCAAACCCAGGTGGTTTTTATATAACTTTGGAGTAAGTGCACCTGCTTCAGTCTAGTCTCATAATGAAATCCAGTCTTTCCCTTATTGCTTCTGAGAGGGTTGGGATTGCTTGCAGTAAATAACTGTTATTCCTCCCATTAAGTGGCGTTATGAATGGATGCCCAGGGGCACACGGGCACGCAGAGGTTGTCCTCTGTGGGTGATGAGCCAGGAAACAGAGGCTGCCATGATAGGCTCTTTTACAGCTGGATGCTCCACGTGGGTTAAGGGATGCATTCATGGATGCTATTCCAGATGTTGAGCAACGCCATAAATCACAAGTCAGCGAGCAGCATCACACTGTAACATCATGCTGTAGAGGCCATGTGTCAGTCACAGGAGAAGAACAGGGCAGACAACAGTGGTTCATTAATGAAGACAAGTGCAGAACCCTGCTACATTTTCAGCTGAAAATGTATTTGCCTTTTTTAAGTTTGTGACATTATTGTTGTAGATGAGTTGTTGTTTTCAGTATGAATCTGCCTGAATAACATTTTCTTTAAAACTCGTAAAAGTGAAAAGGCAGTAGGAGGATGGATAGGCGAAGTCTGACCCGTCTGCTGAGGTCAAACCGGAAGACTTAAAGGGACATTGTGTAGTGTTTTAAGTATTTTATTAGCTAAAATCAATGTCTTCATTCATAAATGTGTCCTCATTGATGTAAAATTACCTCTGCCAATGATCTGACTTATCCTATATTTCTTATCTGTATATACATTGGACGGGCAAGTCCGTGGAGGCTTCCATGTCGTTCCGCCATTTGGAAAAACTATAATCGCTGAGTGGGACATAAAGCACTAGCCTACCTGTCTAGCTAATCCACAACGCGTTTTCGTTCAGAGCCAGCGTGACTAAAACCAGCTATAACGGAGAAGGAGATCAGTGAGAGGCGCTTGTCACTGCCCCGGCACATTTGAAAGTCTGCACTGCACTTTAGTTCATAATGGAGGATCAAACTTATGCCGAGCCACAGGAGAAGGAATCCTCACGCCAAAAAAGCGGAAAAGGGAATTAAAAAGGCAACGTGACCGGCGTATTCAAAAAACGCGGGTAAACATCGGGGTAGCTTTTCCCAGGTGGAAAGAGCTAATGAAGGAGAAAGACTTTCAAAGGGACGCTCAAGTTGCCTGCTTTCCCCTCGACAGGCAGGCTTCTTGGTACATGATGGCTACCGTAGTTGCAATACGCATTTGAAACACGAGGCACTAGAGAGCACTATTCGTTTGAATGCAAAATACAATTTCACCGCTAGATGGGAGAAATTCCTACACAATGTCCCTTTAACCAAGGGTCTTGTCAAGGTCAAGTGAGGCTTGAAGATATTTAGAAAAAATCTTGGCCTCCTTTGCTAAAATGAAGTAGGTTCAGATGCGCGTTGAATCTGATGTTATTTGTATTTCTTCCTCTGTTCTGATTCCTTATGTATTTCTGATCCCGGCAATCTTCTCCACAATGAACAGCCTGGGTCAGTCAGTTGGAAAACTAAATGGGGTCAAAACACATACAGTTAACAAGTCGGCTGTGGGAAGCTGACATTTAAATAAGTCAACAAAGAGGGCGCAACCCATTTGTGAGTTTGCCGTAGTTTTCTTTTTTCATTCAGTCAGGTGGAGTGGTTTGGTGTCTGCACATGTTGGAAACTATATTAGCTGTTAATTCAAGTAAAAACTATTAAAAAAAAGAATAGGAAAGAATTTCTGCAGGATGTGAACTGTTCATGTATAATTCCTTTAGCTTCTTATCACGACCTGGCGTCACAATGGGTTTCATTCCTCCTTTCATTCACCGAACCCATACAATTTAGTGTATGCACGTAGTCTTCCATCACCGAGACTCCTTCACATAAAGGTAGATTTAGGGTGAAACACTGTTATGATGGATGGCTTTAAATTCCTGTCATCAACCCGTCGTTTCATTTTATGGCTTCTGTAGGCAGCACATGTAAAAGAAAACTCAAATCTGACAGACCAAGTGTTTTAGAGGGAGAACGTTACAAAGGCTTTGAGGTATAAAACCAGGAATTCCCCGTGTCTAATTTTAAAGTTATAGTATGGCAGCTGCTAAAGTGATGGAGTCTGTACAAGGTTCAATCTCATCCCTTATAACAGTACATTATTGTCAGAAAATGGGTTTAAGACACATCTTGAGAGTGAGTGATAATTTAAAAGTGTGTGAAGTGCTACTTATACTGAGCATATACATTCAGCTATAGACCACCAAAGAGGAATGAACTTTTAAGCTTACACAAACTCATCATTATCTTCAATTGCATCAGGCGCCTTTCCAACTCAGATCAATTATGACAAAGGGATTAATTAAAGTCACATTTATTCACACATTGCCATATTGCACATTTGCAGGCATAGTTTCAGTGACTACATGTGAAACCTCACACGTGTGCTTCCGCCGGCGGCATTATGTACGATTACTCTCCTCCCCTGCCCGCTGCAGCCTGTACCGGGCATTCCTCAGTATGTCCAATAGACCGTCAGGGGATGGGAGCTTGCTCCAGGTGCTGGATTATGTCAAAATTAGGGTTTTTGTTTTAAACTTAAACTCCCAGGAGCATTATTGTATGTGATTGCCAGTGTACACTATAGTAGGCAGTTTGGTTCTATAATACATTTTCTAATAAGTGTTCCCCTATAAGTAGCTTGATATATTGACCGTATAATCTTCATCTTCATCGTACTCGCACGTTGGACATTGTCAATGTGTTTACACATTCTGTCTGCGGAGTTTGAATCAGTTTATGTCTGTTTTATTTATCCGAACCGAAGTGTTTATTTATTATTTCCTGCCACACAAATCGTCCTGACAGCAGGCACCACCATGAACAAAAGGCACACATCCTATAATTAACATCAGACACAATTAGCCAAGCAGCCAGATTTTGTCCGCTGGCGAAGGGAAGAAATCATCGTGATGACTCCTCAGGGGCATCGGCCGCTCCGCAGCAGAGATGTAAGCGTAATACAGCAGGCATTTCCCTGCTGTATAATGTGACTCTCTGAGAAGCCGACCAACAATGGGGAAAGTCAGTGGTGTATAGTATGGGCAGGATGAGAATACTGTTCACGTATGGATGGCTGCTTCCTTTGGCTAAAACCTGCTTCCCGTAGGGATTCATTATATTCTCCAGAACCTGAATAGAATCTCACACGCAAGATAAAGTTAAGGCGTTAAATATTTCACAGTTTGTGTATTTCTTAATACTGTTTATTATATGTTTACTTGTGCACTAGCCAGGCCGCATTTGCTCCTGATCTTCATTGGTTCCATCTCACCGTGAGCTGGCAAACCAAATGAAGCACATCCACAGCATTCAAACCAATGTGAGGAAGTGTCTCGACCCATGTCTGATCCTTGTCCATTTTAACCCGTCTTTTATTCATCTATTATCCCTCTTTTTTTTTCAGATGCACCTCCCTTCTCTCCTCCTCTCCATATCACTCCTTCCCCCACTTCCTGACTCCTTCCTGACTCCTTTGACCCCTAAATGTTAGCAGATGAGAAGACACAACGCCAATAGTCATTCACCCTGCTCTTAGTGACCATTGTGTGTCCGCTTTGGTTAATACCCCACCCCACCCCGCCACCCTTCCTAGCTGTCTTACCCATTAATGACTAGGGGGGTTAAACCCACAGTCAGTCCAAAGAATCACTTTGTGGAGCTGTTGCTTGGTATTTGGTTTTGGAATATTTAGTCAAATGCATGTTGTTTAAGGCAGCAGTTCCCAAACTTTTTCATGTCAAGGGGCTCCCAGTATGAGAGGATTTGCTCTGAAGAAATCCCCTTTTTTAAAATTAGGTTTCAAGATCATAAACTCTTTATAGTCAACCAGTGATCAAACTGGGCTCACTATAGATTACAATAAAAAAACGGCTGACCTAATTTTTTCCCTTGTTGATCCAACTTCCAACAATGTGATAAAAGTTGAAAACCACTGGTTTAAGGATAAGGCGAGTGTTATCTGATCCTTGTTTTTTCTGTAATCAACCAATCCCATAAGAAAAATACCAGAAATGAATTGTCCTACTAACGTTTCCCTGTAGAGCCTCAACCACATATTGTTCATGCTTCCCTGTTCTAAAACCTCATTGTCTTCCACAAGCTATTAAAAACTCATAAAAGACCATTTCACATAGTGATATTTTACTTCACTGCGAGTTACTTTATACAATGTTAAATGGCCCAATCAGTAATTTTAGACCATTAAGATTTGAGGTGTAATTGCATATACAACTGAAGAATTAACATAATTCAATGTAACTCAAGTGTTAACATCCATCACTGATGTAAGCAAACCTCTCACATCCCCGGGAGCATTACAAACTTCGATTTAGATGTCATGTTTCTTGTCTTTGTGTTAAAAGATTTGTCAGTCTCAGAGCGATAGCAGGATTGAGTTTCCAATCTTGGCTTTTGGTTTTTGTCAGAAGGGATACCATTTTGTTTACATTGTGAGCAGATACACACACTGAAACACTTGTGAAATGGTTGTTGCAGACGTGCTGCATTCTTATTCCATTTCCTTGGAGGAATTGTTGAGAAAACTCTGTAATGCCTAATGCCGGATGGATACAGGGGAGGGGGGGATTCTCAAATAGCTTTTCTTCTAGTCATGCGCATAGCTAAAAAAAAAGGTCTGAATGGTTACATGCCTTTCCCCTTTTCACATAATCATGATTTCTTTGGTCTCTTATATTGATTTATATATGTGTGTCTTTCAGGGGGACCCTCTGCCTGCAGCCCTGGTGGAGCTGGTTAGAAACAGCCCCATCTCTTCCATAGAAGACCTTCAGCTGCTGCTGCTCACTGACTCCGTAGGTAAAGACCAGCACATTCTGATATTACTGTTCATACATATGGGTGTTTTTATGGATCCTAATGCAGTTATGTTCTGTCCACATTCTTATTTTAACATCTTAAATATTCACATAAACAGAACCATTTCCAACACTTAATCACTAAATGTAACTAACTAATCTGCCCTAATCCATTTTTAATCATATGCCTAAACCCAGTAATCTAGTTATACAGTAATAAGTGACAATCAAATATGTCAGAATTTTTTTATTTTTTATTTAATTCATGTGAATGCATTACTACTTAAAAAAACATTACAGGACACAGCCAAAGTAGGAACTTTTTTTTTTTATATATATTATTACTTCAGTTTTAAAGATTACATGTAGCCATATGGGTTTAGGAAATTACAAGATTATTTTTAAGTATAGTGCAAAAAGCTTTGAAATCTAGTAAAAACATTTTATTATTTCCTAAACAGATGGCAGCGTAGACACACAGTACATGTTGTTTTCACTCATCAACAGCTCCATAAATGAAGCCCAGTGATGCAGAGACAACAAACTTAATGGACTCAATATGCTGCCTTATGTAAAGATGTTTTCTCATAAATGCCGACTTTGTCATTTATGGTTTGAGATAATAATTTAAAATATTGCAATGAATTCACTAAATAATATAAAGTAATAAATACATTGTGTGGGCAATGCAAAGAACTGAAAACTAACATGACAACAATAAGTGGCCACTTTTCTACCCTCACTGTGACTAGCAAACATCACCAGTAATGAAACCAACTGAGACAAACAAATGGAGAATCAAGGAGCAGTGGGAAAAAAACACACAGACACAGACACAGACACACACACACACACACACACACACAAAAATAAAGAAAAGTAAGAATTATAACAGGGCAACAATTACTTAAGATCACATGTGGCATGAACTATCCCCACACCCTTGTTTTTTTATGTTTTGTTTGTTTCTTTCTTTCCTGTTCTGTGTTCTCATGCTCACATTTACACACCCACATGCAGAGGGCGCCAGAAGGCCTTAGAATAAAATATACACCACGTGCCAAAAACAGACCATTCATAAATGAGTTGCCATGTTTACATAAGTCAAATGCTGTGTTTGTTTATTGTTTTGTCTCAGATGAGGAGGACGGGACTTCTGCAGCCAATGGAGGTCACAGACTACCAAGGAGTCTCGGTAAGCAAACCAACAAAAATTTATTGTATATCATGAAAGAGAGCTATTTCTCTCATGTAGCTTGTTTGGATCTTTAAAATGCATTCCCATGGTATGTTTGACAATGAATGCATCAGTTTTTGAGGATAAATATCTCTCAGTTCATACTCATAAATAGGTTAATCCAAGGTTGTAGTGCTGGCATGGAGGATTCCTGATTTTCCTCATGAATGTAAAAGTACTCCATCCTCATTAGTGGAGGACTGTGGGTTGTGCTCGGGTCCGCCTTCCTGGGAGTTGATTAATGTGACAAGTATGGTTTTAGTGACACGGTAAAATTCTTCCCATTAACCTTTTTTCGCTATCACGATGAAGCAGATGTCTGAATTAATAGACACCAATCTTCAACAGTGTGGGTGACTTTGCTAGATTCCCTCTAGTCTGATGAGATATTAATGACCCTACATTAATCCTCATGTAAACTAGGCCCAATATCTTGTCTGTGTCCTTGCGTGTTAATACAGATTCCTCTAACTGAACACTGAACATTTGTAAACTGAGGAATTAAATGTTCTCATTCCTCATGTTTTCAGTACAATGCAACAGCAAAGCCTGACTAGAAGAAGTTGTAGCATATCTGCTCATTTGAAATGCATGAGTTTCGCATTGTAATCCGCCTGGATGCTCTGGAACAGCTAGAAACAGGCTGTAGTGCTAATGCAGGATAGTTGTAGGTGAGCTGCATAAATCATAACCACTGTTGTATAAAATGGTAAACTGGGCTTCAGTGGCGAGAGCTCCTTAACGCACTCTCCCATAAATACACATGCAAACAAGCTAGGTGAGCTACTGTGGATTAATGAGTAAGCTTAATGGAATTGAAAGTAATTATGCCTCTCATATTTGCCAGATGCTCATCTCTAGGCAACTTGAGAAGGTTTTAGTTTCTGAGGCAAATCATGAGGAGTCCCATGTGCATTTTGATTTCTGTCTTTTACTCACAAATGCATACACAAAGGGAAGGGGTTATTTGTCTTAATAGTCAAATAGAGCAAAAGATAATATTTAAAAGGAAGTATGCGGTACTAATGCTAATACTAACAGTAGTACAACCAGTCCTCCTCACACATATGGATGGATTACTGGACAGTGCTACCGGACACAGGCCCAGCAACATGTCACAGAAAGTGACACAAAACATCTGGAGATGTACAAACAACTGCAACAAGATGTAGAAATAACTTTTACATGTCTGTGCCTTGACTCATTCATGCTCACAGTCATCTCTCATCCCTCAGACGCCCAGCCAGCTCAGCAGGCTCAGTGTAAAGTTCGTACAGAGGTGGTTGAGGTCACCAGGGCAATGTTGGACCGTAGCAACGCTAACTTCCTGTTATGGCCGCCCTGCGTCGAGGTGCAGCGCTGCTCTGGCTGCTGCAACACCAAGAGCCTGCAGTGTGTCCCTGTTGTCACGCACACCAGATACTTACAGGTAAACAACCACATGCACAGAAACATACAGTACACAAATGTCAAAACATTTACATCTACAACATCCCAGAAAGGCCGCGCTATGTTTGTGTTGTACTCTTCTGACTCCCATCCACTGCTCTTCTCCTCTCCAGGTCATGAAGATCGAGTACATCAACAAAAGACCCACTTACGCTAAAGCCGTGGTGTCAGTGGTTGATCATGTGGAGTGTCGTTGTCAGCCCACTCCACGTTCCCCAGTGCCCAAGAAAAAGTCATCTCGCAGACAGCACAACCACCAGCATCGAAACCAGACACTCAGCCAAGAATACGGACACGGACAGGTACAGGATGAATGCTATATTGCATGCTACCTGCTGTTGGGTGAATGCTTTGACATGTGTCTCTGTGTGTAAACACATAGTAGCTTTGTTAAATTTTGTGTAAATGCCTAGAACACAGCATGTACATTAACTCAATAACTTCAATGCATTTAAATGTATAGGACTAATATTGTATTTGGGCATCAATGAAAAAAAGCTGAGACTTTTGAATTGAATTTTGTTGAATTGTATTAAAGGTCAAGGTGCACTCCAAGGATGAACTCCATCAGTGGGATGAGTTGAAGCAGAACCAGAGGGTCCACCTGGAGGACCTCCTGGAGCAGCACTGGAACCCCAGAGGAGACACCTTCACTCAGCCTGGAGAAGGGTACAGCCTGGCTGGGGAGGACACATCTCGCTCTGGAGAGGCTATTCTTTTTGGCCCACACTGGGTACATAACTCCACCAGGCACCATGGGACTAAAGACCAAACCGAGAATCCGGAGAATGTGGAGAGGAAGAATGGTAAGATCTCAGATGGCAACAAGACTGTTTCCTCAGTGGATAATGTTAGCGTTGAAGTAAAGAACAAGTTGGTAGAAGGTGGGGATGGGTTGCTTCTGAACAGAACTGAAGAGGAAGTTAATGAGGAAAACGGGAGGGACGAAGGCACACAAACACAGAGTCCATTACGGCAAGAAGACAAATCCAAAATTTCAAAGAGCCACACAAGTGGTTTCTCTCACCCTGTTACCCAGAATCCTCAAGCCAAGTTCACTCCTACTGAGGTGACCAGTGAGAGAGCTGGGAGCAGGTTCCGACCAACCAAAGAGCCGAATCCAGAGCCCCGAGAACAGGCAAGACGGAGAGGCAATGAGACTCCTGAGGAGGTGAGGATATTACAGATTGAGGAGGAAAAACTGGAGCAGGAGAGAAAAGAGCTTCTACTTCTCCACAAGAGGCTGGACCAAGAGAAGGAGATGCTGAGACAGCAGCAGATGAAACGAGAAGAGGAGGAAAGGCAGAAAGAAAAGGACATGGAACGTCAACAGCACCTGCATGGTAAACATAACCATCACCTGCAAACGACAACAACACAGAAACCAGGTAATGGACATTATTGAATACTCTGGGTTAATGAATACACCTAAACATTTTTAAAAGAGTGTAATACCTGAAAGGTTTTGTTTATTTTTTAGTAATATGTAAATCCTGTTCTGACAGTGACAACATCTACGTCTACCACGCGACAGCCATCAGCTCCAGCAGGCCCCAGGCCTCAAGCCCGTCCAAAGAGGAAGATGAGGAAGAATCGCAAACGGATCAGCAAGGCAGCTATGAGAGCAATGCTAATGTAGAACTAAAACAAGCCCAGGTGAGTTCACAGAACTATTTAAAGCAGCAACAAGAACCTTTCATTTTCTGCTGATTCTTGGGCCCCTGGCAAAAGTGGCAGTGTTTCCACCTCCTCGCTCCGGCATTAAGAATAACTGTATAGAAATAGCCAACGCTATCGCTGATGGTCTTGTGTGCTTATGTCTTATGGAAGCACCAGTATTCAATTGAGACTGTTTTATAACCTGTTAAAAACTCCTTATCGAATATTTAAATAATAAAGGAAAAAATACTGAATCAGTGTATGAACCAAAGAATTTTGAATAAGCGAATGTAATATTTCTATTTACTGATGATTAATGCCCTTTTGAAATTTAAAGTACACCCTCCTGTGTTTTCCCCTCAGGCACACAAAGTGAACTTGGTGTATTTTGTGGATCCAGAGGTGAAGCAGAGTGACTCCCTTCATATAAGTATTTATTCACTTGTCAGTAACCTGCTCGTCCTGTGAGATCTCCTCCATAACACTACTAATGTCTGTCTGGTGAACCTGTAACTACGCCTGTCTGGAGTAGGAGGAGGGTAAGAAGAAAATGGAATATAAATAGAAGGTGGACCTTGTCAAGAGAACACTTGCCTCTACACCGACAGTTGGCTGGTATGAAGTAACGAGTGGCACTCGAAGACTGACAAATTGTGTGCAAGCACAGTACTTGTGGGGGACTGAAACTGCATCGCTGTAGAACTGTGGAAAATAGTGCAATTTCAAAACTCTTCTGGAAGCCTTGTTTTGATATCAACAAGAGAAACTGCACTTATACGTTGACAGAACCAAGTCAATATGGGGTTTAAATGACACAGTTTGTTTGCTGAAAGACTTTCTCATAACCACAATCAGACTGGACTACAAAGTGCATTTGGTGGCAAAATGGACATAAAAATGGGCACAACTCTCTTGTGCCATTGAAGAATCTGTTATATTGTGTTTGGATAATCTTAGAGACAATCATCAATAGATTCAGCAACAAGTAATGTTGACTAAAATGAGCAGTATTTTCATGTGTGACAGAAGTCAAATACTGAGGGCTCAGTGTTGGGAAGATAAAGCTGTGTAGATTTACCGTACCAAGGCCTGATATCATTTATTAGCAAAACAGCAATGGTCTCTCTTTAACCATATTTAATTATATTTAATTAAATGCAAACACTGGAATCATACAGATGCGATTTGAGAACAAAAACATAAAATGTTGCATTAGGGAGTTTTGTCTGTTTCAAAATCTCATCACAGGTGTGAAGAAAAAGGTGCTATCTGAATACAGGTGATAGCATTCCACTTGTGACCTGACATTGTGCTATGTTTCTTATTTATTTATCTCTACCATTACTGTGGATTAACTTTCTATACAAATACTGCAAACAAGGTGACAGATGTGGTTGAGATATGTAACAATGGCTGCGTGCAAAACAATCAAAACCCTTCTGTGACTTTCCCAGGATCATGCAGTGTTTAACTTCTATGTTAAAAAGTGTGCATGTGTGTTGTATAGTGAGTGTATGGGCTTTAGTTCACGCCGCCTACACTTCTTATGCATCTCAATACTCATGTAGAAGAATCTATCTGTTTCTCGTCGTCTCTTTCTCTCTTTGATAAAGACGTGTGTCTCTTCCCCCGATTGCTTTTTGGTAGAAACAGTCACATTGGTTTTAAACTCTGAGAGGAGGGGAAAGAACATTATTTTTCTTCAAGTCCCCCCACCGTATTTGTTTTATTAATCTACAACACATTGTTTTCAACATTTAATTTACAGGAAACTATCATCAGTAGGTAGTCACTTAAAAGGACAGTAAAGTGTCAAAGATTGCAAATGTAGATATTGTTTTTATGTCCTTTATATTTCAGACAACACGTTTAGAAATACACTGGTGATGCATTTTGTGTCCAATAATCCATAATCAACCAAACATCTTAAGTTATTGAAAAACATGGTTTGTACGCTCTTCATGCCAACTTACAACTGTTACTGATTTTGTCTGTTTTACTATAAGATATGATGAAAAAACAGAATGTTTGTGATAACGTTGCCACCTAATGCTATTTTCATATGGCTATAAGAAGCTAATGTGCTTAAATCTACTTCTGTTTTGTGTTTTTATTCATTTTCACCAATTTTCCTTCATGAATTTGCTTCCAAACGGCCAAAGATTTGTAATGTAATTTGTAAATTTGAACGCAATTCACTGTCACTGGGCCAACAATGAATGTCAGCACGTGATGAGCACCAAACAAATTAAGCAAAACTGATCTCAACAAAACGTAGAGCCTACAGTCATGGTAGCGGCTCAGTGCGGTTCTGATTGGGCACAGCAGTGCTTTGAGCTAAATGCTAACATGCTCACAATGACAACGCTAAGGTGCTGATGATGTTCAGCATGTTAAACGTCTTAGTATAGTGTGGTAGCATGCTAACATTTTCTAATTAGTACTAAGGATAAAGTACAGCTGAGGCTGATGGGAATGTTGTTAGGTTTGCAGGTATTTACTGAATATTTTCACCTGATGATTGAACTCCATGAAAAGTTAAGGGATCGCTGCGGTTCATCCTAAGGGGCGCCATGAAGGTGTTTACCAATTTTCATGGCAAGTCATCCAATAGTTGTTAACATATTCAGCTTAAAGTCAAAATGTCAACCTCATGGTGGCGCTACAGCAAAAGTCAGAGGATCACAAAGATCCTTAGGATTCAAAACAAACCTCTGCTTACAGTGTGCACAGCTTTACAACTCAACTGCCCAGTTTACATGAGGATTCACATGAGATTTCAAGGCTGGACACAGCGGGTGTTTTTGTAAAACATATTTCAAGTTATAAAGATAAAATCTGACTTTTTATGACACCATGAACTCTCTGACTTTTTTACCACCTCATGAGCCCAGGTGGATTTATTTACTAAGCCTGTTTGGCATGCTGTGTCTACACAGTGCATCTGCAGCTCTCCAGAGACAACATATTGACTCCTTAAATTTGAGGGAGAGTTCAGCACTGCACAATGAGGTTTGTTCAATCTGACAAAAGAGAGAGAGAGAGAGAGAGAGAGAGAGAGAGAGAGAGAGAGAGAGAGAGAGAGAAAAGTAAAGTGGGGGTTGTCGTGCTGTAGGTGAACTCTGGCACACACTCTCTTTGTGGTTTGTGTGTCACATTTACCCCCTTGACTCTTGGCTGCAAAAAAGCCCCAACTCAGCAGCCAGCTGCACAGTTATGTCTGCTAATTATTGAGTCAAGAACTCATCTGCTCCCCTGTCTAAATGGAATCATACGAGGAATGGCTTTGAAGCATAATAAATGCTAATACCCTCAGATTTAACCCTCTTTAAAATAAAGGGGGCTTATTTACGTGTACATAGTTGTCTTCACACAGTTTGGGCTTAAAGAGCCACGTTCTTCATCTGAACTTCACATAATTTGCATAAGTCTGTGCCAAATTTTGCAAAAAGCTATATAGCACCTGTGTCTCACCCTTAATCCCCCCTGCATGTGACTCCTTCAATTCAGTGTGTATTCACGCATCACTTCCCGTTGCCCTACTGTCAATCTCACACAGACGTACTACTTCTAAACAGCAGACCATCTCCAAATTCAGCATGGAGGTGGGATGCCTGTTTTTCAACGGGTGTCCGAGCAGCTCCCCACCCCCCACGGACTTCAAGAGGAGTGCGTGGAGGCATGTTGACTGTGACAAACACACACAGGCATGCTCACGCTCATTCAAACACACACAGGGGTCAACCACCATGACAGTGTGGGAGGGTCTCTGAGGGACCAGGCTGTGACTAAAGACACGAGATGGTTCATAGCTGACTGGTTGACCTTAAAAGACGAAATGGCTTGTTGGGCCTCAACAACACTGTTACCTAACCAGCAAACAAGCACTGGAACAATATAATGACCCATCGTGGCCCGAACCTGAAGAACAATCTAACAAAGACCAACCTTACTATGAACCATGACCCAACCATTATCATTACTTCCATCATTAGTTCCAATCCAGTCACATGATAGTAACTTGGGATTCATTGGTGGTTTGTTCCTTGGATTTACATGCACACTGCACTGTTGGCAACTTTTTAAAACCCCAAGAATTCTGAATTCATTACAACTATGTCCCAAAGGACTGTAACTGTCCTCTGGGCACCGTCACCTTATAGCCAGAATCTCCTGGATATTTGCTTGGTTATTCGATTATTTGGCAAGTCAGCTGAACTGGAATCAAATTGCTCTTAAATGTAAGTGTGACCTTGTCTCTTGTATGGTGCATGGTGGGACACGCTAGGATGAATAGGATTTCTGTTCTTTCATCTTTTTTATTTTAGGCTGTCCCCATATATCTTCAAAAACAACTAGTTTATATGATGTGTTGTCCAACATCTAACGGCAAAAGCATTTACAACAGTACCGAACGGCCACGCTCAAAGGTAGGGTAAAAAAGGCGGGATCATAAAGAGTATGCAAGACACACACGCAAAACATTAAAAGTTGTGGTGCGGAGGGGTCTTCCAGTATTATATTGTTCAACCATCCAACAAGCACTTCAGTTGGAGCATACTTGTGCCTTTCTCATGTTGTGGGGAATAATCTCACTTTTAAATCATGTCCCCCAAAGACTGGATTTAAAGTTTGGTTACGGTTAAGATAATGGTTTGGGTGAAGCGTGAAGTGGGTATGGTTAAGGCTAGAGTCGGTCTCTAGAGAATTAATGAATGCAGTGTCCTCTTAAATGATGGAGACAAAATTGTGTAATTTGTGAAATCAGGCACTGAAACATGTGGAGGACCTCTGGGAATGTGCATCCATGCAGAACAGGAGCAGCCTCAATGTTACTTAACTAAAAGCCTGTTTAAGCTTCAGTCTTTTCTCTCCTCTCGTCTCAGCAATAGTCAGTGTGATCAAGCCTCACTGCAATTTCAATAAAACACTACCTCTATTCGAGGTCTCCTCCATCGGCGTCGAGCTGATGATTACTCATCTGTGGTATTAAAAAATGCTTTGGTTTATGAGGACAGATCTCAGACTTTTAGAGGAAAATAATGGAAAATGTATGTATTAACATGTCACCTATTTCATCTCTCATCCTGTCCAAGCTCAGTGATAAGATAATATAGTGCTTAAAAAGAACAACAAAAATATTTAAGAAACGAAACCAAAGAACAACGACATTATACTAACCAGACGGTAAGCATGTATTTGTCTCTTAGAAGACATATCTCTGTCTGTGTTTCGGTATGGCCTGGATTCCCTGATGTCCACTAGTGAGGAAACAGAAGGCCTTTGAACAGGAGGTTACACAAGCATCCGTGTGGCGCCACGCACTCCCTACACCTTCCAGCACTTTTATTTTCCTGTTTTTATGTACGACAAAGGACAGGGACATGCTGTACACAGATGACCACACAAGCCTGTCATCAAGCACATACACACTAACTCTGGTCTTTCCATCAACTCCCACCTTTGTCCTTTATCTGTTCTTTTTTCACTGATCAAGATCAATATGAATCTCTCACTCATTCACTCACTCAAAGCACCCTCCCCCCTCCAGGGAACAATAGCCCTCTGACGGTGACTGTGAGGAATGTGGCTGTTTTTTGGGGCTGAGCATCTGAAAAGCCAGGAATGCTGGGAAAACACATCAAATCACCTTCCCCTCGCCTTCCACTTGCCATGGCCAAGGACAAGAGAGTGCCTTAGCGTTTTCTCGGGCATCATGACTCAGTTGGTGTGTGTCAAACTGCTCTTCAACCTCAGCAGACAGGAAGTTGTACCTAGCGATGGGCTGAAAACACAGGAAGTTCGATATCAGCATGCCTGGAATTCCAGCATTGTGTTTTCACCGCAGAGACAAGAACGACTTATGCATTGCTCAAGCACAATATGTTCATGATATGAATGTCTTACAGTAAGAATGCATGGCAACCTCTATGTATTACATACTCACAGAGACCCTGAATACTCTGCACAACGCTGTCAGGTTAGACAGATGTGCAGATAAACAGAGCAATAAATTAGATAACAGTGTGAATTTGTCTGTGTGAGAGAAATAGAGTGAGAGTCTAGCTATACATAGTTTGGCAGACTCAGTGATATCTACATCTGGAGCTATCAGCTGCCAAATTACTGTACATACATGTCTAACCTGAAAATGTGGCACCTGACATTAGGAAAAAACAGTTTTAAGCAAAATACGAGGGGTAGAAACTGCTACCACCTTACAGGTGTGTTTGTCATGGCTTTGTAAGTTGTTACGTTGTGTAATTTCTCACGTGTGTACTATTGTGAATTAGAGAAAGAGACGAGAGAGAGAAATTAGTACAAGGCATGACAACTACAATACCATAAGTTCTAATGCTAAGTGTGATGTGACTGCAAGAATTATGCCATAGAAATGTATAATTTCTGTGTGAACACATTCTTAAATTTACATTAATTACTCCAGAGTGAAACAAAAGCTAAACAGAGATATATTTAATTTGTATTTATTGCAGGACAGCTGTATCAGACTACATTAGTTTTAGCTACCTAATAAAGACTGAAAACTTTAAATGCTAGTGTATGTTTGTGTGTATGTGTTTGTGGTGTGTAAGCCATTCATAAAGCACAGACAAATATTATTTGTGACAATTTTACTATCACAATACAAAAGTGCAGCAAATATTTCACATTTTCACATTACACTCATTCATAGCTGAATATCAAAACATACATATACTGTAAATAACACAAGCTGAAGGACATGGCATTCCTGAAAAGTAACTTTAACATATTTCCAGTACGTTGTCCTCTCATTTTAAATGATGCCTTGAACACAACATAGCAGTATCAGCACATCAGCATGTAGATAACATATATTCAGTAACACATAAGCTACAACATTGACAACAAGGTCCTAACTTACCCACCCCTGTGCAAACGTGCATACATGACCACAGTGAACATGGCAGTCAGCAAAGTCACGCACTTGTTTCTCCATGAAATGCAGCTGTCATAATTCTGCTTTTTACCTCAGCAGTGATGGAAGAAATTAGTTTGAGGAAGTAATAAAAATTACAATATTTCAACACAGTTCTTGAGAATCTGTGGATACATTACGTGTGAACATTTTACATTCTTCCCTGCTTACAAAAATATATAGTATATGATCTTCATATTATGTGTATATTTGTAATAATGAAGTCCATCCCTTACATTTACTCACAGGCTCAGCTCACTACTGCCCTCCATTGGTCGGCCAACCAACCTGATATTAGGTCAGATAAACATAAAACCAAGCCAAATGTATTCACATGGTTGCATTTTTTCACATGGAAGCATAAGTAGCTTTAAAATAAAGTGGAAAGCTTATGAAAAACAAAAACAAAACATGACATAGTTTTATCTGCTGAGAAAGCCTCCTTGATGTCCTCTCCCTTTAAGTACTGCAGGTTACTTTTCTGCTCTCATGTGGGGTATGGGAGGTGGCAGTACCCCGAGGCCTGTATGGTGCCCCCTTGAGGCCAGGGAGTGAATGGTCCTGGCGTGTAGGCCGGTGGAGGTTGCTGGCTGCTTGTGGGCTCACTGAGGCCCAGCTGGACATACGTCTTATCTCGACGTTGTTGGTCCTGCTCAGTGCTTTCGTGCCTGCTTGTGTTTGTGTTGGCATCGCTGTGAGATATAAGATCCTGTGTGGACCTGGAGACATTGCGGCTGGGCAGACACACATAACCTTCCCCGTAAAGGGTGAAATTCACAGGGGAGGGAGATGCAGAGTGATCTGAGGGGCCTTCTTTCTCTTCCTCTTCACACCTGACATCCACTGACTTGCAGCTTCGCTCTGATGCCTGTCAAAAAGAAACAATGCTGTTAGGTATGCAGGTAATGGCTGCAAACTAATTAAGAATATTTCTTGTCATTTGCTAATTTATAAACCGCTCTACAGTCTTTGCAAGTGGCTCTTCTAAATTGTTTTTGGTATAGCATTTGATTTGATTTGATTTGACTGTAATTAAAGAAATAGTTTTAGAAAACACTTTAAGCTTTCTTGCTGAGAGTTAGATGAGAAAATGGACACCACATCTCTGTACCCTTTGAAGCTACAACCAGCAGCCAGTTAGCTTAGCTTAGAATAAAGACTGGAAGCAGTGGGAAACAGCTAGCCCGGCTTTGTCCAAATGTAACAAAATCCACCTACCAGTACCTCTAAAGCTTGCTATTTAACATATATCTTTGTTGTTTATTTCATATAAAATGTAAAAATGGCACATGACTTTTTCTTGTTGTGGAGCATGGACTTCCCAGAATTGCACGTGGCCAGGACAGTCTGGCACATAACTCACTGTAAAACCACAACATGTCTTTTTTACACACTTGTATGCAAATAAGTATTCTGCACTTCCTGGCAGATGGCGGAGAAATAGACAAATATCTGATGCAATGTTAGGAACACATTATGTATATTGGACAGTATTTCAGCAGTTATAAAACACAAAAGCAGAAAGAAATGGAACATTCAGAGCTGAATGTCTTTGCTTTTGTGTGTCTGATCTACTGTGAGTGCTTGAGAAATTCTCAGCACCTGGATACTTGACAAATGACACAGAGTGGGATTGTGAGTCGCTGACCTGACAGAAGATGTACGGCCCGCTGAAGCTCATGGAGGATGTGTCAGAGCTGGTAACCCCCTCAGCAGGGGAGGGCAGGTTATCACACTTCCAGCAGCCCTCATCCTGCTCCAAACACTTTTTTTCACTGTCCTCTGCCGGCCACAGCAAAGCGTCTGAAGAGCTGCAGGGAGAGACAGAGCAGAAAGTGTTTTTGCTAGATAACACAGAATCGGTGTATCATGTATTCATTCATGCATCAGAGATATTTGTTTTTATTATTATCTGTCTGGAAATGTCCAGTATGAAACATAATTACTACCATGTTGATATGCTGTTGAAGTGCTGCACTTTGCACATGGACGTGATTTCACTCTGCATGAGGGTCCAGCTGGTGGCAGACTGGGTCACAAAAATACATCATGATTTACAAGTTACTCAAAATACAATCAGACAAACACAAATTATGTCTTAAGACGTGAGATTCAATCAAAGTCTCACCTTGATCTCAGACAGGATTTTGCTTTTGCCTGGAGAAGGAACTGAGTCCACCCACAGAATGACCCTCCTGTTTGTTCAAAATATTAGTATATGTAAAAAAGTTGTCATTTATAAAACGTTCTTTGGCATGTAAGTAAAGCATGTCAAGTGGTTTACAGTGATACTGTCACGTTTTACAAAGCAATATAACCTTTATATTTCAAGAAGTAAGACTTGTATGTAATAAAGCACTCAGCTAATCGCAGGTTTAAAGAGAAATGAAGAAACACAAATCCAGTAAACATGAATATAGGACCTTTGACAAGCTGGAATGGTGCAGTAGAGCGTGAGGAAGACTGTGGCCACAACCACACTGACGGCCAAATAGATCAGGGTGGCTGGGGACCAGGTGGCTGTGAGGGGACAGAAAACACAACAGATGATGATAATGGTGATGATCATTCGTCATATGTACTATGAGGCGTTTTTTGGCCCATGCTGTTTACCTCTGACTAAACACAATAAATAACAAAAAGTAATTCCCACAAGAATCAATGAAATACTGTCTGTATTTGTGTGCATGCTGCTATAAAGTACCCTTGTGTGAGATCCACGCCACAGGTTTAGTCCATTCAGAGGGGATTCCCCTAAAGTTGGAATCTTTTTCAAAGACGATCAGAGTCCGGACCTTGACCTGGTAGCGCTGGGACGGGACCAGAGAAGCATCCAGGATGGGCAAAGACGTAGACCCCTCTGAAATGTTCACGATAGATTTCTGAAAATAGAAAGCATATAAATCTCCTAAAATGTGCCCATTTGTTTTTAAGGCATATATGTTATTTCATGAGAAGCATTATTCAAAATATTAAAGTGTATGAAAGGGTTGGTAAAATGTTCTCACCTCATCCTCTGTCCTGTAATAGCAGAGCTGATAATACAGTTTGAGCTTTGAAGCTGTGATTGAATCTTTCCATTGCACCATCCAGCGTTCGCCTTTGTCCTCCACCTTTATCTGCTGCGGTGGGTCGGGTCGAACTACGCAACAAGACATTTGTTTGTAGAAGACACATTAAACCATGATGGTTTATGGGAGGTTTGTTTCCAAAAAGTTTTACACATTTGCATAATCACTCCTGTAAACACATACAGTCCAGAAAAGTTCTCTTTTTTTAATGAAATGGAAAGAACAGAGATGAATGTATTTAGTGTTTATTTTGTTTTGTATTTGTATAATGGCAATAAGTAATGACTGCTGCTGACTTATGCTTCAATATTATGTGTAACAATTTGTTGGCGTTTGTTTTAATTTAGTATTTAGTGTTTCTGTATGTCCATGTCTCATGTTGGACTGAATCTGTTCAGTTGTTTTTTGGTGAATATTTATGTGTGTTATGTTTGAGTTGTTTCATGACCGAATAAAACAAATTCTTTTGCTATCTTATTGCCTGGTGATAAACCAACAGGGACGTAATAGTGCCATTCAAACACTAGGTGGGGGCACTCAATCACGTCCCAGTTGCTCAGCTCTGTGTGTCTGCACAGCTTCCTGTGGCTTTATCACCTCATTGTGTGCTTTTTAATTTGGCAGGACTACTCAGAGCGACACACTCTCCTCCCCACCTCCACTCAGTCTGTCCTATAATGTTGTGCCCTCTGTGTCGAATCTGTACTCACTGTGTTCTCTGGACATAAAAATCTTGGCATTGCGTGTTGGTTGGAGCTCTAGCAGCAGATGTGCAGGGTCTGCGACAGTCAGTGAGCAGCTGTACTTCAGCGCTTTCCTGCTGAGGTCAGAAGTGACTGTGGGGTTCACACAACATCTCTCAGACCTGAAGGCAGGGATTAAAAGGAGAGGAGAGGAGGGGGATGCTCAGGTGAATGAATAAATGACAACCAGGTGGTATTGTGAGCGTCACACTCGACTTACGGTGCAGTTTGGTTGTGTCGACAGGCCAGCTGGTAGGTAATGAAGTGAGCCAGCTCTCTGTTCACCTCCCAGCTACATATCACCTCCTTCTCTCCATCCAGTACACAATGCAAACTGGGAAACTGCCCAGCATCTAGAGCCAGAAGAGAGAGAGGGAGAGAGAGAAAGAGCTAATAGCAACAGCTGCAAAGCTTCAGACTTTTCCGGGGCTCTCATAAAAATGGACAGAGGGAGAAGATTAGAAATGTGAGGGAAGGAGATAAGGAGCAGGGTCGGTAAAGAGGGGTAAAATGATCCAATACATTCAATCTTCGAGGCCAGATGGTTTACTAACAAATGTCAAAGTTGAAGCTAATGTGTGCACATGCAAGAAAGTATTTACAATGCTGGTGGTATGAACAATTCATATTATACGGGAAATTAAATTCAGTAGAGCACTTCATCTGGTATATCGCCCAGCACTACTTGGACTCACCATCTTCAGTGTACCAGGTCACCACAGGACTCCAGTGGCTCCACTGACCCACGCTGACCCGGGCCCTCACCCTGGCTTCATACCTGAGACCTGGAAGCAACAATTGCTTCTCTAGTTTCATACTGGTGTTTGTGACATCCTCAGTCTGCAGAGAGAATGAAAACATGTGTGTGAGTTCTGGCTTACGACATATTTAAGTCAAAGTCAAAGTCAAAGACATATTTTCTTTCTTTCTGCTCTCAGTGTGCGCTGATATATATAATTATGTTAGTTTACATCATATTGGCTCTGGCCTACAATGCCTTTATTTAGCAAATAAAGCAAATCTTTCTGAAATAAACTAAAATGGCGAACAAACCAGTGTCCCTATAAAAGGAAATCTACAATGTGGTTTACAGAAAAACTGCTTTCGTTATCATTACCAAATATAAAGCAGGAAGCTGTTTAAATGTCACTTGCTGTGTTCAGGAACAACAATTGCACAACTGTCCTTTAATGCCGGACAAAATTTTGTTGAATTGAGACATTGCAAAATTGCTAGGCTGATCTTTCAGAACCCACTTCATGATTTAAAAAATAACATTTGTCTCTACAGTAAAGTGTCATGTGGTCACAAGCTGGTAGCAGAGTATGTACAGTATGTTTGATGCTAACCGTCCAGTTGTCCTGTGTTTCTGTCCTGTAGCTGAGCTGATATGTGATGTTTTTGTTCAGGGAGGAGGTGGAAGGGTAGGAGCTGGACCAGGTGAGACGTTGGCCTCCATCACCTTCAACGTGTGTGGACAGATTGACTGGTGGGCGAGCTCTTACTGCACAACACAAAAACACACCGTTGAAGGGATGACACTACTGAATACAAACAATATGCAGTACATTATTTCCTCATAAAATGTATTAATTTGTACATATTAGCACATTTTATTTTGATTCATATTAAAGGTGACAGTTCTGATTGACAGATTGTGAACTCACAGTGCTGAGAAAGATTCAGAGGCCTGTGTGGAACAGATGAGCAGATGGTCTCTGTCTTCTCTTTGAGGAAGAAGACAGTGTGCTTGATGCCAATGGAAAATGCCCGAGTTTTATATCTACACTGGAACCTCCTGTGCTCGCTTGCATTACCATAAGGCATACACTCCTTGCTGCAAGGACAAAAGATAAAGAGCTGTGGGACATAAAACTTTGACATATTCCCCATAATCCTCCACTATATCCTATGTTTTGATCAGTTTTCATCTTTCAATGAAACACTTTCTCTGATTTGAGTCTATACAACCATCCAGCCGCTTTTTTTACCTGTGATTTCCTTTCTTGAACCGGAGCTGCAGCGTCATGTTTGTGTGTTGACTCCACTTGCAGTGGACATAGGAGTTGTAGTCATTATAGCACTGTAAGGATTTCAGCAATGGAGACTCTGGGAAGGGAGGGAAAAGTGTTTTTTTCAGGTAATTGGTCAACTACTGTGCTAAACAGCTTAAAGGTCCCGTGTGTAACATTCAGGAGGCTCTATTGGCAGAAATGGAATATAATATTCATAGGGATATTTTCAGTAGTATATAATCACCTGACTATAGTAACTGTTATGTTTTTGTTACTTTAGATTGAGCCATTATTATCTACAGATAGTGTGGGCCGTCTTCCACTGGGACCACTATGTTGAACCGCCATGTCTCTACAGTAGCATTTCTCCTTCAGTCTGTTTCCATTGCTAAAAAAACAGGCTGAGCTCATCATAAGCAAATAATTGATAAAAAAAACAATCTTTCTTTTTGTTCTTTGGCTATGACATCCCCTTGGGAGACCTATTCAACCTTACAGTGAATCGGGATGAAAAGTAAAATGACATAATGTTAACGTTATAGAAATTTAAAAAATGATGGATAGTTTTTATTTAGTTTTTAAATAGTTCTTGTTATGGGTTGTAATGTTGAATCAGAATTTCACATGAATCATCTTTTTAATGCAATTTGTATTATTATTATCATTATTATTATTATTATTATTATTATTATTATTATTATTATTATTATTATTGTGTATTTAATTCTTTAGGCCGCTTGAATAACAATTGAATTTCCTTTAAGTGCTCCTGTTTGACCGTAGTGCCTGGTAAAATTTGTTTTTTGATCAGTGTGTGTTAGAGGAAGACTCACCCATCCTATGCTTGTTTTTTTTTTCCCTTCTGTATAGTATACGGTAGCTCTAAAGGTAGTTAGAATAGCATCATAGGAGGGACTGAGACATTGGTAAATTATCAGAAACAGTTCCACTTTACCAGCAATCCCCCAACTTAAATAGTACGCATAATTCATTAACCCTGATGCCTTAAGGTGTGAACAGCATTTTGGCTGTAATTTATTACTTACATTTTGGGCATCTTAGTCTAATAATGTTTTTTTTTTTGTCCTAAGTCTTTAAGAGTACTTAAACCTGTAATTTAAATGAACTTGTTTAAAAATATTTCTGTATCTTGAAGAATAACATGAAGAATAAGATTGCAGCTTTCTACACTAGAATGATGAAAAAGATGACTTTAGAATGAAGACATGTTGAAAACTCTCCTATGATGCACTTTTATAGGAAAATAAAACTTTAATGAGTCAATTCCTGACCATGTTTTTCACTAAGCGACTCATCACATTTTAGAAGCTGACAACATGTTTTGCATGAAAGTTGATCATCGGCAAAGTACTAACTATAGCTGTCAGATAAATGTAGTAAAAAGTATAATATTTAATGCTGAAATAGCAGAGTAAAAGTATAAAACTGTTACTTCAAAGCTGTATTCAACCACTGATTGTAACCATTCCTTATATTTGTATCACACAAACAGTACAACAAAAAGCAATCCAAGGAATGCAGATTTATCTGAGCAATGATCCGATTTATAATCTAGAATTACTCAAACTGACACATTTTAAGGATTTTCTAGACTTACCGCTCTGTAAGCTCTCCTGGACGGCACAGCTATCGTCAGAGAAATGAGCCAGAGGAGGAAGCATTGGCCAAAGCATAAGCCATAAGAGAGGCATCATTCCTGGGGACAGACACTGGTAGGAGACCCCCCCCTCCCCCTTTAATTTTTTCTGAGCTGGTCTCAGGAAACTTTACTGTTGATGAGAGGGGAGGTCGGGTATATACATATTGAAAGAGAGAGAAAGAGAGAGAGGGAGAGAGAGAGAGAGAGAGAGAGAGAGAGAGAGAGAGAGAGAGAGAGAGAGAGAGAGAGTAGTTCATTTACTAGAAATAATGAAGAAATGAGTCATGACCACAGTACCAGCCCTTACTTCCGCTTTGACTGTCTGCTTGTTGTGGGATGTCACCACACATCCGCCTGTCTCTTATCTTTCTCTCTCACATGTGTTATTAAACAGATACACATGCTGTCTCTGGAGACACATATCAACGAAAAGATACCAAATACTGATGACACAGATGAGCGGTTTTACAACTCTGATGAAATATTATAGATAGATATATATATAATAAGACACTTGGACATGTTAAGAGTACTGATACAACATAAAAGATACAATAACATTAATATTAAATATTACGTTTTGCCTAAATTTCTTCGGCTACTACATGATTTTAGTCATTGTTAATATTTACTAAATGCAAATTCTGTTTTCATTTAGTTATAAATGTCTAATTTATTGCGATTTTATTTTATTCTATTTAGTTTTTCAGATTCAATGATCTGGACCTAAAACCGGACCTAAGTTGCTTACACATTTAACACAAAGGTGTAATTTCTGATTGTAAATCCAACCTGCAAAGTTCATAAAAAAAAGACCCTTAAGATCATTTATCAGCTTCTGATAATTTTAAAATATTTAAACGCATAGAACGTTTCTACAATTTCTGCAGTTCTGAATGGTAATTGATTATTGCTACAAAGTGAATGTGAAAACTGAAAAGTTAAGAAAAGCTTCCTAATAAAACAACCATTATCTGACAATGATTTTAAAAATATATTTAACATATTTTACAATGGATCCCAGTCATTCAATAATATAAATATTGAAACTATTTGAATTATTTTGCTGTTAAAATATCTTCAAATAAAGCAAGAAATATAAAAAAAAGAGAAAATAAAGTGTAATAATCTCAAAGCATTAATCATAAACCGGGGCGGGGGGATTTTAAGGGTCAGTCAGGCGAAACAGTCCCCACTTCTGGCTTGCTGTTTACAGTAGCAGGCTTGGGGAAAAACCCATTGAGATTGTGGGAAGCCAACACTATGAAACCAAATAACCTTCTTTTATTGTCTGCTACACAGCAGAGCACAAGTGTCAGGTATGACAGTGAAGCTGACATGAAACCAGCAGCAGAGCAATATCAAAGGCAAATGGAGATACACCCAAATATAAGCATGGAAACGCTGCATATGTAGGAAAATGACTGAACGAATAAGGCATCATGAATTACCATCATAATAAAATGATTAAACTGTCGACTGACTTTGCTTTTGGTCTTTTGCTGACATGATCAAAAAGTTACATTCCTACACTGATGTCAGTGTGGCACTCTATTAAACAATTCCTGTCTCATTTACTGTCAAAATTCACAGTAATTCACATTTCATCACATTTGAGTCACAGGACGTCATCAAGTTGCTTTGCATGTTGTCAATTCCATTTGCCTTTTACTTCCTCCTTCCAGATAAGTACTAATATCATTATGGTAAGTACACATACATGGAAATACACACATACACCTTTTTGTACAGCCTATAGACCGTTTCAAGCTGTGGAATGAAATTAAGTATAGATCTGAGCAATATGACACTATCAGCCATTCACTAAATCAAACACAGTATGTCTTCCAGTCACCTACCTTACATAATTTCCTTTGTCCGTCTGTCACCATTGCTTCCTTCTTGTCAGCTAGCTCCTCACAAATACTGTCGAGAAGTCTGTGGGAGTTTCCTCTGTGACGAGTTCCTCTTTCTGTCCACAGTGGCACTTAATATCCTTATCCCTCTCATACATTATCAGCTGTTTTAATTTGCACGCCCTTGAATGCTGTCATTGGTTGTCACACCCATATTTTGGACATACAGCAACTGTAGTTAAAGACAGACGCAGGGACATCTCCTGGGGTCACCTGCACAAAAATGCATATATGGGATTGGCCTATCTTGACACTATTTGGCACAGCAGTTACAAAAACCTACTGTACTACCGTGTACTATAACAGTACACCTGCCAAAACCAATAACATGCAACGTTTTCTGACATTACTTTTACGTTTCCTGTTTAAATGCAATAAATCAGTCCAATTTTGCTTTCTGGTCTCATAGAGGATACACATTTTGGTTTCATGATACAGCCTACTCAAGATATGCTAGCTAAAATCAAGTATCAGTGGTTAATCAACCGCATGCTTTGAGATAACAGCACAGATACACATTTGGTCCATGTAGTAGCTCTGCCGTATGCAGCTGAAACCTCTGTTGGTTAGACATTAGGGTGAGCTCCGCTTGTTTACTATTACAAATGACAACATTGCAGTTTATCTGTTTGCATTACTGTGTACAGCTACTTTCAGTTAAACTGTCTTACTTACAGTAAACCGGTATTACATTTTCCAGGTGACTTTAAACACTCCACCGAACTGGCCCGACCTCACTGAAGTCAATCAAACGTGGGTGTCATGAGCGTAATCTGTCAGCATCGGTTCATGTGGTGCACCCACTTCTTTTGAGGAGGCACAGTTTCACACACTCCTGTGTTAGTAAAACGCACAATTTTACCCCAATTCAGAATTCACATTTGAGTTGGAAATATTTATTAATGATCTGGGTGATGGAGACAAAATATAATGCATTGTTACAGATGAGAGCATAAGTAAACAGGATGTGCAGAGGTTAAAATTAGATCCACCTTGAGAGCAGCTACAACATTAAATCGACAGATTCTAATGTGGACATAATAGAAAAATAGTAACATAGTAGTGTTTTTACTTTCAAAACTTTACGTATATTTTGCTAATAATGATTCTGTACTTTTACAGATTTTCACAGGAACTGTGTGTGTAATAGTGTACATTTAAACTTCTCTATTGCTATTGCATTATGAAAGACTTTTGCAAACAGGGACTTGCTATGTTGTTTTCATTATATTTTTACTCCATTTAGTAATATCTGAACCTAAGAATCAAATTATGATTTAAAGTTCTGGCTATTTGACCAAACATACATTGAGTATGTTGTTGCAACTCAAAATAAAAGTATTGCTAATAAGACTAATGGATTTATATTTATGTATGTGGTATCTAGTGGTGCAACTCCCTTGCTTCAACCTTGCCCTCAAAGCACAAAGGAGAAATTACAATGGTGGCAAAACGTGTGAAAAACACAAACATCTCTATCTAGAGTCAGTGTTTGGTTTGTCTGTTCTGGGCTACTGTAGAAACATGGAGGTTCAACATTGCAGCCTCCAAGGAAGGCGACCCAAAGTGTCACACACCGGACATTTAAATGTTGGTAAACCATTCGTAAGTGTTTCATTTTAAATAAGAGCTCATTGCTGTCTCTCTGCTTTCCTGTTATGATACTGACAGTAATTCTGGTCGGACTGTTTCTAGTTCAGATAAAACTCATACTGAGTCAGCCACCAGCTCATGTTAGTTGTACAATCACTAAATTAGACTTTCACTTACCATTACACTCATCTCAAATAAATACATTTGTCAGACGCATAGGATAAATAAAATAAAATGTGTAATATTCACACTTACAATTACCGTCTCTTTTCACCTTTTAAATAGGATTATAAACTGCCTTTTCATAAAAGAAAATGGGCTTCTACTGAGTTCTCATCAGGACTTTAGTCTCTTTCACTTTCTAACCAATATTAATTCCTCAAAAACAAATTAGAAACTGAAGTCGGACTTAATCCTGACTCAAACATGTCTTTCAGATCTTCTTTCTCTGAAACATCAACAGTCTTCTACGAAGGAGGAATGCTATTAGAGGACATCTGACATTTTCCAGTCTCGACACTGCCCTGCCACTCAGATTTTACATATAGCTGCACACTTTGCATTACATGTATGCTACAGTTACACTTGTCACTTCAATATGACTTTCTGACAGATCCAGCAGTGTACATGTCTCGGATCATGAGCCACATCACAGTCTTACAACAGTCTTGGCTTGATGCCTTTGAGTCACGAGGAAGAAGAAAACCAACAAAATCAATGTGACAAAGAGAGCTGGATGAAAAATGTAAAGGACGTATTAAGGCCGTGTAGGAAAAGCCACAAACATGCATGCACAGCATCAAATGTTTATGACTGGATCTCAGAAATAATACAAAATATTGGTTTAAAGATAAAAATAAAACAGAAGGTAAACCTCTGTGACTTTATCTGCTGGTGAGTTTGCTGTTCATTGTTTTCGATCGAAAAGCCAGTTCATGTCAAATCAGCTTCATTATTCACACTATTTGTTATTCAAAAGGCTCAGCTGATTGTTTTTTTCTTTCTCACTCTGTCTCTTGTCCTCTGACTTCCTGCTAACAAATATCTTTAACGCCTTCAGTTTGAGCAAAGCTAAAGATGGGTGAAGGTGCAACATGACCAATTCCTCATTTCAACTGCTGCCATTTTGCAGTGACTCACATGATTCACATTTGCAATACTTTTATATTTGATTTTAAAACGAATGGTACAGTTAGAAAAAAATAAAAAAATATATATACATAACATAAACATATTCTTAGATGCCACATGCACAAGGGGCTCAGAACAATGAAACACCCTCTGTTTCTTACAGGTTGTCATTTTTATTTTTTGCAAAACAAACTCAAACGGATATTCAGCCACTGGTTGCTGTTGCGATAAAGTTGTCAGAATTAGCACTTCACAGTGGGTTTGGTATAGGCTCAGACAAGTTGGGAAGACTAGAATAGCTTGTTTCTCTAGAGAAAGAAGAAAAAACCCTTCCTCTGGTTCTCGGAAATGATGAGGAACTCGCCAATCAACTTACTGATCTGTACATGTCAGCAGCTTGAGGTCTGTTGGCGTCACAAATCACACGGTCAGAACTTGGTGGTCAAACAATGGTTTACGAGCTCTCTTTGCGTTCTCAAGAATACATCAAAAATAGGGTGTTTTGCAAAGAAAAGTTAAATATGTGTGGCCATAAAACTTGAACGTGAGAATGAGCAGCGTGTGTATGGTGACGACATTGGGGCTGAAGTGTAAAGATAAAGACGCTGATATAGATCACTCTTCTATTTTTGATATACCCTGAGGGTTTTTTACTGCAGCGGTGGAAGCAGTACTCATATCTTTGATGTAAATAAGGGTGGCAATACTGTTCTGTAAAGATACTCTGTTACAATCCAGATTTTCACTTAAGTAAAATGGACTTAAAAAGCATCAGTGTGTAGGATTTAGTGGCATCTAGCCGTGCAGGTGCAGATTCAAACTCTCTTGCTTCATCCTCCCTTTCCAAATGTGAAGGAGAGACTTGCTTTAATATGTAAGGAGTAATTTTGAATAATTTCGTACTGTTGGAGAGTTTAATCTATGGCACAGTATCATATTTTATAAATGAATCATATGTTTTGTTTGTAAAATTTTAATCGGTAAACTAACTCCAGCTGTCAGATAAATTTGGCAATACAATTTTCTGAAATATAGTAGAAGTTTAAAGTATACTTGAGTATTTTAATTGTATGCTAAAATGCTAAAAGTACCTCAAAATTGCACTTAAGTACAGTTCTTGACAACCATTGGTATACTGCACACTGCTTTTCTTCATATCATTCAGCTGTTCACTTTAACAATAATAATAATTTTGTATAATGCAAAAGAAAATTGTTAAACATCTTGATACAATTTTCCAGGCTGCTTAGCAATGCAGTTTCAGTGTCAACAGTGCCACCTAGTGATTACACATGATAACAAGGAGTAGAAAACAAAGATATGCTTGTACAAAACAGTTGCTCATAAATTAGTAGTTTGTTTCAGTCTTAGTTCAATGGGTTGTTCTTAGTCTTCAATAAATATGATTAGTCCTTTAGTTCCCACAGGCTAGACTGAATTGGACAAATTCACAAAAACATTAGCAGTGCTGAATGCCAAAGGTTTGGGTTGAGACTTATCTAATTATGAAAGAACCTCCGGGGGATCAAATCGGTTTCTCTTTGAATGGCTTTATCTCTCTGTGTTAGTGAAATGATAAATAACATCAGAGACGTCATCTCCAACAGCCACAGTGTGTTTACGTTCTTTTTAATCAATCTGGACACATAAAATATATAAAACCTATATAAATAATAAATAAATTAAATCTATTGTTAATGCTTCTGCATACATATGAAGCAAACCATACCAGATTTTTGTAGCACATATTTGCAGCCGCATGACAATCCAGATAGATTTGATCCTTTAAATCAGTGCTGGACCAGAAACCACACTATGAAGGTCTTACATTAATGTGGCTCCTAGAGAGGGGCCACCAAAAGGGCCATAAATCATATGGTAGCATATCAATAATAAAACTATGTGCACAGATTAACTTTATTACAGTTTAAGGAACAGTACCAGTTTAAAGATTACAGTACAAGTTGACACGGTTTACAAGCCTGAGCAGGAATCAACAGGAAACTTGTATTTCCTTTTCACCACTAACAGCTTTACCACCATGCATCCTGTTCAGCAGTCTGTCTGCAAATGTACGAAAAAGGAAAAAAGAGATTAGGTTTTATTTAGGATTTTTTTCCCCCAATGTAAGTTATTTATTTCACATGTCACAGTAGTTTGTCACAGCTTTTTATTTACTAAAGGTACAACCAGCCTTCTCAGTCTAAATTTCAATTTCAAGTGCTGTCCCATTTTGTGATTTCTACAGATAAGAAAGATGTGCTGTTATAAATCCTGCCATGTGTATCTTTAACAGTGTATTGGGGCATGAATTTATGGTCTCAATTACAGGTGGATTTTACAGGGACATATTCACACTTTTGGCAATTTTGAACGCCACCTGCAACTCTTAAGTGAACATAATTTGCATGTAAAAGATTTACACAGTAAGGGATCATCGTGTAATCTGCAAAATCTGCAAAAAATGCATAAGTGTGAGGGTGGAATTTATAGATTATTATTATTAAAAGATTATATCCTGCATCTGAAATAATTATACTGGGGGAGATTTTAGAGGAAGATTTTAATCACTGGTCTGCCAAATCAGTGCTGATACACAGAATGATCCGAACGACTGGACAAATCTGTTGTTGTTGACTAATAGATCTGCTTTCAAAATTGCACAGCCATCATCCTGTTTGTGTAAAATTAAATACTCTTTGAGGCTAATGAGAATGTAATGTGAATTAATGAGATCAATAGTGAGTGTGTGTGTGTGTGTGAGAGAGAGGAGGACTAGAGCAGGAGAATAAGTCAGAGAGTCAATTATTGGACTCTTTATTAAGAAAGGCATTCTTGTCCAATAAGAATACATTATAGTAATTATAAAGTAGTTGTAGTTTAATCTGAGCAGAGTGCTCTGGGATGATAAACAGCTGGAGGAGACATGCCTTGCTCTCTTTCTTCTGTCTCATTAATTCTCTGCCTTCTCTTTCTATCACAGGACACACACACACACACACACACACACACACACACACACACACACACACACACAGTTGCTTTCCATTACTGCCCATTTCCCCAAATCACTTGAGAACAATGAAATCAAAAGCAAGACCAGAAATCACATTGAAGTTTATGCTAGTGTCAGCGGTGCTGCATGCAGCCACTGACATGACATGAGTGCTCAAAAGCATCCACTTAACGATGCATGCAATAGCCTGAAAACAGTGATAGTACAGTGACCTCCTTTACTTTTCTCACTTTCTCCTCCAGATAGTGTTAAGAAAAGTCTAGAATCAAGCAATGATTTTAATCTGAATAAACAATTTATGTGTTTTGACTTTGGAGGGTGTGCAGGCGCACTGACTTAATCTTTTATTGCCAGTGGTGCTTGTGCAGGTCTGGCAGCCAGAGTCTGATCTAAGATGTTGAAGCTGCAGCTCTGGAGTCGACAGAAACGTAGCAGCTTGTAAGGCGAAATCCCTCAAAGCTGAAACTGCGCCCGCATCTCTCTTTCCCCCCTCTCTCTCTCTCTCTCTCTCTCTCTCTCTCTTGCTGTCTATCTTACCAACACAAAATATGTAAGTGGGCTTTTTACTTGCAGTACAAATCCATGCACACACAGATGTCCAACACATTCTGGAGGGTGATTTGCCTGAGAGTCTCACTGGGGTGAATCCCATGGTGCTGCACAGTAGTGTTTGCAAAACAACCCATTACAGGGAAGCCTTGGGGCATTTTAGATTGTTTTGAAAATCTGTATAGTTGATTTTACAGGCTTTCATGAAAATGGGCTGCTACTGGGGTATGTTTAAACAGCTGAGCGAAGCAATTTTTTTCAAGGGAGACAAGATGTCCCAGGATTAAACTCTATGTTGGCCGGCATCCACTCTGCTGATGTGTCCTTGAGCAAATGAATCCTCACCTTGAGAAAATGAATCCTCGCCTCGTCAGCTCCAGAGTACTGTAGCTGACCCAGACCTCTGACACTGAATACAAAGAGATTTTCAAATGCATCACATCTGTATTATCACAAGCCCCTTTTATAGCGCCCCAGGTCCAACTGTGATGAATAAGACTTGACCCATAATTTGAAATCAGTACTTTTAAAAAAAAACATGTCCTGAAGGTATTTTACCCTGCTGCACTTTTTCAGTGCATTCAGAGAGGGATCAGTTTGCCTGCAAAGGGAAAAGAGTCACAGACACGGCCACGCTCATGCAAAAATGAAACACACAAGCTAATTTGGATTAGGATTTATTTTACTGCACTGTAATAATAGGCGGATTGCTGAATGGTCCTACCTGGGCAAAGCCAGACAGAGCATCTGTTTGAAGTGACTGTTAACATTTCTTATTAGGTCAGTCAAACATCTACAAACAGACGCATAACAACACAAAGAGATGCAAAATGAAGACAAAACACTAGAAAACGCAAAGAAGTCCAATGTGACTAGAAAGAGACACAGAATTACTACAAAGAAACAAAAAAGATTACAAAATGACTACAAAGAGCCATAAAACAACCATAAACAGATGCACGACATCTACAAAGAGATGTGAAATGACTACAAAAAGTTACAATACAACCTCAAAGAAATGAAACATAATTATAAAGAGACATTGGATTACTACAAAGAGAAATGACTACAAGAACAAAACAACTTCAAAGAACCATAAGTTGATGCTTAATGACCACAAAAACCACAAAATGACTATGAAGAGTCAATAAACAAACACAAATAGATGCAAAAAACACGGATGCAAGAAGAGATGTAATACAACCACAAAGACACAAAATGACTAGCTAGTCATTGTTTTGCATCTCTTTCAGGCGGGGTGTCTTGCTCCTATGTAGGAGGGGCCTTTTTCCTGTCTGTACCCAGTGGCCTGTTTTCCATTCGGCCATGACTGTAAAGTGTTTTGAGGTCACATCCATTCAGTGATACTGTATTGCACGTTACCATTCACATGTGACCCATCACCCTCCCCTCAACTTTCTGAAAAGGCAGATGACAGATCAGTGGATATTGACAATAGCATCATGCTCCATTCAGCTTTCTTTTTCTTTCCTCCTTTTCTTTCCATCTCTTCTTCACCACCCTTTCATCCTTGATTGCATTTAACCAGAGGCCAATCTGCTCCTCTTTCTCTACTCTCCACTTTACTTCTCTAATGCCCTCTGCCATTATCACGCCATCCTTTTCTTAGTATACCATGTTCCCAGATTCCATTTTTGTAACCAGCTCTCAGTTCTTCTTTCCTCATCTTCTCCCATCTCTCTCCCTCTCTTTTTCCCTCCCAGCCCTTTGTCCGCTGGCTCCTGTAAGTTATTGCTCCAAAGTTAATTGCAGTATCTGCACTGCAACACACCAACACACGATTGGATTACAGTGTGATTTAATGGATGGAAGGACATTTTCTCCACTCTGAAATTGATTGTCTCCAGAGACCGGCAGCATGTGACGGCTTGACATGAGTTGTACTTGTATTTTTTGGTGGCTGTAAAAGGTTACAGTTGTAATGGAGTAAAGAGAGTTGTGTTGTAAAATCTGATGGTTTCACTTCTTTTCCTCCAAATTATCAGAGCCTTCTGGATTACAGTGTAAATATACCTCTTTCAGTGTTCTCTCTTCTTCTCTGCCCTTCCTGCTTCTCCTCCCTTCTCTTCCCCTCTTCCTCTCTTTCTTCTCTGCCTCTGAATCCTTGTCCCTCCTCCCTCCCTCCTATCTCCAACTTTCCTCTTCCTCCATTCCCTGCAATCCCTCCTCCTCCTCTTCTCAAACATCACACAATCCCCTCCTATCCCAATCCAGCGCACTCTCACTCTCTCCCTCCCTCTTCCTTTATCTCTCCCTCCCTCTCTCTTTCTCCCCTTCATCTCACCTCCAGCCAGCCGGAGCACCCTCCTCCTCTTCACACAGCCCGCCTGCTCTCGTCCACTTTCTCTCTCTCTCTCTCTCTCTCTCTCTCTTTATACCTCTCACTCTCTCTGCAGTGTCTTGTCTTTTATCTCTCTTTCTCTCTCTTTTTGTCTCTTTCTCTCCTCCACTTCTCTTTAGCCGCCAGAAGCTCGCAGGCTTGCCTCTCCTCCTCCAACCACTGAAGGTTCAGAAGCAGTCGGGACGAAGACTCTATCACTGGAGGTAAGTGTCTACAGTGTGTCTGTGTGTGTTGGTGGTGGTGGTCATTAACCTGCATCAGCTGCTGCTTCAGATGGGATGACTGGTGAAAAGAAGAGAATATGGGGAGAGACAAAAAGGTGTATTGGAGCAATCCAGCTGTTCTGCAGTATATGGGAGAGTGACATGACAGGAGGGTGAAAAAGATATAAAAGAGGCAAACATTACTAGATGATGATGATGAAGATGACAGTGATGATGTGTCAGGGGAAAAGTGAAAGAAAAGCATGGCAAAAGAAGGGCTATTTTGATGCAACAATCCACTGCTGCATCCTAAAAGACAAAAAAGAATCAGAGAGAGTTCAGGAGATGGAAAGAAAAGCAAAAATGGAAATGAGGGCATGAGAAAAAAACAAACTCAATCATAAATTAAAGCCAAGCAGCGGAGCGGACCCGCACCCCACCCAACCGGGCGTGCGCGGCCGCCGCGGCCGCGAACACTTGGGACCACAACATGAAAATGTCACGTAAATCAGCCAAAACGCCACGCAGCGCTACCACCTGTTGCCGGAAGGGGCGCTATCACTATGTCTTAATATTGTCATGTAGACAAGTTCAGGCGGGACTGCGAACACACGTGAAGTTTCATGAGATTGGACGACGACGCTGAAGTTATGAGGACGTGTTCAGGCGAGACTGTTACAGAATATAGAAGTTCACTGGAGATGGACATTGCACACTGAAGTTATGAGTGGTATTTCATGGCGAATCCACTGAATTGACAAGTCGCACTGGCACGGTCATTTCACGAACGCAGCACAAAATCGCCATGCAGCGCTACCACCTGTTGCCAGAAGGTGGCGCTATCACCATGTCTTAATATGTCATGTAGACGTGTTCAGGGTGGGACTGTTATCAAACACGTGAAGTTTCATTGAGATTGGATCATGTACGCTGAAGTTATGAGGACGTGTTCAGGGTGGGACTGTACACTGAAGTTGAGTACTATCTGTTTATGGGAATGGTCGAAATTCAACGCAACCCCACGGGTACGCCTTTGACGGAATGTCGTAAATAGCACAACTTTAATCATGAATGTCTTGGATTGCGCGATTAAATTTGAAGTAGATCCGAAAATCAGGAGGAGTTCGTGAAATACAACGCAAAACACCAAAATGCGCACGGAATCACTATGGCCAAGTTTGAGGGCACGCCACGGACACGCCCTTCAACGTACATGCACAAATAGCACAACTTTTAATCAGCACCATTTTTGAGTGGACTCACAAATTTTAAAGCATATTCGATAAATTCCCTAGGAGGAGTTCGTCAAATACAACGCAAAAGTTCGCAAATCGAAACTTTAAATCAAAATGGCCGACTTCCGGGGGTGTCGGGTATGGGTCCAAGAGGCTTTTGTACGTCCCGACATTCTAAACGGGCCTACCGAGTTTCGTACATATCGGTGAAACGTGGCGCCGGGGCTGCTGTATTTTTATCCTGTAGGGGCGCTACACACAGGACAAACACGATTTTGATATGTGAGCTTCAGGCACTACTCTACACGCACCCTGTGAATTTCATATTCATAACTATTACGGTGTCCGTACAGTGATTTTCATGCCAAAAGAGCGCCACCTAGTGGCGTATTTTATTGTCCTTTCAAGGGAGCCTCAGGGAGCCATGGGAAGCATCATACCAAGTTTCATCTTAATCACACATACCGCTGTAGAGATATAAACGTCTTCATTTTAAAGAGCGCCACCTAGTGCTGATGGCCTGAAATTGTGCACGATGCTTAAGGAAGAGACCTGGAACTATGCACCCAAGTTTGGTGTCAATCGGACATACCAATGTGGAGAAATGGTCCACTTCCTTTTGATGAAAATTCCACAGGAAGTGCTAATTTTATAGCGTGCTTATTGTTTAAAATTTCGAAAATGTTCAAATTGCTTTTTTGCCAGGGCGGTCCCCAGGTGCTAGGTAAAATTTCATGCGAATCGGACAAAGCGTGTAGGAGGAACACGAAAAGTAGTTTAACGACATTTCGCACTGTAACAAAAAATTATAGGCGGAAGTGGGCGGGCCTATATGGAGAGATTCAGCTCCATTCACCGAACGCGTGGATATAAGTTTTTGAATGTGCGATAAAATATGCAAAAGTTATTAATAACAAAAGTCAAAATTGTTTCAATAGTAGCGCCACCTAGTGGCAGACCCGAAAGCGACACATGTAAACCCGCATTTTCAGCAGGCCTGACAACTTGCCAAATAAAATTGACTTTCGTATATGTTCAGGGGCAAAAATGCAGTCAAAGGGTCCTAAATATAATAATAATAATAATAATAATAATAATAAAAGAAACGAACCAAAAACAATAGGGACCTCCAGCGTCGCTCAGGTCCCTAAAAATTAACTAGAGAGGAGCCAATGGAGAGTTAGAGAAATATTTGAAAAAAAAAAGAGAATGGGACGGTGATGTTTCCCTGGTGTAGCAGCTGCATGCCTACAAATGCAGCGATGCCTGCCTCTTCCTATCCCGTAAAAATCCCATTCACAAACAGGACCTGAAAACAGACGATGGTGATTGGTTCCCCGAGTGCTGTGTGTATGTGTGTACTTCATTGTGTGTGTATGCGTGTGAAAGAAAGAGAGGGAAAGATGAAGCAAGAGAAAGGGAGGTGGGGGCGAGAAAACCCATTAAATTCCTGTGCGGGTGATGCTGAGGCATTGGAGCAGATGCTTGAATGAAACTGCAGGGTATGCGCTTGTACATTAACCATACCTATATTAAGTAGTCCATACTATACAGGAATGTGGAGACGGTGAGTGACAAACAGTGACACTGCATTTTAATTTGTGGATCCATTTTTTCATTGGCACAACATAATGTCACCGTGACAGACAGATGTGTGGACAGACTGGGGTGTACACTCAAACTTCCTTTTTTTTTTGGAACTCTTTCTCCCTCATTGCGTCATTCTCAGTGCAGTTCCAGATTGTCATCCCTTTCGCCACAATCTCACTGCCACCGCCAAGCCGGTTAGATTAACAGCTGTCCAAACAGCGCTGATCTCCTCGCCAATGCCGGCCAATTACAAAGTGACATTTGTTTGGAGAATGGGAAGGAGAGATGCAGGGAGGTGATGAAGAAGAAAGAGAGATGGAGATGAGAAAGGGAGGAGTAGAGACGCATAGAAGGGAAACTTCTACCTTCTCAGGTCTCAATGAGAAAAGGACAGAGAGAAAGAAAGTGAGATGAAAAAAATAGGCTGAAATACAATGGAAAGTAGATGTTGAGATATTTACTGAAATAATGGATTTGACCTCCAGCTGCCTTGACTATCTGCAGCAAAGTTCATGGCCGTTCATCCAATAGTCAACCTCATGGTGACACTAGAGGAAAAGCCAACAAGTAACCAGAATCAGAAGAAATCTGGTGACCAGGAATGTCAGTACAAAATGTCATGATCCATTTAATGGTTGTTGAGATATTTTAGTCTAGACCAAAGTGGTGAACTTACATACCGACATTGCCATGCAGCTGGAATGGCTAAAAAGTAAAATAAATGAAAATGAGAAAATAAATTATTTATATTATATTTACATTATACTGTCCTGTAGATTTAAAACCAAACAAGGCAGTTAAATGCCATCTTTTAAAGGTACATTTTAGCTGACATTTAAAGGAAAATAAAAAGGTAGTGGGGTGGATTGCCAATAGTAATTAATTCCACCACAGCAGAAAATGCATGGTCACTCATGCTACTCAAGTAAGTTATTCAAAAAAATTCAGACAGAATTAATAACTTCTGGTCAATAGCAGAAAGAAATGGGTTCCCGTTTAGAGATATTTCTTAACTGATAAAATCAAGACTGAATAACCCCTTGTACTTGGTGGTCAAAGTTCAGTTAAGAATCAAACATAATCCTACATTTCTGGAAGATGGGATGTTGCATGAAGCCAAGTTGTTAGGCTTGGTGATTAAAACATAATAATCTCAGTCTTGCCCTCATTAAACTGGAGAAGCTACACTTAACACCCTCAAAGCAGTCCTTTGTACAGCCACACAGTAGGGTAAGAATCAGTAGGGTTGAATGGAAGATATAATTGTGTATCATCTGCATATACACAAAAATATATATTGAACAAAGGGATAGCATGTAAATAGAGAATAGGTTAGGACCCAGAATAGACCCTTGAGGTACACCACAAGTATGTTTTGTAGATGAGGACTTCCAGAGAAAATGCTGTGTCATAGATTTAGAATTTGAACCATTTAAAAGATAAGTTTGAAAAGACAGGGTGAGACATGGAAGACAAACAAGAAGGCAGATAAAAAGTAGGAGAGACGCAAGAATTTTAGTCAGCTTCCCTTCAGAGGAGAGCACAAATACGTAAAAAAACCCCATCCTCTTCTTTTTAGGATTACAGTTATACATTAATCATCCACAGACCCAACTGGACCTTCCCTCCTGCCCCTTGTGCTATCTTTCGCCACTCTAAAACCCACTCATCATACGTCACTATAAACTTTATCATCACTTCTCCATTAGATATAAAAGTCAGGAGTGATACATGGTAGCATATCTTTTCCTTATTCCATGGGAATTCAGGGATTTAATGAGCGTGGAGCTCTGTGGAGTGTGAAATACCCAGGTGTGAAATAATGCTCCAGGGGGAGGAGACCTCACAGTGTGGGACTATGTGATAGAGAGACAATAGTTATAGTATATATATCCATATATGAACTGGGAAGGAAGACAAGAAGAGGGACCGACAGGTGCAAGTGTTGATGAGTGTGTGAGAAGGCTGAAGAGAAAAAGAAAGAATGACTGTGTGTGGAGCTGTGCAGTACAGATGCTGGCGTGTTTAGGTAAGCGCAGAGAACCAGTGTAGGAGAAATTTCACACCAGTGTCAGTGGAATTGTGACAGGTGGACTGGGAAAAGTATTCAAGTACCGTAACATTCAGACTGGGTTCACTGAGTGTGTGCATGTTTGTGTGTATTGACAAAATGTGGTCTCGTTGGTCCTTAAGTGCTAGTATGAGGTGGCTCTGGTGGCTTGTCAGTTAAGATTAAAAAAGATGTGTGTCATAAGTATGTATCTGTGTGTATATGCACTTTTCTCTCTGTCACAGTTCATGGATCCAGACACAGACGTTCACACTAACACATGATCCACTCTTGTATACTCTTGTATATCCATGTTATGTTGTGTTCAGGGACAGACCGCCAACGTTGTTGTCAGCAAATGAACTGAACGGACATCTTCATTTGAAAATTTGTCACAAGAAGATGAGAAATCCATTACTTGGGAAAGGGGACACTCATTTTTGCCAAAAGAAGTGCAAACAAAGAAAGGCTTACTGGGGATGAAACAGCATTTTACGTTGTAAGACTAATTTAGGATTCTTTACGTTTTACATGTAGGGGATGATAAACTGTTCTTGTATATTGCCACTTAATGGCTCCTGATTTAGCCTATTATGAGGTGAATGATCCAAAGAAGACTTGCTTCAATGGTTTGTTTTAAAAGACTGTGCTAAAATGTGTGACTGAGTCCTTGCACTTATTCTCACTAATGGGGCATGCAGATCTCTGCCCTGATTAAAAATCAATCTAAAACTGTGAAATCATTTAAAATATAATTAGGTGTAATGTAGGTCCATTTTAAATGTAAAAAATCTAATATCATTTAATTTTGGACTCTTCAAACAGCATTAATATAAAACAAGAATAAGACTCTAAAGCCATGCTAGCAGCTCTTTTGAGGCTGTTTGAGCTTAATGCTATCCTCAGCATGCTAACACGCTCACACTGCTCACAATGACAAGGCAAGTGTGTTGTTCACCATCTTACTTTAGCATGTTAACACAAAGTACAGTTGATGCTCATGAATAGTTTTGCAGGTATTATTGGAATCGATTAGCCTATACAATAGTTGTTGAGACATTTCACAAAAATGCACAAAACAAATGAACATTTGAAATACATTTCGTCATTGCAGGGTCCTCACATACTGCTGTTTTTCATGCCCCGCCCCCTTCACACGGCTGCCAGAAAGCCTTTAATAAGTCCAGGTGACATAAAGAGTGAACCAAGTGGTTTTATTGCCAAAACCTTAGCAAACCGTTTTACAGTGTGTGAAAAAGATGCAGCAGGACGTGACAAAGCAGCCTCGATATTTGACAACCTGGGAGGAGAATGGGTTGGACAGACCGACATTGTCATTTCTGGAGCCACACCACAGACAGAAATGAACACAAACAGCAACTGTACATGTATTTTCAAAGTAAGTAAGGCTGCTACCTTGCATTGTGCAGACCTGTAAAACTTGTGTGCGGTCTGAATACTTGTTACTTGTGGTTTGGGTGATGATTGTGTAAAGGCATGCATGTGTGTGTATATGCAGTATGTCTGTATGTGTATTGTTGGGGAGCCTATCCTTTGTCCTACATTACCAATTGCCCTCTGGTCGCCTGTTTTCTCTCCTCTGCTGTTCACTGTTGTGTGGAGACTTGACTGAATGTGAGTGAGTAGGATGGAAGCCTGCCAGTGGGTGGACTGGATAGGGAAATTTTACTGGGAAAGATAGAGGGGTGGTTGTTTGTGTGGGCTTGTTATTGTAGTGAGAGAGTATCAGGAGAGGGTCAGTTAATTGTGAGTAGTCAGAAGGAAGCACATCAGTGTGGGCAAAAATCCATGGAAAGATGCATCCTGGGAAATGGAAATGTTTTTTCTCTGGTACGGTGATTTTGATCTTGGTTTTTCTTCTTGACCTTTATGTTTTTAGTCTTTAACATTAGCATCATCTCTCCTCCTGACTCTCCATTCTCTTAGTTTTACCTCATCTTACTATTGTATAAATCTGTTGTCAGCATTAATCTCCTTCTCCCTCTTCTTCACGGCCACCTACAAGCTGAAATATGACTGTAAGATTAGTTGCGACTGCCGAGCATATGGTCACCTCGTCACTACGGTTTCTCCACCACTTAAGAGGTTGTCTGGATAATTAAAACACCGTTCCCAGCCACGGCACAAAGGTCACTCAGAGACAATTTGCATTTGCACTGATTTTGTCATGAAAAGCACAATTAACCCAGTGTTCAGGGCCCTTGTTAAAAGACATTAATTAAAACACAGATTTTGATAAAAGGGAATAAGGAAGATGTCATACTTTTTTTCTGAGATGCAGGTTTAAGAAAAGAAGGAAAACTGGAGGTTTGGTGGCAATCAGAAACAGTGTGGAATCATAAATGTACAGCAATCATGTGTACATTATTTGTGCTACATTTGCTTATCTCCTTGGGCCCTAAGCAAAATTCTACTTGAGGGCCCTCCTGCATAAGCCATTAACCATGTAAACTATTTGCCATTGACACAGTCACACCTGACATCCCACTGCCCCCAATGTAATTCTTCTCATATATCAATATTAACATTGTAGAAAATATAAATGTAGAAATAAAAACTAAAAACTTAGATTTGGCTCTGATGCCTGATAATTAGTCCAGTCCCCACAATATTATACAATTAGCTAAGTCTATAGACTGCGGACCATTCAAACTGGCTAACCCAGATTTCCTTTAATACATTTTCAGATATAAAATAGTGTTTATACTATGGCTTGACTGAATACTTCATGGTTATTATTGAATGAGAGATGTGCATCCATATTGCCCAGTATGCCCAGCTAATCAACATGTAAATTCAATATTTAATCAAGAGTCAATGTCAATCCATTGCTTTACATCTCGCATTACAGAGTTACTAACCATAACTAACTAAACCTTGACTGAATGACTTGATAATTATAGTCTTATTTAAAAATGATATGCATCTGAATGCCATCACGCCCATATATTGTCCGGACTGGTGCCCAGAGAACATTTCGTGCACGTGCAGCACGTGCAACATGGTTATCTTTCCCGAGCTGCTGTTAATAAACACTGCTGCCTGTTGGTGTTTATCAAACGTGATAAATAGTTGTATTTTATTCTCACTTTTGTCAGACACAAAGTCACAGAACAGCCCTGGAAGACACAGACAGACAGACCAAAAGCTGCACTGTCAGCTGTAAGTGAGACAGACAGAGTGGAGAGATTCACTGCAAACTGTACAGCAACTTAATGTTATTTACTGACATCAAACTTGGAGAGAACACGAGTTTACCTGATTTCTGTTCTCAAACACTGACACCCGCTTTGACACTAGGGAGAGGTGGGGCCCTTGCACATTTGCAGAGCCCTACGCAGTGTGAGTGTATAGGGCGGCTGCATGCAAAGTCATCTAAGTTGATAAAAATCACAATTTATGGCATGCCGTAGCACCATGGGTCACTGAACATTGTCTGGCAGATGCAAACTGATACAAATACGCTTATACAGGTGCACGCACTTCCCAAACCAACTACCCAATCACATTTACACAACATACACACATACACACACACACACACACACACACACACACACACACACACACACAAAATGATATATTAATAGGCCTAGACAGAAAGCTATGATAGACAGACAACCTCTCTGGAGTCGTCACTAGTGAGTCTATATTGCCAAGGTCAAGGACAGATGTTGTGTGCAGCGGCTGGCATCTGGAGGAGCGTTTGATGGTCTCGTTGATAGGCAGGATGATCAGTGAAAAACGTGCCCAACGCTGCTGGTTGGGGGCTTATTATTGTGTATGCGTGTGTGTGCGCGCGTGTGTACGCCCGCAGACACTGATGTAAGGTTGTGCATACAAGTGATTGTTTGTGTGGGTGGGACCAGTGCTGGAACTGAGCCACCTGCTAATAAGGAATTATGAGCGTGAAGTGAACAGCATCTACTGAAACATCAGATGTTGAGGTTTAGCTATTATTTGAATAAGTGATGACACTGTGGAGGTGCACAGTGTTCTGCCACACAGTGCTCAGCTGGACTTTGTGAGGTCATGTGAAGGTACGGTACACAATCACAATGAGTGGAAGGTCTCAGGTGTTATGCTGCCTTATGATGGCAACATTGTAATACCTGCATTACAGTGCCTTTAAGTTATTCTGTGCTGTTGCTCATTTGTTCTTCCTCCTCTTTCTCCCTTTCGCTCATGCATCATATGTTGAAGTATTGTCACAAAGCACACATAAAACCACCCTTACCTACACGCACACTAAACAGCAACTTCCCTTTATATACATTTTCTTCAAGCAAAGTACTTCTCTTTCCTTAAGGGAGAACTTATGCCCAGAGGTTGTTTGAGCTATTTGGAGGGTTAGGTGTGTTTCTAAGGACAGCGGTGACAGAAGTGTGAGTATTTTTAGCAAGGTCAAAAAGTCGATACTAACTTTAGACTGTCACAGAGGTCAGCCCAGTGCAACAGGAGTCACCCCACTTCTAATTAGAAAACCTGTGACCTCTTAAATGAGATCATTAACGAAGCCATGGTCAGATGGGAGAGACAGCGAGCAAAAATGGATAGAGACTTTTCTTATTTTAGAGCTTGGTCTTTTTTTTTTTAGAAAAGGAAAATTAAATAGGATGATGATGTGACCTATTTTGTCAAAGCCACTTAAAGCCTTCATCTTTGGGGAACCAAGTCATGGTATATAAAGATTTACATTGGTTTTTATGCAGTGAATATCAATCCTAAGGTGAAACGTTTACTCGGTCAACAAATGCCATTTTGTTCTGAGTTAGTTTGTGCAACCACAATACATTTATGCTGGATTATAGAAATCCCGCTTTTTCATTGGTTCTTACTTTAAGGGTTTATAAAATAAAATAAAAATACTACTATTAATAATAATATGGACACACACACACACACACACACACACACACACACTACAACAGTCCACCCATCATTCATACAATTGTTACTGAATATTAACAAACTTATCATTACTTGTACTGATAATTTGCTATATGATTACACCTCCATTCAATCAGGGACAATAAAACAAGAGGGGTCTAATATTATTAAGAATAGTCTGATATACTATATAATATAAAGCCACAGCCAATACCTGGTTAGATTAGCTTAGCCCAATGATTGGAAACAGGGAGAAACAGCTACTTTGGCTCTGTCCAGCACTTCTATAGATCCCAAATTTTGTAAAGACAAAAACAACATACAGTGTGGCATGGGTAGATTCCCTTTCTGGATACTCCGCTGATTCCCTGGCCTCAACCTCACGGTGACGACAAGGCAGCTAAAAAACAAAGACTATATAACGTGTTAATTAGTGAGCTTTAGAGGTGTTGGTAGATGGATTTTGTTACCTCCGGACAGAGCCAGGCTAGCTGTTTCTAAGCAAATTGGCTGCTGGCTCAAGCTACATAATGACCAAGACACAAGAGCTGTATCAATCTCCTTGTCTAACTCTTGGCAAGAAAGATTAGAGCTTACCTAGTAGGCCGCGTACCACATATCAAGGCTGAATCCTTACATCTGGCCCTTGGCCCCTTGCTGCATGTCATCCCCCCCTCCCTCCCTGCCTTTTCTGTCACTCTCCACTATCACTATCCAAATAAAGCAAAATGCAATAACAGAAAAAAGAAAGAAAATGCTGAACTATGCCTTCAAAGGTCACTAATCCTTGAATAAAGTTCACACACCTACAGTATTGTATGTAACTATTTTACTTCAAATTTCAGAAAAATGCTGATGTAAAAAATAAATAAAGCTGCATCTCTTTTCTAGTTTATAAACTTAGGCTCTTTGGTTATGTCCTTAAAAGTTCAAATATATATAAAAAAAAGAAATGGAGCATCACTTTAAATTCTACCTGTTCCCCGTTCCTGTTCCATATCTAATATTTTCAAAATAGGATTATTCAAAGTGAGTCAAAACTTCTTGGCTCCCAGCACAACACAAGAGAAGTGGAAAAAGGAAATACTAGGGTAAAATGCCAGTTCCCTATATGCAAATCACAGCTATCTTAAACAGCTCAAGCTAATGTGGAGCAACGAACTGTCAATGGTCAGATGAAATTGCATTATCAACCCATGAAGTGAATGACAGCTCATCTCAATAGCAGAGATTAGGCGAGATGAGCCTGTGGCCTTGCAAAGCAGCATTCGTTGTGAACAATATCCATCAATCCCCCTTGAATGTCATATCCCAGACCACATCCCACCCCTAAGGAACAAAAGCCAGAACAGCTGCAGGGAAGTTCTCTTTCCATTTATCGCTTCCTCCTCTTACCGTACTCCCCTTTCGTCTGACCTTCATTTCCAATTCCCTGACTACTACATTTAATTTAATCCGCAATCCTTATCCCTCCTCCCATATTCTCCCCCCGCCAATCTCTGCATTATCGCCTGCTTTCCTACTCAGTTTTATGCAGAAACATTCCCAACAGAAAAGCTTCAAAACTTCCCGTCTCACTTATTCTCTCTGTTGTACAAATACTTGCTGAGGGGTGAATTGGTTTAAAGGTGTGAGTGTCCTGGTAGCTCACCTAGAGGGCAAACACCATACCTCAAGGCCTTACCACAGCGGCCCAGATTTGCTGCATGTCATCCCCTATCTCTCTCCCTTCCCGTCTCTCTCTAGCTATCCAATAAAGCAGAAATACTAAAACAAAAATCTAAAAACACGTTGCGAACAGATAGAGGTGGTTCATGCCCAGACATTTTATAAATTAAGCAAAATATTTATGCATATGCCATGCTGTATGACTCTACTTCATGAACCGAGAAGGCCAAGAAAAAGAAGGAGAGTCTGGAGGAAATCCATAGAAACTAATATAGACTAATAGTTGGGTGGTGCTTGGTTATGGAGCTTTCAACAATGGCAGCCAGCTCAGAAACATACATATGATGACTAAACAATAAACTAAAATATGCTTCTGAAAACATTTGAATCAAGAAATAGGCAAAGCAGTAACAGAATCTTGATTCAGCACTGCCTAGTTTAAAGTTTGATCTGAGTTTTGTGAGATTGCTGAATTACCCTGGATGGACTTAATTTGCATAAAGTTGAAAGCTGGATCTCGTGCTCTCCATAGAAAATTAATTGCATTTGTTGACTTGCTGTCAGTCAACAGATTTGATGTGTATACCATAACCCCACAGTCCCAGATTTTTTCAGTTTTAAACTTGTAATCTTTGGACCCAACTGATGCTGCCTCAAGTGACATCACTTAAGGCAATTTCTTAGATTTTGCATAGCTGCCTCAGGAACCACAAAAGGTTTATACAGTTTTTTAATACTCCCCAAGGCCTGTCCAGACTTTGAGGCGTAAAATAAGTTTCCCCTTTAAATAATTCTGAGCTGTCACACAAACACATAGTATGTTGGACATTATTTCTGTCTTTGGATGCTTTTGGATGCCTCTTCAAAGTGTTGGTTCACAAATAATTAAACTTGCATAGTATTTCCCTGTGGGTTGTAGGCAATAAAATGCACCTCAAGGCTTTAAATACTGTGTTGTTTTCATTCAGAATTTCTATCACTGATCTGATCTAGCAGGATAAACACAAGCCAGCAGCAGAAGCAACACTCAATGACAGGTGTTTAACCCATATTGCACTCCTTCATGAAACCCATTCACTTCAGTGTCATACTCAATCAAGCGATGCCAGGCTGAGGCCTGTGTTATCGTCGGTAAGAGGCATTAGATTGGAGACAGGCGATGCTTTGATGCGGCTATTTTCATTTTTATATTGCACTCATATGGAACAAAGACTTTGAGGCTGACTTCAAGGGGGTTTAGGGGTGCATGTATGTGTGATTATCTGTGGAAGTCTGTGTGGATGTTACAGCATTATATAGCAGTTTAATACACATTACCCGACATGTACAGAAGCTGTACTTCCGGAGGTTGTTATGTATGTCACTACACAAACTCTGTGTATTTCTCTTCTTAACCTAAAGGTAAAACTGAGTTACACTGGCCCTGTCCTTTGTAGCTTTATGAATGACTGCACATTTATTTCCTTTATATGATGATGTGCATATTCCATGCTCAACCCCCTGCCTTCCATCCATTTTCCATCCTGCCCGCTTTCTTGTGCTTTGTAAGAAGGCTGGCAGCGGCAAACAGGCCTGAAGCCAGTCCTAAGAGCCAGAGTGTGGACTGAGTGTCAGAATGAACATGAAAGGCTGAGAGGGAGAGTGTGTGTGTGGTGTATGCCCGTCTTGGAGTGGGTGTCTTTGTGTATGAGCAGTCGAGAGTGTGCTACTCCCGCTGTAACTGTTAGGGTTTTCTGCTGCAAGGTCAATGGAGAGCTACCCCCCTCCATCTCTCTCTCTCTCGAAGCACTGCAGGAGATGCTGTCAGTGACAAGAGGGTGTCAGCTGCTGCTGCTGACCAGGCATCCCTGCTGGGGTTAGGGATACGGGGCAACACACCCATACTGGCACAAATTGGCATTCGTGTGCACACTCATGCGTGTGGTCGAGCATTATTCACTCACGCAAATGCAGATTCAAACGCAAGTATACACACCATGCCACAAGCACTGAAAAAAAAAGTGTAGTGATGAGCACTTGAGTTGCGATGTGTGGAAAGCCATCCAACTTACTCTCATACTCCACTAAATGCATCATTATCCAACTGTGAGGATACACTGTGAGTCTATATTTAGACAATTCCAAACAACCACCAGCGAACTCAAGCGCAGTGCAGAAAAGTCATGTGTCAATATACGAACCACTTGTGTAATGATGCATAAAATTAGATGGATGAATAGTACTCTGCAAGATGAATGCCTAATTACAAGCGGCAGCAGAAGTGAGAATCATTATTATGATACAAGTGGATGACAGTGTAGTACCTTCTCTCACGTGAGTGTATTTCGTCTTGCTGACTCAAGGTCAAACTTCCCCCCTTAAGAAGTAACAAATCTGCCGACAATGTAAGCGAATTCCCCCACACCAACTAGGGTCCAATGAATTTAACCAGTCTTCAAACTGTTACTTTAACAGCCCCTCCTCCCTTCACTGCCTTTTTTCTCCCCCCTCCTTCTTCCCACTCTCCTCTTTCCTCTCGCATCACAGACGTGGTCCAGAATACAAATTGTGTTTTCCTTTCTTTATTTGGGTAGCCTATAATGCTGTAGGCCAGAGCAGAATGGGAGATGGGAGTGAATGTGTCCCGCCAAAAGAAAAGGGAGGCAACAATAGAGTGAAAGCTGCTCTACAGACAAAAAGATGAAAAGACAAAGAGGTAGAAATAGAGACTAACTGAGAGGTATAGAATATTTGGAGATGAAGGGAAGATACAGGAACAGGGAGAAAAGATACAAAGACAAAATGTAAAATGATGACAAAGGAGCGTACACTTGAGATGTGTTCAATAAAGGACGGGCTGTTGAATAATCTTCAAAGATGCGGTTCATTGTTTGTCCTGATGATACAATGCACTACTTAATAGGGGCCGAAAGCTGCATAGTGCTGATAGTGCTGCAGAGTGTTGATTCTCAGTGGTTTCGACAGTACGAGTGACCCTTTCACATTACAGCCAGTCATTAGATTCCATGTTCAGATCACAAATATTGATCAATGTAGCTTTGACTTTTCCCTGTAAGATAATACAAGCACCAGCAGTGCCAGAGTCTGCTTTCACAGGGTACATCAGATGTGGCTCTTGTTTAAAATGAAGGGCAACAAGGAGCAGTGTCCTGTGACAAATTCAAACTATTTATATTTCCCTTTGGCACGTTTTTAAATTGGGTTATAAAGCTCATGAGGGGTTATTCATTTAGTCATTAAATTAAACACTTTTGAGTCCTGCTTTGCTCTTTCAAATGGGGCTGAAACCTCAATCATTGATGTCTCGGCAGGTTTTTTACTTTTGCCATGCTTTGTGTTCAAGAAATAGCTGCCATGCCCAAGTGTAGATATGGGTGATTTGTTAAGCCAGAATTATACTTGATGCAAGGGGTTCAGCAGAAACCCAACCTACGACATTTTTGATGTTTTGATTTGTATTTCAGGGATTGGATTTCACCCAGATTTATGGTACGTGATTAGACTGTATCATGGTTTAATTATATTCCTCACAGTAACTGTTAAATAACTGGAACTGAGGACTTCTGTTTTGTCTTGTCCTTTTTAATATTTCATTTCCATAAAGTTGGGGAAGATTAAAAAAAAGATCAAGCAATTTTAGACTTGGACTTTTACACAAATGACTTCACTTATACTAATATTTGATACTTTCCCCCAAGCCCAAAGATTAACAACTATGTTATTTAAAAAAATGTGCCACACATCGAATCATTTCCCGTCATTTTGCTGCAAGCAAACTCCCCAAATCCACTTTGTCTCTGTTTCAGCCGTTGTACATGTTGTAGTGTTGTTGATTCCTTTGCCGGCTTGTACTTTGAGGTTCACCCCCTAAAAGAACAAACAGATTAAAGCATGTTAACCTACGCTAGTACACCCCCCATATACAAGTATGAATCTGAAAAAGAGCATAATATGGCCTCTTTAATATATTATTCTTTTAAAAATGGCATTACATTTGGCGAAGAACGCATTATGACTTGTTTAGGACTCAAAACCTGGGACTTGTCATGAACTGTATTCTGCTGAGTGTTTATTTTCCTCGTCTGTAAGTCTTTTGCGCAGATTATATTAATAAATGACTATTATTATTATTATTATATTATTATTTTTTTTTTTGTGGGGCTTTTGTTGGACTTGCAGTGGTGAGGCGAGTGTGCAGCTCTCCACCACTCCATCTTGCCTCTGACCGGGAGCTCAGCCCCACCCATGGCGGTGTTTCACTGCAGCCGGGGGGGAGCCATAGCACATACACACGCAGAGAGAGACAGAGACACAGAGCAGAGAGTTGACGATGGCGCACTGTGCACAAAAGTTTTGTGAGTAAATCACCTGTATAGCTGCACTTGTCGCCGTCTTCTACATGTTCTTCTTCCTATGCCTTTTAATGGCCGACAAGAGCATTTGTGTAAACTTAAACCCTGCTTCAGTTGGTCCTGCAGGCCACCGAGGCATTAGTTTGACATGCGTAGAATGATTCTGTTTTTCTGCATGGACAGGCATTTGCCTGAAGTGCCTGTGAGCAGGACAGTAAATGGGGTTGTTCCTTCCAGACAAGGACGAGACCTGTGATATACCGACCATGGCACTGATGAGGTAAGCCGTTACTCTTAACTAGGCATGGTTGTCCTGTGCCCCTCACAGACACTATGCAGTGAGTCAGACCTCAGAGTCCATCAACCCTTATTAAAATCAACAGAAATGGGCCTGTCTGCCACTCATCCTATAGGATCTCTCGCTTGTCCGCTGGATGGAAGGGTAAACACTGTCACTGCTTTACTGAAGTTGCTGGCAGAGAGAAAGACAGAGTGACGACATTAGAGGAAACAAAGCGGAACAGGGAGAAAGGACGAGAGGGAGGGGAGGACCGACACCAAAAGGCCAGGGGTGTTTGAGGATCCTTATGTTTCATATTTTGGATGTGTGCAGACCAATGCCTTGAAGAGGAGACGTGACTCTTATGACTCTATATAACCCCATTTACTGAGGACTCAAACTGTTTTTGTGCTGCATTGCCACACCAGTTACTACACACACACGGGTGGTAGGATCGACGTCTGTCTTGTTTGATGTAGTGTTTTCCCCAAACAAAGCCCAGCCAAACTGGACTCCATCACTTTAAAGCAGCAGAGGAAAAAATAGGCCCTTACATCACACTGCTGTGAGCCAGCCAGGCATGACGAAGACTGCAGTATTTTCAGCTGGGGGAGACACAAACAAACACACACACACACACACACACACACACACTATGGCCCCGCCGCTCTTTTAAGACACCACAGTAAACGAGTCATCCCCTCTATTACTCTGCAACTTCAGTGACAAATAACACTATTTAGAGATTCCTATAGTAGAGTGTAACTCGGCGAGGAAAAGCGTGAATTCTTTCTCAGTGCAGTTGCAGGTGAAGGTTAAAGTTAAACTTTGATTCTTTTCCACCTGGCTTCACTTCTTTAGTTTCTCCACTGCATGAATCCATCAGCGTCAAAGGAAATGATATGTGTGAAGCAATTCATTTTAGGATAACAGTAACGTATACGAGTATGCTTTATCTGCTCCAGTGTTTGTGACGTTGGTTTCAAAAGACCTGCTTCCTGTTGAAATGCATTGTATGACAGCACTTTGACTCTTCCGGTCAATGCCTTCTTCAGCAGTTGTGTCATTCACAAGTGTGTATATGTTTACAGTATGTGTGTCTTTTTGTATTTGTGTATTTGTGCATGCTATACCTGCTAAGAGTGCATGCAAGCATGAGTATGTGGGTGGATCTTAGAATGTGTGTGTTGGCAGCACCCTGGCCTTCAGGCTCTCTGTTCTGCAATGCTGTAGAATAAAACAAGAGAACAAGACAGTAAAAAGGATGAGGCAGTGCAGTAAAGAGACAGAGGAGTGGAGATCACTCTGACTGACGTGCAGCCTGCAGGATACTGACACTGATCACAGAGAACACTTAAAAACAGACATTTCACAGTCAAAGTCAAGGTCATGTGTATCATTTGAATCAGATAAGTTCTGTTGGTAAAGCAAAGTACAAGCTGTCACATCCTGTTCTCAACATTCCTATATTCAATTCAATAGAGTGCAACTGTGTAATGAATTTTTCAAAGTGGTGTGAAGCACTAATGTCCTGGGTTTTAGTCACGTCAGAGTGGGTTTCCTTCCACAGCCGAAAAATATGCATATATATATCAGTATCATACATATATTGTATGTGTCAGCTCCATGATGGACTGGCAACCTTTCAGGATCATCATCAATGCATGCTGGGATCAACTCCCAACATCCTTTGCGACCCTGAGAAGGATAAAGCAAGTATTAAAAAAATGAATGAAACCCAGCCTTAAACACATTTTAGGATACACCTTCAGGATTTGCAGAGACTTATTGTGTGCAGCAAATCATCCAGACCTTTATCTACTGCTCCACCAAGCAAATCAGAAAGTAAAACATGGGTTTAACATGTATGCAGGGAGGCCAGTTGAGACTGATTGACTTCCATTGTTATATGAAGGGGATAAGATGAGGAGCAAACTACAGGTCAGAAAGTGCAATAAATTATCCAGATAAAATCTGGTAATTGTAGCAGTGAGTCTTATATATGTAACACTGAAGTTCTATTCCGTATCTGTAGGTAGAATTTTGTGTCCTTGGTTTCCATGATGAGTCTTTTTTTTAAGTCCCTCAGTTTCTGTGAAGTGTCTCAGTTTCCACTATTATTCCCTAAAATACCCTTTCTGCAGCTTGACGCACAGTACATTGAGAACCCATTCTCGTTTCTGCTTGGTGGTGCAACAGAAGAGGCTCATCTTAATGTTTCTTCCCATTCAGACATGTTTTCATTACACTAGTTTTCTTGCCCCCAGAAAAATACCAGCACAGGTAAATGCTATGACTGAAAGAGAACCATCTTACACAGCCAGTTAAGTACAATTTTCTCAAGAATACCAAAGACACTTTATATAAATGACAAAGAATGGCTGATAAGAGTAAAATATTGTTAAGCAGAGATGGGGATTGTATAAATGAGATCAAAACATTAGGAATGGCAAAGAGCCGTGGCTGTCGTCATCCCAAAGGAGCAGATTTCCAGCCATCTAAGCCAATTTAGGAGCTCTGCAGTGCTTAATGTAGAGGGAAACATCTTCTCAGTGGTAGCCAAGAGGATGACCAACTATCGAGAGGGGATGACACACAGCCACAGGGGCCACAGGTCAGATATAAACCGATGGCTACTGCAGCAAGGACTTGGTACATGGGTGCCAGCTCTACCAGAGGACCTATGAGCGCCTCATATGCAGTTCTTCTGCATTACCAGCATAATCAGTGGCCTAGTGGTAAACATTATCAAAGACCTCCAGCTGTGCTTTGTCCACCAAGAATTCACAGCAGGGTGGCACCACTTGGTGGTAAGAATTTGCAATGGAGTGCTCAATCTCTCCCATCCTGTTTGTGAAAGGTTTTGAAGGAATCTTGATTGGAGCCAGACAAATGGTCAGAAGAGTAAAGCTGCAGATGGAGGCTTCCACCATTGTGATGCTATATGAATTACAGCCTGTACATCAAATTTGCTGGAAAGTCTAAAGATCAAACCACTGAAATTGCGAAGGGAGGAGTCAGAAGCAACAACACTGCCTTTGACCCATCCAGAGCCTTGGAAGGCAGTAAATAGCCATGCTTTCTGACAGGCAGATGGGGAAAATAGCACTGAAACAGATCTCAAGAATTGACCAAAGCTCCCTCCACATACATCTGAAAATAGCTGCCTCAGACACTGGCCTTTTTGGGAGGAATGTGTAAAGCTGCTGCTCCAGTCCATCAGCCTGGGTTACAAACAGTGAAAAGCAAGACTGGTACTGGAGCTAAGGTCTAATGACCTGCTGGTGAGATGTTTAGTTAGATGTATGAATGCATAGGTCAACCCGACAATCAGCAGACTGCAACACCAAGAGTTTGTTGGCAGAGTCCTGACTGCCAGCACCTTGCTTCTGGTCCAAGGCCAACAGGAAAGAGAGGGGAGTGATGGTAGTGGTGAGCACTTCAACACAAGGCTGGACGGGTCTCTGAAAACATCTACCCGAGGGCTCCATCAAGGCTTCTCTCCCCTGGCAAGGATTGGAGCGGAACTTGGTGCTGCTCCACTGCTGCTGTTCCCCAAGGAAATAACAATCGCATCTTTTTGACCTGACATTGCCGTATATTCAAGTGTGCCAAGTCTGTCATCTTCATTGAGCTTACTGTTCCATGTGAGGAGAGAGCTAAAGCTGCCCATGAGTGAAAGAGGAGGAAGTATTCAGAACAATCTGCTGAATGCAAGGGGGCAGACTGGAGGACAAACATCTTCCCCATGAACTAGGGCTGCCGGGGCTTTGTCAGCCCATCATTACTCCGCAACATAGAAGTAACAGGAGCGCTCAGAGAGTAATGCAGGTAGCAACAACAACCTACATTACTGCATGTATTTTCAATGAAACTGTTTCCTCTGCATTCACTTTGCTTGATTGAAATTATTAACAATGGAGCCATTTCCATTTTATGATGAATATAAAAATAGCATAAATCTGTCCCTCAAGTCATTCTAACACAAATATCAATACAAAAAGTAATTAATTCTGAAACTCTCCTCGACAGTAGCTTACTGATTCCTACCATGAAAGATTAACTCCATTCAGAAACTCTCATTCAGATACAGTGATTCTTCTGTCTTACCCAACAAGTTATAATAGTCATTTTTACACCTCATTGAGCCTTGAGGCAAAATTATGATAGCGCAGTCTTGGAAACTATTGATGCCGCTGTCTATTTAATCGGCTAGATGAATTAATCCATTTGGAACGAGACGAAGAGAGAGAAGAGGAGGAGACCATAATGACTTGGCAGAGGACCAGTGGGCGAGGAGATAGCATGGAATATGCATTAGTCACATGTGTATTCTCGAATGGATTCAACCACGTTTGTTTGTGTGTTTTCATGTGTACATTTATGTGAAATGTTAACTAACTAAGCATATATAATTATATATCATATAAGCTCATTTATTAGCCGCAGTGTGAGAACACTATTGTCTGAATCCGGCATTATAGTAGAGGCTCATTGGCAAAACATGACAGATAGTTTTCCTGGAAAGAGAGGAAAGAAAAAGGGAAAAATACTGGGCACAGAAAGGTTGGTGCAATGATGGGGCCATTGGCTGTTCACTGTGTGTGTGTGTGTGTCTGAGCCACATCCTGGTCCTCCTGTGGTCATCATTCAATGCACCGCACCTGGAGTGTAGGGGCCCCTGTGCTGTGGCCAAATGATCCTGCCAGAGGGGGTGGAGGGACACAGGAATGGAGGGAAAGATATAATAGGGGGAAGGGGATGAAGGATTTAGAGGTGAGAAAATGGGGGATGCAAAATGTGCCAGAAGAGGGGGATGATGCGCCCACATAGATGTGTGTTGGTGAGAGAAAATGAAAGCATAAAAATTAATATAAGGAGAGTTGGGAAGAAGACAGAGAGAGAGAGAGAGAGAGAGAGAGAGAGAGAGAGAGAGAGAGAGAGGCTCAGGGAAGGACAGCCAAATGAGAGGGAGGAGATGGATGGAGAGGCAGCGAGATAGATGAGAGTGTTAATTTGGGTTGCAGGGACACATTGTCTCTGCAGCTTCAAGTGGATGAAGAGGAACCACACAGACAAATGAGGAAATTAAATTAAAGAAGAAAATACATAAACAAAGCAAAAAACGAGAACGGAGAAGAGGATGTAGCCAAGCTCTAAATAAAATAAGACACAAAACATACCAAAGAAAGAACAAAAAGCTTCATTGTATCACTATTTAGTTCACTCTGCTGGCCAATCTGGCTCCAGTCACAATGTATGATATCAAAGCACTACTTTTGGAGGTACTCTAACATCATTCTGGCATTAAATGAATAAAAGTTAGGTCCAAGGACACACCTTCCTCCCTCCCTCTCTCACAAACTCACTCACCTTAAAAGGCATCTTTCAAATTGTGTAGCTGGCAGAGACAGCCTGACGCAGTGTGTAATTACTCTATAATCCAGAAACCATGAAGACATTTTGTTTAGGTTGATTATTTTACTGTGGTGTGAAATGGAATGACATTTTAGAGATAAGGTTAAAGTTACAGTCAGTTTAAAGGACAAAGGCCTCAAAAAATATCTCTTCCTTTGTTCTGTGACGCTTGTTTGTATAAATTGTCGCAAACCCTAACCCTAGCCATTTGCTATCCCAATCACTATTTTCTAATTTCAGTTGGCTACCAAACTGTTACTCATTTGTTCTTATTTTTTCCTTACTGGGTAAATTAATTGGTCTATTTCTTTGCATTTATGTTCAATCTATTTAAAGATCAATAACCATCTCGCCAGGCTTTAACCTATGAAGTGTGTCGGTGGTACAGTGGTACCAAACCAATCGGCGTCCTTTGAGGAAGTACTGGCAGCTATAGGGGTGGGTGCTAGGGCTAACGCAGCAAGAAGTGAATGTTTGTTTAACAACAATTGACTATTCGTTGATCTAATTTCTTGAAGTTTGCCCCGTGATAGACGGTGATAGACAGATGGTTCATCCACTAACCTATCAAATATTTTTTTAAAGTTTCCAACAACGACTTCCCAGATAGTTTAGTGTAAGAAACCATCGGTCGCAGTCAGGTTGAAAAATTAATGGAAAAAGGTCAAAAGTGTGCCCACTTTTCTTCATTTGACTGTTTGGTGATATCTGCTTGAGATGAAGCATTCAGTAGCTACTTGAGATTCAAGGAGCCACCTGCCCATCGAGGCACAGCATCTGATCTTGTCTCGTCTCACCTGAATAGAGAATAGCTTGATGATGAAATGAGAGAAATGAGAAACCCATCATAGACCTTGATGAAACTGACAGCTGGCTGCACCCAGCTGAGAGAGATAACAACAGATGTTTCCCCCTGAAAGAAAGAAGGAAAGTGGGCCGACAACACATCTGTCTTGCTCAAGCGGCCCACAGAGCGACAGGCCCACCAGGATTTCTCTGTAATGACACAGAAGAGCGTTGGTTTATGTGCTGGGGCTGAGCTCTGGACAGCCACTGCCTAATTGCACCCCTGGTAATTATACACAAATATTATTAGCTTTGCAAGTATTTAGTCAATGTATTGATCATAGTCAACTTTCGACCTGATGGTGGAACTAGATGAAGTGTGTAATCACCAAAGTCATTACAGTTCACGTGAATGTGTGTAGCAAATTTCATGACAATCAATCCAAATGTTCTTAAGACATGTCACTCAAAACCGTGAATGTGAACCCCATGGTGGCACTAGAAGAAATGTCAGGGATCCCCAAAGTCATTAATATTCAACATTAGGGGACCATGAAGGTCTGTGGCAAATTTCATGGCAATCTATCCAACAGTTGTTGAGAATTTTAAATTTGGACCAAAGTGGTGGACTGATCGTCTAACACTGCCAACCCTAGAGCCCCATGAGTGGCTAAAGAAAAGAAAAAATTAAACAATGTAAGGGGGCCGTGGCTTCTCATCTGTCCTATCACTGCAGCTGAATCACACTCACCACTGAATGAGTCCTGTTATATTCCCCCCCACTGCACCTTTCCACTCTCTGCTCTTTGAATCATCTCTTGCATCTCCTTCCTTTCCAGCATCACATGCCTCTCCTGATTACTCCCCCTGTCTGTCTCCTTGTCTCCCTCTCCCTCCCCCACCTCCCTGCTCCTCTCCTCACCTGCCTCATCTGTCACCTCCGATTCCATGTCAGGAGCTTTTATTGGCAGGCCCGGTTCAACAACTACTACTAACTGAAATCCTGTGTGTGCCTCTGTCTCTATGGGTGATGTTGAGAAGAGTGGGGGCAGTGTGTGTGACCTGTATGTCCCTAACTCCTGGCAGCTGCTATTAATATTGCTAAGCAGACAAGGGAGACAGTGAAATCGCTGTTTGAATGAATGATAAACCAAAGCCTAGCTATCAGAAGAAATCACTCTTACTGAAACACTCCCTCTGCTTCTTCTCTTTCTGCCATTCACTCCCTTTGTTTCCTGCTCTCTCTTATCACCTTATCGGATTCGCATTCCCTCCATCTCCTTTTGTTCTGCCAGAGTTAAGAATCTTTGGAGTACTATAGGAAGTACTGTATTCCCTGCAGCTTTCTGTGTGCTGCCCCTCACACACACACAAACTACGCTCACATGCAGTAGCGAGGTGTTTAAGTTTTGATACAGGCCGCTGCGCACTGACTCCCATGAGTGCAGCAGCTACCCTTCAGGTGGCAACAACAAAGGTCAAAGTATTGATCATTGTTCATTCTCACGAGCTCTGTGATTTAGTTTTTTATATACACACCGACACACACACACACACACACACACACTCTCTCTCTCTCTCTCTCTCTCTCTCTCTCTCTCTCTCTCTCTTTCTCTACAGAGCTTGATAGTCAGGGGAAGGACTGCAGTGTGATGTTACAGAGCTCTGCTGACTGACTCACTCCTACATTATCGTTGCACTTAAGGCTATACAGTAATAGATTCCAATACTGATTATGATCACGGGTCAGCCTACACATAAAAGGTATAGCACACACACACACACACACACACACACACACACACACACACACACACACACACACAGGCATGACGCTGTTGTTGAACCTAAATCCCACTCACATATATGAAGTCACATGTTCATATATGCATCCATACATGCCTACACAAACACATAAACTCTTAACAGGACCCCCACTCTGCTCAGTGTACATTATGTAATGCTTTCTCAAGGCTGATGGAAGCACTGTATGGTCACTCTGTTAGTGTTTGTTATATTTGTGTGTGGGGGGTTTATGTGTAGCAGGTATCAGGTCAGAGAGGATAGCGTAAAGGCAAAATAACTGAGTCATGATCTTATTGTGACAATTATCAGTGGATGGGAGCGAGGACTGTGTGTGAAGAGGGAAGAACAGGCCAAAGGGTAAGCCAGGGGCAGAGTCACATTTGAAGGAGTCTGGTTGATCCAAAGCAAGCTATGCATGAAAGCATGAGAAAAAACTGATGAAATTGAATCCTAAGGCTGTTGAATGCTCTTTCTTTTTTCTTTTTTTTTTTTACAGAGAAGCTCTGACAAAACGTTTTTCTAAAGCAACTCTTATCTTCTCTTTTTCTTCTTTTCTCTTATCTTCCTGTTTCTTCTTCTCTTTTCTCTTCTTCTTTTCTCTCCCTCCTCTTTCGTAAAATTAAATTAGATAAGTAATTATATTTCAATCAAAACATACCTCATTGCATTAATAATTAAAATGCCCATTGGCCAACTTGTTCCGTGGGGATTTTAAAACTTTCCATTAGCTGTATAACATTAATAACCTCAACATTAAGCACTTACTTTGTATGGCTACATACACTTTAGAGCCACTGTTCAATACAATTAGCATTAATGAAAGACAGTTAACATATTTTCCAACTAATATTCTAAAATCCAAGATGATGATGAGTGTCTGTTTGCTGTCTTCGTTAAAGTATTCAGGAATTTCCTGTATTTCTTAGGGAATAGTGAAAGCAAGCCATTCCTCGAAAGATTAATTACATCTGTTTCCTGAGAAGTCAGGAATGATGCAGAATTAGCCTTATTACACCTTATCCAAACTGCTCAATTATAACTACACTCTGCTACTAACTCCTCCATAAAATGCAACGCAGCTAGTTGTGGGTGAACTCATTTTAATCCGGGAATTAAAATAAAACCAATTTCTAATCTTGCAAGGCCAAAAATTAAACATTGTGTGATGTTTTAGTTTGTTATGGTAAGATAAGAAGACTTTGCCTTTCTGGGCGCCACAGAAAAAAAAATGTCTTGGATCATTTGCCTGACCTCATTAAACCGCCGTTATTGTCGTGCTGCTGCATTCATTGATGGCACCAATGGCTCAGTGTGCAGGTTGAGTGAATGCTCTTTCATCTAATTAGATCATACTGTGGTTGTAGGTGTGCACTTAATAGGTCTAACAAGTCATGCCGCCATGGGACATTAGCAGGGAGTGGATCGATGCGCACGAGATGCCAGTACATTCATTTGACTTAATTATAGTCTAGTGTCTCTCTCATGTCAAACCCCACCTCTTCCCTCCCTGCAAAAAACGGATACACACATACACTCAGTTTATACGGTACATCTAGGTAAAACTAATGCAGTCTAATGACAGTCCTGCATTTATGAAGGTTATTATTTTCTGTTTTAGAGATAATTAATTGAACTGTATGGTGATGGATGCTAGCGTTTGTAGTTAGCTCTAGAAGAAGTTAACTGGCTAAACACGGTAGTAACATAACTTTCCTCTTTCCTCTTTTTTGCTAACATTCTATTAATATTTCACTTAAACTACTAATATGAATTAACTGTGTTTTCAGTTAATTTAATGGTGTAAAAGTAAAAGTCTAACTTCTTGCCTTTCTAATTGAACATAGTTTTTTAAATATATTTTTGGGGGGTTTTATTGCCTTTAATTGATAGTGAAAGCTGAAGAGTGACAAGAAAGGGGGGAGAGAAAGAGAGAGGGGATGACACATAGCAAACGGCCTTAGGTTGGAGCCAAACCCATGGCCACTGCAGCAAGGACTCTGTCTTGGTATATGGGATGTCAACAGGACGCCCCGTTACTGAACATTACGAGTAAGTCGCCCAAGCATGACCTAAATGTTCCTACTGTGTTTTCTCATCAGATTCACTTTCGTATTTTAATTATATCACATTACATACACATTATGAAATTTGACATGTAGATTCTTGAATATGTATAAATTACATATGATTACACTTAAAAAATAAATCCTGTCAAGACCGGAAAACATGCCAGGCCGGATCTATCCGTCTCAGTAGCCTTGAACAGAGTCAGACAAACAAACATACACATAACATGTACTGAAGACGTATACATTAACAAATGCACACAAATTGCGGACGGAAATAAATTAGTACTGAATTAAACTGAGGACACACTGGCACACACGCCCTTATTTAATGTACACTAATAGCTTCTGTTTTAATTGACTGATGGATAGAATGATATAGGTTCCTCCTTTCTGCCTTGCAAACTGGCAAAGTGATGTCCAGTAGAATCCTTCACCCGAGCGAGTCCTTGACTTAAATTAGATTTTCTGCACTGCGGCTGGCTTTCAGTGCACACCAGCCAGTTAATATAATGTGTGTTAATGGACCATCCACTTAGGAATGACTCTTTAACTTATACTGTCCATAAAGAGCAAATAAAGGCACACATCTGCAGGATGAGAGTGCATAGCAGGTGCTGTTTTCGCCATGAAAACAGGCTTTATTAGTGCTCTAATGTTTTTATAATGTGCAGCATTTCATAGTATGGTGATACCAAGTCGCCCTTGGATTAACAAAAGGAACACATGAACGTCAGACTGTCTGTGACAGACAGTCGTTGGTGGTTATTATCATAATGCGCAGATGTGGCCATATGCCGCTGATGTGATTCAAGCTTGAGAGGATTTAAGGGTGGAATAATCTTCAGAGACTTTCTCTTTTTTATTGCCTGACACTAGTGATTTGTTCGAATTCGATATACTTTACTGCTCACACACACCACCACCACAGCAAACACATGTCGCTGTACACACTGAACTTCAAGGTCAAACATCTCTTTGTTCATTTTCAGAATATGCACGTGTGTTGGTCGAATGTATATGTGCATATTTGCATTCTTACATGTATATGTAGGATAATATGTGTAGGTGTTTGCAACTGAGAGTAGGAGGAGGGTTACATGTAGAATGTATGCTGAAGTGTGTTTATGTGTATGTGCATGTGGGTAAAGACATTTTCTCATTATTAACTTTCCCTCATTTGCTAAATGTTGTAAATATCAATGCTGGACAGTCACTTTTGGATATAAAGGGATGAAACACTGCCAGTCAGATTAATGTACATGTGCATGTGTCTGAATTCAGATCAGTGTTATCCTCAAATTGTATGATGGGCTGTACATAACTCGAATGTTAAACCCCCATTCTGTGACTTATTTACAGCAGTGTTTCTGCCCACCTGTCACTTTGAATCATGATTCACGATGTTTTTGCAGTCAATATGATGAATACAGTGTACTACAGTACATATATAAGTTTGTATAGAGAGAGATTCAAATATATTACATATATTTACATACCGTAAATAGGGACTATTTTAACGCATAATGAGTGCTTTTACCCTTTAGGGTAAAAGTACATTTTGTTATAATACTTACATATGATTAAATAATGGACCTGGATACTTCTTCCACCTCTGGTTAGCAGAACCCTGTATTTATCTGTATGTTAGTATTTATAATCTGAATTAAAGGACCAATGTGTAGAATTCAGTGGCATCTAGCGATGAGGACTGCAACCATTTGAATACAGCTCAGCCTTTCAAATGTGTAGGGGAAACTACAGTGGCCACAAAAGGCCTTATTGAGAGCCAGTGTTTGGTTTATCTGTTCTGGGCCACGTGGCACCCATGGTGATTATACACTAATGAAAACATACCTATTAATATTATGCCAATAGAGCCGGCTAAATGTTACACACTGGACCTTTAAAGTCGAAGTTTGAAAAATGTCCTATATGGCCTTCCATAAACTCTCTTCACTTCTACCAGATCTCAAATCTTATCTTTCAGAAACACTTTCCCTTTCCTCCCACTGGAAGAAATAACAATTTAATTCAAATAACTTCACCCAATATAAATGTACTGCTGAACATAAAATAATGACCTGACATTTTTACTGAGATTATTTTGATATTGTACACCTCTAGGGACACCAGTGACCACAAACTCCACCTAAACATTCATTTACTCAGTAGTAACCCTCACCAGTATATCTATCTCCATATACCTCTCTTCTCTAATAGTTTGACTTTACTTCCCATCTTGCTGTCTAACATTCTTCATACTTCCTCTTTCATCATCCCTTCAACAATACTTCAATAACTTTTCTTTTTTACTTTGGACTAAAAGTTTAGTTTCTCTTTCTTCTCCTATGCTCTTTCTCTATCTGTCTTTGAATACTCGCCGACTCTCATATCACCGCGCTGGAACTCATATTGCTTCTGAAGTCAGTGTCAACTATTCCCAGACACCTGTTGCCGGGGTTCACACAATTCTGCCGGCCAAGGCCGGCACCAGATACTGTGTGAATCACACAATCACCCCCCGTCTCTCATCTAGACCCTGCACCTCACACACTGCAGCTTTCCTCAGCATTCCTGTGATGGGTGCCCAAGTGCATGTATCACCACAGCTGTGTTTTATATCCATTTTAATAGGAATTGTTTGACTTTTGGCTATATTTGTGCATGTCTATATCTATATAAGTATGTGTATTTATGTCATCATGACAGCTGATTTTCTTTTGGTGTTCAGTATGGTGTGGATAATACATATGAGGGCAGAAAGAGGGCACAGAAAAGAGATAGAAGATTTTATCTTAAAACACCCTACAGGATTTAGGATGATGCCCACCACACTTATTATTTGGTGATGCGAGAGAACATAACACTCTAAATCTTAACCATAATGATGAGTGTAATCTTACTCACATCTACGTTGTTATGACATCTTCAGGGTCTAAAATTAGTCCAGATGTAAGGATGACAGAATGAAAAAGTTCAAAGAGCCCTAGAGCTCTAAAGCCCATTTTGATAATCTCTTCTATTTTTAGCTATGTTATGTGTCTCTAGGTGAGGCAATGTCAGTTGGCTGGTCAACAAATATTAGATGGATTGCCATGAAAATCTGTACAGACATTCATGGTTTCCAGAGGATGAATGCTACTGACTTTGGTGACTTATCTTCTTGCGCCACTAGCAAGTCAAACTTTTAATTTATCCTGTGAAATATTTCAGCGTCTAGTGAATGAATTGATACAGACATTCATAGTTTCCGGATGATGAATCTTAATGACTTTAATGATCCTCTGACTCTGAAGACAATCCACACATTTATTTTCCCCTCTGGATGAATTGTAATAACTTTGGTGGTCCCTTAACTTTTCATGGAGCAACATTATCAGGTCAAACATTTTCACTTGTTAAATACTTTGGTTTATGACAAAATACATGCAAACTAATGACATTCACCAGAGCCTCTGCTGTTCCCAAGCCATTAGTATTCCTTATGACAGATGTACTATAGTTTTCAAAATATGCACAGAAGTCTCAGCCTCAGCCTGCTAAGGTAGCAGCATTGATTCAATGATGATAACAGTGGAGCTATAGTGATGAAAGTGATAAAGATCCTGTTGTTGACAACAACACTGACACTTCATGGCTTGGATAGCTCCAACACTGACCTGAGAGATTTCATTTTCCAAACTGTCCAGAGCCACGGACAGATGCGTAGAAAGATGCTTGACGGTCTTCTGTCACCACGCTCATACATCTTCCTCCCTAAATAACATCCAACAAATCAATTTTTCCCCTGTGCAGCCTTTTGCTTCCTCTTCTGCCCTCCATCATCCTATCTTCTGCCTCTCAAGGCTTCCTCTGTGTGTATAGAAACAGGTCAATCATTCTTTCAATCACTTGGTATCTCTGTACTTCTGAAGAAGGGTGAGTTCTGTCCGATATCTGCAGGCCCTGTAGCGAGGAGTGTTCCTTTGCATCAAAAGGAGCTGATTGTATAGTGTAAGAGGAGGGGATTTGTCTTGATGCCTTAATATGGAAATAGAAAGAGCAATGATTAAGCAAGTGGATCATGCTGCACGAACGCCAGGCGGTCGTACACACATTGGACACACACGTGGACAAAAACAGACAGCAGGTGAAATTGGATTGGATTTCCTATTAACAGGCGAATCATTCCTTTCCTCTCCTGTCTCATTCTCATTTTTGCTGTCATGTAATAATGTCCCCCCACCCTCTATCTATCTATCTATCTATCTATCTATCTATCTATCTATCTATCTATCTATCTATCTATCTATCTATCTATCTATCTCAGCATGTATCATCTTTCTTTTCCATTTTTCGTCTATTCTCAGATTCTCTTCCTCTTTATTTTTTCATCCATCTCTGCCTTTCATGTTTCCCTCGCCATTCTTAGTCAACTCATTTTTTTCACTCTGCACCTTTTCAATGTTCGAGACAGATGGAAAAAAAATGCTGAGACAGAGTAATATAGTAGTGTAGGGGGAGGACAAAGATGATGCCATATAACGGCTCTTTTTTTCTCTGTCTGTCTCTTACACAGACACTGCCTGGGTGTGTGTGTGTGTGTGTGTGTGTGTGTGTGTGTGTGTGTGTGTGTGTGTGTGTGTGTGTGTGTGTGTGTCATGATACCTTTAGAAAAAGCTGTCAATGTTTCATTTATTTACATATTCCCTACCTTCAGTTTGTTTAAATGGATTTTATATTTAAGTTACTCTCTACACCAGCATTTTTTCTGTCCAATCTTTTTCTTTATAATGTCTTTCGACCTCTATCATGTTTGTGTCCATCAAGCCTGTCACAGCTGCACAAAGTTCAGCACTTGAATGCTGCTCTAAACTAAATAAATCAAGCACACTTTATCTCAATGCAAAACCAAAAAAAATGCTGATGGTGGAACTTTTTTCTAAATGCATAATTTTCAAAGTCTTTCTGCTGTGTGGAGACAAACTGCACAGTGCTGAAGACAATTGAAGTCAAAGATCTGGAACATCAGTTCCCCATCATATTTGTGGTGGAAATTGTGGCTCTTTTTAGTGAGAAAGATCCTTTGACTCAGCTCAGTAATAATCTTTCTGCTCCCAAACGGCCCTTAATTTAGTACCACTTCTGGCTTTTATAATTCAGCCAAATTTAGTAATGTTTAGACGATTGGTATGTGAGCATATATTATTCAAATGTTTAAATTTGATGACTAAACCTTAAAATCTTCAGAATACTATAATTGTACTTTATGTTTGGTAAAAATACCTGAAATATTTAAAAAAAACATGAAACAATATTATACGTGTATTGACCTATGTTTTGTTTGTTGGCAACAGGTGCAAAATTCAAAACAATTCCCATTTTCGGGTCTTACTAAAGTGTAACGTTTCTGAATCATACTTACATACAAATACTAACATCACATTATTCTGTCTTATTAATTTAGTATTAAAAAGAGAAAGATGCTATTTAGGCATTTAGCAGATGTTCTTAGCCAGTGAACATTGGAGTGAAATAACAGTAAAATAAGTAAATCGACTGTTCTTCATTTTTAACAGGATAAGTAGTCTGGTAATTGAGTGTACTATATAAACAATAAGTGCCATAACATTGATAAAAGAAGTCTGTACCGGTATTCTGATGAATAACAACTGCCTCATTAATGTATGTATAGTAGTTAAGTACAAGGTGGGGAGCCAATGTGCAGTTGAATCAGTGCAGTGATATGTGAGTACAAGCTAATATCAGTGTTTTGAATTGAAGTCAAGCAGCTAGCGATAAATATTGTGAATCACTTAATGAGTCAGGATTTAACTAATGCGTCCTTTTTACACAAGGAATTCTGTTCAACTATTTAGAAAACGGATACTTTCTTGGTTATCAAACTGCTAACAGAACATTTTTCTAAATGGGGAAAGAGAAAAGCAGAGTTTAGCTGATGCTTATCAATAAAAAAAAAAATAGTTTCAGGACTTGTAACTGGTGTAATTTAATTGTTTAGGCAGGAGCTACAGCCTGCAATGACAAACAGTGTCCTCTGCTTAGTGACATTCAGGTGGGAATTGATGCCCTCAAACAGGAGCCTCACCCTCTAGATAATATTTGAATCACAAATGAAGTGTCAGGTATATAGTTGTTGTCATCCAATATTACCTGTGCACTAATGCTAGGATCTATTCCATATGATACTACAACTTCTTTCATATAATTAGATTGTTGTGAAGGATAATCCCAAGAGTTTTGATTTGGGTGGGACTTCAAAAAGAAGTCAAAAAAAAAAGAAGAAGGTCCTGGATGATAAATATATTTCTGTCAGGCATACTCAGACACATTCTTGAAGGAAATGTAGAGCTAATTATTATCTGCATAGAATGGTAGTGGCTGTTGAGCAAGACAAAAATGGTCTCAGTTATTTTTGGGCACAAAATCAAAATGTGCATGAACCTGTTGGCTGGGAACATACTTTCTGTGTCTCCCTGTCTCTATATGCTACCCGCAAATCGGTTCAAAATGTGTCTGCATTAAGTTGGCTTACCTGGACTCAGGTTCAAAGGCATCTCTCTCTCTCTCCTGTCTCCTGCCTTTTCTTATTAGCATCACTGTTTCTTTCTTCTTTTCCTCCCTGGAATTCTTCCTCATATCTTATCCTCTTTGTTGATCCCAAGACTAACTTCCCTTTGTTTTAAGTTATCTCATTTTTTACTCAAAACCAGTGCTGGACTTAGAGTAGAAGTTTGTATAGTATGTCCTATGAAGAAAATGAAAACTCACATGCATCCAATTTAGAAAAATATGTAATGTATAGCGATATACACGTTTGTTCTGCACCACAAATACTTGATTATCATTTGAATAACAAACTGAGTGAGATACCCGCAGGAGAATTCCAGATTGAGCAGTGCTTGTTTGTGTGATTAACAATAGATCTGGTGATGGTTTGCATGACTGCTAAGGAATCCCCAATGGCAAATAACACACTGTAAATGAACCACTGTGCAAGGTGGTAATTTTCCATATGAATAAGTCAGTCAGCATGCAGCTAACTCACATATCCCTTTTGAAACTATCTCAAACAAACCATTATGAATGGGAATCCCATAAGGCATTACATAAGCCAAGAGTCTTTTTAATGATAGTGATACAATTATATCAAATAATTTAAAGCAGTGGGGCAAATGGGACTGAGATTCTGATGCTGTTTAGCTAGGAGAAGTTGCCAATGATAAGGGAATAGAAGAAAAAAATTGCCTGTGAAGGTTTTCCATTATGTCTTCAGTAGCAACCCCTGATGGCTTTCTTTGTCAGGCCCTAGCTATGCAGACTTTGGATGAGATAAAAAATGTCCCATGATCAGAATTTTCTCTTCCTTATTTTCCGTCATTTTGCATTCTCATCCCTACCTGCCCCTGTCCATGACTCATCTAACATCGGCATTCCCTGGTGAGATCCATTCTCGACCTCGAGCCCTCTACCACTTCACTGCCCTCATCCCTCCCTCTTTACCTGTCTTTTGCTCCGTCAGCATTTCTCTTTTAATTTCTCCCCTTTCATCATCTACCTTTATCTCTCTCCTGGCTTCACTTGTCACTACTCCATCACCTCCTTCTCTCATTCCCTCTTGTACCCCCTGCTGAGCCCCCTGTCAGCCAAGAGAGAACTGCAAGGAGCGTCCTGGCACATCATGGGATCAAGGCAACTCCCTTTACGGTCCTTTGGCTGCAGTGAGGGGGTTGGAGAAGGTGATAATTTTTAATGAGCGTACCAGCAAATGGATAGAAGGAGGGAGAGAAACATTTGTCACAAGATTGCATCGAAATTAGATAAAAACGTTTGAGGGAGAGATGAACAAGAAAGGGAATGGAGTGGTTAAAAAGATTTAGGATTTTTTAAGATTTAAGGGGAAGGTTTATGAATTGGACTGGGAGTGATGTCCCTGTGCAGTTATGCTAAAGGGAATAGAGCAGAGGACAGAAAGAGATAGAGAGAAATAGAGTAAAAGGCAAGTTTTATAGAGCTAGGCAGCTCAACTAGTCCTCATACCTAAATGACAAATAGGTCATTGGTCAGTGTCAAACAAAATAAGCATATACGAGCTTCTACAACCCATGTCAGGATTAAGTTGCAAACATAAGAAATCTCTGCTACTTTCAAAATGATTCTGTCTGAAAAAACATCCAACACCAATAAAACATCCATCATACAATTGCTAGCTGTCTTATAAATACAATACCTTGACAGTAACCAAGATAATACCACCTGTTGTCCGAAGTCGTTCCACAACAGGGAACACCGGCCCCTGTTTTAATGCCTCATACACTCTCACACCATTCCCCACAGTCCAACACACACGCTCAAGAACATATAAATGCATCCCTCCAAAGAAAACTTGTTTATAGCCTTCACGTACAGACAGTAGTCCTTATGTCTCGTATCGGCCTCTCGCAACCAGTGCTTCCTAAAGGTCAGCGTGAGAGGTTCTTCAATATTACCGATAGTGGAAACAGCTGATGTTTGCTGTGATCTATAATCACTTTACATCTATAAGTGAGCTTCAGGGAGTATTCCTTGGCAGGGAGTGCTCCACTGTCCCAGAGGGATGTATAGCCTGGCACGGCCTGAGTGTTTTATTATTAGTTAGTGATCAAGATCAATAGGGCCCCTTGCAAATTTTTCGTCTGCAATGGCATTGTGGCTTGCATAGTGGACCATGGAGGTTTTCTGGACCACATATTGCTTTCACCACGCAAGAAGGGAATTCTTCACGGGCAAAGCAATAGCAACTAAGTGGCACTTAGCTGTCGGACAATTGCACTAATGTAACATGTCGAGTAATTAGTGAAAAGAGGCTTTGTTTAGATGACCTCAATCTTCATAATATTTTAGATTATGGCGAGAGAAAAAAGGTCTGGGCCTTGTAATTTGTCACTCGTGATGCTGAATGCCTTAAAGGAGAAAAAGGTAGATGAGAATTAAAAGTGAAAATTAAAAGTTTAAGAGAGGAGAGACAGAGAGAGAAGAAAGAAAAAGGGGAGAGATCAGATCAGAGGGGGATTAGAGGACAGAGTGAGGTCCCTCGGGTGGGAGGTGTGAGAAAATGAGGTGGAGAAATCAAATGGCTGGAAGGAAGAAGGAGGGAGTATCAGAGGAAGGGAGGGGCGAGAAAGGGTGAGCATAAGAAAATAAGTCTGGCCGCTATGAGAGGTGGAGATTGATGATTATTAATAGTAATGTTTGATTAGCATGAGTGCAGTAAGGAAAACGATACGGGCCGGCCTTGCAGCCTAACACCACTGACCCCACGCTGAACCAGGCGTCCATTTTTCATCCCAAAATAGTTGGAGAGGACATGTATAAAACAGAAAGAGCAGAGCCTATATTCTCGTACCGGACGTCCCTCTCGCACCTATCACGCTCTTCTCCCACCTCAACATCCGTCAGCTAGCAAACAGGTAAGATGAAGAAAAGATGATAATATTGTATAGAGTTGTAAAGCTTTGCCAGAGACAGACAGATGAACCTTGATGTTTAAGTGTACTGCCTGCAGCAGATCACAAGTTTTAAGATTAGGGATGTTAAAAAAGAAACAATATTGATAGTGCATGGTTGAAATTCACATATTTCTACAGTTCTTGATGTTACTTTGTGATCAAATGCAGTGATATATGAAACTAATAGCAAAGGTGGCAGAGAAACGTGTGAAGAAATGCAATTTACTTTCTTTTACAGGCTCCTTTATAGAACGAGATTACATTTAGATACAGAGACAGTATATCAACAAGGTAATTACTTTCTGATGGCAACGTTTTGCTGCCAAAACAAGAGGCACAGGCGTACTTTTGTCGCAGTGCTTACTTGTGATATTCTGTCAAGGTCAAATTTTAATTACACCTAATGAGATTGAATACAGTCTTCATCCGGGCTCCAGGGTAACGTAACTTTGTCAAAATGCTGATGCACTAAAAGGCATGAAGTTCCTCTTAAGAATAATTTTATTCTGACACTTTGGCTGATCACCGATTTAAAATATGTTCCATGTACTCACAGGGTAGATGCAATACATCCATGAATATTCATAGACAGAACGATACTTAAGTGGATGCAGTCTCAGTTAATTAATGAGGGGGACGCATAATATTTTGTTTGTGTGTCACAATGAAGTATGTAATGCTTTTAACACTCTTAACGCTGTTGCTTTCAATGGCAGATTAAATGGAATTTACATCTTTAATTTGTTTTCTAATATTTTATGCAAATGTGTGTTTTGTCTGCATGCTTAAGATTGCTTCCATCGCGTTTACGCTCACACATTTTCAGTCATGCTAGCAACCTGGCTCTAGGGACTGGCTGTAAGATTTATCAACAACTTCAGGATGGATTGCCCTGAAATTTGAAAAGACATTCATCTTTCCCAGAGGATGAATACTGATTTTAGTGTTTTAGTTTTTCTCTAGCGCCACCATGAGGTTGACATTTTCTGTTTTTCCTTACAGCTATTGGAAGAATTGCAAAAAAAGTTTGGTACATTTATGTTTCCCTGTGGATTAATTGATAAGACATTGGTGATTCCCTGAATCTTTCTCAAATGCCATAGGTTAAAACTTGGGTTTACGACCAAATACCCACAAAAAGATATTCATATCAGTCTCAGCTGTACTTCATCTTAATTGTATAATATGCAACATTTACACATTAAAATGTCTAAAAACAATTAGACCTGTTATAAATGTTGGTGAGTTGTGCTCTGACATCATCCCAAATGTTTCCAACAATGTTCAAACCCGTTATACTGGTAACAGTATGTTTCTGACTGGTTTCTAGGTGCTATATCTTTCAGGTAAAACAGAAGAGAGTGAGAGCAAATTAAATACAAGGCTAGAATATTAAATACAAGACTAAATGCAAGGTGAATGAAATTTACCTCATCTGTGATTTCTGCCCGAGTCACGTCAGATCAGCATTGGTGGGTGTTTAACTATGATCCTGCCACGATCCAACACTACTTCACTACATCATCAAACTACTAAAAATAATAAAAAATGTTGTTATTATTTTGATGTAAGTGAGACCACTGCTGGCTGGTTAGCATGCTAACATGCTAATAGAACTGCAGCTGTTGACTCTTAGTCTTGTTTTCACTTATACCATATGAACAGTTACAGAGTTTAAACATCCAGTGTGTAACATTTGGAAGGATCTTTTGGCAGAAATGGAATATAACATTCATATGTATGTTTTCAGTAGTGTATAATCACCTGAATATAGGAATTGTTGTGTTTTCACCTTAGAATGAGCCGTTTTTATCTACTGTCATCTTCCATGGAGTCCGCCATGCTGACCTGTCATGTCTCTATAGTAGCCCAGAATGGACAAACCAAACACTGGCTGTAGATAGGGCCTTTTTGCGTTTTTCACTGGTTCTCGTGTCTACCGTCGTTTCTCCTACACAATTCAATCAAAAACAGATGTGAGCGGTTCTTTTGTTACAATCTGCAATTTCACCACTAGATGCCACTAAATCTTGCACACTGGCCCTTTAAGATTACAACCAAGTAAACCACTAAAATGATAATGTGAAGGAGAAGTGCCAAAAAAAGAAACTGAAAACACAGCAGCGTTATGAGCACACACACACACACACACACACACACACGACTACAGTTGTTGCCAAGCTGTAACTGTGTGGTTAAGCTACCCTGTCCTGTACCTGCCAGAGGATTAGACATTGGACAGTGGTGATAACAGCCAGACAATCCCCGGGCAGCCCCTGCACTACTTGTACAGCCTCTCTCTATCAGCCTCTCTATAAAATCAATAGACAATGTAATGCACACTGAAAAGATAACCCTGCTTATATCAAGCTTTTTTGAAGATCAGCAATTCAGATAAAAAGCTTTCATGGAGGAAGAGTCACTGGGGTCCCTTTGATTCAGGAAATTGGCCTGTTATTTATATTCTCCAGATTAATGGTGCGACTATAGTGGCTGAGTCTCTTTAAAGACTGGACAATTTTTTTTAAAAAACTTGTCAACCGATATATATACTTATAATATATAATATAAGATATAATATACTTACGAATAAGGAGAAATACACAATATGTCAGATTATCAATTAAAATTTTGGATTAGATTAGAACAGTTTTGTTTTTTGCCATCTGGTTAGGAGGCTTTAAGGTCTTTTAACCTTTTCAGGTTTTTAGTTACTTTGAGCTTCTCTGTTAACTCACAGATAGAAGTCAACTTCTAATGGAGACCACCAATATTAAAATAGTTTGCACTCATATTACAGTGTTTTTGGATTAGAGTCCCTTAAATGGCACTCAAATGCAGTACTTTATTTCACCTATAAACAAACATTACAATAATAGTAAAAGGCTTCTTGGAGAAAGGCGAGAGATTTATTGAAAACATTAGATCACGAAAGAGGTAAAGTGTCCATAAAAATCATATTACAGTCTAGTATACAGTACAATTTAATATTTTCTGTTCCCCTTACAGTGTAATTCAAATAATTTTAGAGCTCCCTTAGATAAAGAAAGGTAAATCTATTATCTGGGAAAAATAAAAACTAAATTCTATTACAGAAGTGTTTTTATTGAAACGACATAGTCCTTGTCTTTCTTATTCAGTCATTCATCTTAAAAGAAATCACAATATTGGTGACCTCAGTTTAAACTTAAAACAGCAGAAAGCTCCAAGGGTGTATGAGTCGCATAAAAACAATGATTCCACCAAACAATGCTCATTGTCAAATGCATCATTGCAGTGCACTGACACAGGGGGAAAAACAACTCAACACACAATACCATCAAAGCCTATTTCTGTAGAGGACAAGAGTTCACCTCCAGTTCACAAACGGCATGCAATGATATTGTGGAGGCATTTTTTTTCCTCCTCTTTTTTTCTTTCCCCCACAACTGTCTCGCTCTATCTAACACACATACGAACTTTCTCTGCTTCTCCCCTACAAACATACACACAACAGTCAAAAGCACATAAGGGACTCGGGTTTCTTAAAATGCAAGTACATTCTTCTTTAAGCCTTTCACCCTAGCCTGCTTGGCACCCTAAACACTTGCATGCACACACACATATTCACACTTTCACGCAGCTGTTACAGTAGACTGGGGAGTTGGCAGCCCTGCAGCGTGGTTAGGTTTCCCACACCTAGAGAGACCATCAGGGTGAGGGGGACAAGGGAAACCCCAGTTTCACCTATACTGTATTATTCTACTTCAAACGGCTCGTTCACCCTCATGTAAGAAAGATACAATCTTGGAGGAACCTTTAAAGCTCAAGTTTTATGTAACAAATTGTTAACTTATTCCCTTTTTTATGAGGCACCTTTAGTTAACCATTTTCTAAATATGTGGACTCCTATCTTAAGCAGTTTTAAAGTATTTCTTGTTGAAATAAAATTGACATCCTTAAATCCTTTTTCTCTGAGTAAAAACATTGTGGCCCCTCTAAAGTGGCTATTCCATGCTCTGGCATGCGTTACTTTGCAAATGAACACATGTACAGTTAACGCACATAAATGTACATTTTCTCAGGTTTTTATGTGAAGATGTCCTTGCTGTTGACTATTGAAAATATGTTTAATTAACTACTGTAGCACATACTAATAAAAACCACAGATGAGCAATTGATCCATACTGAGAAATCCAGAGTTTGTGTCAGCTTCAGCTTCTTTTTTTTCTCGTTTGGATGGAGACTCCTGATCAGACTTTCTGTGTATTACATCTTGCCTCAGCATTCTGCTTCAGTCATGAAAATGTTGATTTGAAGTAAACAGCACACCTCAGGGACAGAGTTTCGAGAACACACAAATCAGTGTAGTAAAGACGAAGGGAAAAAAAGCAAGGGCATGCAGTACTACTGGAGTCGAAACATTTTATCTAGCAAAGATAGTGGTTATAGACGATGGCAACAACTAAACAATACAGGCATTATATCAGCAGATAACCTTGGTGGAGCCTGATTGATGCTCATATCACACCTAATCAGATGGGGGTTTAAAAAGGGAAAACATAGCTATGATTAAGTTAAGTTAAAAAACATTATGGGTTGCAGTTACACTGCCTTGACTTACTAAATAATTGATTGAAAAAAACATTTGTCATATGCATTTCAGATAAACACTAATTGTCAAAAGCAAGATACTGAAGCCCAAATTGCTCCTGATACGTATGTCTGAAAATGTCTACCAAATTAATGTCAAAACAATTAAATATATTTCCCAAAATGTAAAATGATTGCCTTAACAGGAAGATATGTGATAGAGGATTGTTAGCAGAATCTTCTACTCCCTTTGGCTTTATAGAGCTGGATAGTGAGTTTCAGCTCATTTTCAGCTGGAGCAAGCAGCTGTTTTCATCAAAAAGCTCTAAAAAGCCACTTGGCACTACCTGTTGAGCAGATACAGACTAGCTGGTGAACGTTTTGGAGCATTTAGCAGCTAAAGCGCCAAATTTTTCCTTCAGTAGCTGGTGTAGACCAAAGCAGAGCTAAAAGAAAATTAACTTATGATGAAGCATAACTCCAAATGAATGATAATGTTGCATAACTGCTGGATGTGTAGATTAGCAACTGTTTGTTAAGATTTCGCCAAGTCAAGATGATGATATGTCAGTGTTGTTTCCACTGCCCCCATGTGGCTTAAAACAAAAATTAGTTCAGGTTTAACTAGCTGAACGAGAGAAGACAAAGCATTTCAGATAATTGACTGAGATCAAAAGTCCACAGAGACAGAGAATAGATAGCACTGCCACAATTGGTCTTTATACTTTGCTTCAAATAAATCAATGTGGCATACTTTATACAGTTCCACTGGCAGCACACTGACTGAGATATCTCAGTAAATCAATCTTATCCTCCTCATTTCACGTTGAATTGTTTCTTCTCCCCACAGACACCTTTGTGGTAAAGGTCAGAGAAGGAGGTTGTGCTTTTATAATGATAAAAGATTGAATGTGTGGCCACACAAGTACAGCTGTGTTCAGTATTGATCTGTGTGTGCAGCAGTATGTTACAGAAGTAGATAACACCATACCTCAAAAGAAGCTCATACATCACTGAGTGTGACACCAATGAAAGAAGTCTACAAACTACTTCAAATAGTGTTTATCATGTATCTGTGAGTAGTTCAAAGATCTATAGCCAAGATCAATTTTATGATTGTATAACTGTGGATGTATTTACCATCTTCTAAGAAATGTTATTTAAGGAGTCTTTACAGGTCACTTCCCCATGAATTAGCCACACAAATATCCTAGATTGATTACAATTGAACCCATATGAATAACATTGTTGTTTGTGTGCCTAATAAATCCACATTGTGGCAGATCAAGTATATGATATTAGAGTAGTTTGAATGTGCATGATGCAGCAAAATACTGTAGCATGAGTGATTTGTAATAGGTGAAAATGTGCAGGCAACTCAGACTGTATTTCCACTGAGAAGGACAGGGCCATGATATTGACCAGCTCAGCATTATGTGTTGCTCAGAGGGAACATAGGATGATGGTGATTCAGTGTCATTATTGTGACCTTTCTATGAGACATTTCACTTCTCCATACTTTGCATCAGCATCACAGTTACACGGTTGAAAGATTTTCCATATCATATACAGTAGTTTACAGTAAGCTACCCACAAAGACAAACAAGTGTTAAGTATCTGTGTGTATTTGTATCCAATGAGGTATAAGACCCCTGGGGCATATATTTTACAGTGAGTTCTCCCTCACAAGGTCTGAGGAGCCTTGAAAAGACACATCTCTTAAGTTTAGTTGTTTTTGCCATGCTGGCAGCGTGGCTGTATGGATGGCAATGATGGTCTGTCAGTGCACTACTGTAATAACTTCAGTGTTCCCCTGGCTTTTCATGTAGCACCATCAGCTGGTCCAATATTTTGTTTTATCACAAACTTAACACTCCAGAGATCCCTCTTTCTTGTAGTCTGAAGAAAATATACGATGAAATGATGGAAACTTCCTGTGTGTCTTTAGTATATAGGTCATGGTTGTTTCTTTTTATACGTAAAAATGAAAACAATGCTAACCATGATCAGTCCCCCATATATTTATAGTCACAGTAGTCAGTAGTTAAGGTCTGTGGGAGCAGCCTCCAATGTTGTCTTTGTACTAATGTTGGCAAAGTGGCTTCAGCAACAGTCTCATTTTATTCATATGAAATAAAGAACTGACTCTTTAAGCTGAGAAAACGTAAATGGGAAGCAAATCTGTGCCATTGATATTTGTCAATTATTGATTCAACTGAATATATTGAGTTTAGGTAACTTAACTTAATTTGCTTTACAATTTCAAACCTCAAAAGACAACTTTGAAGTAATTATTCACCTATACACCTCACCTCACCTTTTTAAGGCAGCATGAGGACTTTTACGGTGGTTGGTTTAGCACTCATTAGCAAATGTTAGCAGACTCTTAACAGGCAATCCACACAGAAAGACGTTTAACACTCGCCCGACTCACAGAACAGACACACAGACAGATGCCATTTTATCAAATGTAGCAACCTACACTGATCCTGAGACATGCTGTATTTCTGACGGTCAGCCTGTTGCGCATTGTTGGCCAAGGACAGCCAGTTCTGAGGACACTGATGGCTGAATGTAAGTCAGAGTTGGTTAAAATGAGCTGACGCTCCAGTGCTTACTGATATCACACTTTTGATATGGATTCCCAGTTAGTCTTATTAGCACAAGATTTTAGTCTCGAAAACATCAATTGAGAACCCATTGAGCCTGACAGCTGGAGGCTGGAACATACAGCAACCTATTTATAAATAAAGATGTGATTTGCTACAAACTCTGAAAGCTGTTGAGCTAATATTAAAAATACTGTAAGTGCTGAATGGCCTATTTTCAACTAAAATATATTCATAAAGTGATTTCTGTGGAAGAGAAAAGTTGTCTGTGCATTCACTTCGGTGGAGGTGAGATTTGAGTGGATGTCCTGAGTGAAGTGTCAGTCATCTGTCATACAGCCCTCTTGAAATAATGAAGGTCAGAGGCAAATCCATATTAAGGTTTGCCAGACAACAATGAGCAAACTGAAATCAGAGCACTGCGTCCTCTAATCCACATGTCACTCACTTCTTCTCAACACCCCAGCTCCTAACTCTTCCTCCCCTGCTCGCTTGGAGATTCTGTGTGTGTTTGCCTCTCTCTGTGTTCAGCTTCAAGTGTATACATATATGTGTTTGCAATTGCAACAGAGGAGAGGAGGACATCAGTCAAAGTAGAAGGTGACAACTTCATAAGCAGCGATCAGGTTCAGTCACACACGCGGAGTAAAAAGCCAAAGCGCTGTTAAGTGCCAGGCTCACCTTTCATAGCGTGAGGTACAAGAAGATTCTCCATCGGGACTGGGCTGACAAACTGAATTCTCCTGTGGTATTTCAGGCACAGCAGAAGACTCAGATGGCCTTTTAAACCCCTGATGAGTTGGCCTCTGGCTCTGTGCCCTGCGTTCATCTGTGACAGCTCAATGATATCACACAGATAAAATGGAAAACACTGATATGGACACCACACTGGCTGTTCTGTACTGCTCTCCCTTATGTTTAATCTTTCCCTTAATTTTGATAACCCTTGTACTACATCCCATAACACAACCAAACCTCCTCTCCCTCCCCCTCTCAGCATCTTCCCGCCACGGTAACGTTCTCTTTCCCCACCTCCGTCACGCCTCGTTCCCTTTCTCCCTTTGTCACTCCTCTTTCTCACATGTCCTGGTTTCCTGCTCCATTTCTAGAGAATCACCAGTGTAATACGAGAATGTCTCTGAGTTCTCTCTCTGCTCTCTAGCGACCTTGTTTTTAACCTTGTCCCCTGTCTGTCCTCCTCTTCTTTTTCTGTCTCCCTCTCCCTTGTCTTTTTTTCCTCCCTTTTCTCCAACAGCCAAGATGGCAATGAGCAGCATCCTCAACGCTGATGACATCAAGAAAGCTCTAGATGCATTTGCAGGTAAAGCACTTGGCACAGATTGCAGGGTTCAGAGGAAGCCTAGCGTGATGAGCCGATTGCAGCTGAGTGGACCAACACTCAGCTGTGTTTTGTCTCTTGTGGACCAATGTGAGCCGGATATGGCCCGCATATGATCTCCCAGATTTGGTTAGATTTTGCAGGATATGGACTGTGGATGATTTGGGTTTAGAAACAGCTCTAGTTTTCAGAGCTCGTCGTAGCTTTGGGCTGGTGTTGAATACAAGTGCTACTGGTTTTAGACTGGTTCAAGACCAGTACTTATGGGTAGGGTTATCTTATGGCCAACAGTTTTCATTATTTAAACTTTGTTTCAGATATTTCATGTTTCAAAATACAAAAATACAACTCATGAGTGTCAGCTGCTGTTACTATGGAGATAAGATAGTCAGAGGGATGAATCTTTGCTGTCACAGCTGACGGTAGGGTTACAGTTAACCCTAACCCTAACTAAGTCCAGAGCCATAGATGCTAAATTCATCCAAAATTTACCCAGAATCCAAAGGATTAATTTAAGCTGTATATTATATTTTCAGTTTTCTCAGCACCGTAATATTTAGATTCCACTCACAGTTTTTAAACTAAAAGAAGCTAATACAATTTTAAGCTCTGTGATTGGATGTTTCTTGCTGAAATGCACATTGGGAGTCACAGTTAACTTCTTCCTTGAACTCACACAGGCTTGTTCTTTTGATATTTTATCAAATAACCAAATATTTTCTGACACAGTTGTTAATTTTTTGTACTGCTGATCCAAGAGTTTCATGCTGATCAAAGCTCACCGTCTAGGCGTTGTCTAAAATACTTTGTCACGTAAAAACTGACACTAATGAATACTTTTTTGAGTTCCTTTCATATGTGTGCAAACCTATAGTTAATGTTTGCATGTGTAGTGTAGACAGACAGGAGACAGACAGAGCTCCATGACCCAGAACTGATGGGTCCTCTGGCAAACACATGTTCTCAATCTATAACTGCCACACTGTTAGAAGGCTGCCTTATTACTTTTAATTATCTTGCCTTTAGGCATCATCACCCAGATCAGCAGCACAAGCAACCTAAAGTAACTTAGAGTAGTTTCATCAGTATGAGTTTATGAGTACGTACACTTACCTGTGTGTGACATATCCACTATCTTTGAAGTCCAACAGAAATTTTGTTTCTAATTCTGACATAAACATACCCTTCAAGTAGTGCCTTTGTGTCTCCTTGTGTGTGTGTGTGTGTGTGTGTGTGTGTGTGTATGTGTCCGTGTGCAGTTGCTGACTCCTTTGACCATAAGAAGTTTTTCGAGATAGTGGGTCTGAAGGCCAAGTCTGCTGATGATGTGAAGAAGGTCTTCACGGTGCTGGACGCCGACAACAGCGGCTTCATAGAGGAAGAGGAGCTCAAGTGAGTGCATACACGCATAAATAAATAACACACATATGAACCCAAAAGATGCAACAAATGATCTTGCTGCACATGAAACATTAGTGTCCTGACACAGATTTGTTCTGCTTTTCTGTCCCTGGCTAGATACGTCCTGAAGGGTTTTGCCAAAGATGGCAGGGACCTGACAGACAAAGAAACCAAAGCATTTTTAAAAGCAGCTGACAAGGATGGAGACGGCAAGATTGGAGTCGATGGTAAACATCAAATTCCATTAGTGGGAGTTTCACATGGTCATACAAAGAGACACCAAGCAACACAAATGTAGAAATAAAGTCACAAATACACAAACACAGGCAGATTCATTTTATTTTCTGATCTTTTATTAATGAGTGTTAGTATGTAAAGTCAGTTTCATTATAGCTATGAGATCTTACACTGCAGTTGTTTTCTGTTGAACTTCTAAGCCAAAGAAGCAGAATCTAAATTTGTCCTTGTCCCACATACCTCGGTGCAGGTAATTGGCATCACCTACATTGTCCTCATCTGTCTTAAATTAATGGAACCACAAAGCATGTAGAATTTTAAGCAATCTTAAAGTTTCTCAGACGTATACAAGAGCAAGACAGTGGATCTTAAAAACCATATTGGCGGTTTGCATGATTGGACCCATTAAGGGACTGTACAAAAATGATTGGGGTTGAGACGAGTGTTGAAACTTATGTTTGACGTAGCCAAAATCTAAAATTAGGAGTTGAATAAGCAATTGCCAAAATTGTGGTAAAAAATATAACAAGTGGTGCATCTTGTTTACTGCATTTGTTATGTAATGTATGCAATATATTTTGGGTAGAGTAAACATCACAAAAGAAGTCTGGGGCATGGACAAATTAGACCATCCCTTGCACTCTTAAAAATGTTCAGTAAAAATAAAAACTATGTCACCTCCCCCTTTTTACAAGTTTCTGCCAAATCATTTTTGTACGGTCCCTAACCACAAATTGTGCACACTACTGTGTACATATTACGGTTGTTTTCCTACATATATTATAACTTTTTAGATAGATTTTGAGAAGTGACACCATTTATTTAACTGAAGCGTTTTTTTTACTGTGATGGTACTGTGATGGTTCTTTACAACAACTTGTTTTTCTTCCTCTCCTGCAGAGTTTGCCGGTCTGGTGAATGAATAAACCTAGTGTGACTGACTAGCACTCCAAGATCACCTCCTTACCACCGCTACATCCTGACACCCGCTGGCCCCCCTTCCTCCCCAACACCTACACATCACCACCCCACCCCGACTTCCAGCCCACCAGACTGCAGCCAATTCTTCCTACACACACTCCTCTTCCTCACTTTCTCCCTCACCGCTGTCTTCACTAAGTGCAATGCTGCACTATGGGAAGTAAGCTGTGGTGTGCCACCTCTCACCCCCCGCTATATTCATCCTATTTATTTTATCCTTTTTATACAAACTGTTCTTGTTTCTGTTTATGTATAGATAAAAAAAACATGCCTGCAGAAATAAACCTCACATTTTAACGCATAAAGTAGATATTTACAGTAAACAGAGATTATAAGAGAAATACCCTCATTTCCTCCTGTATTTCTGACTTAAACTTAATTATCTCTTTGTTTTCTTAGCCAACACTTTCTCTTACTTTCCCTCTTTCTTTCTCCGTTTTTTTTCAGTTTTTCTCTTCTCTCTGTTGATTTCACTTCTGGCACTGTTCCCTTCCTGCATTTGCTCCCCTCTGTCCCTCCTACACCATCACCACCATCACCACCGTCCATCCATCCATCTATCTATCCATCCATCCCTTTCTCCTCTGGTAATGAGCTGTTGTAAAACATACCAAAAGAAGAAACAGGTCAAGCTGTGAATGAATCAAATAAAAAGAAAAAGAAAAACGAAGCCTCGAGGAAGCTGACTCACTAAGTCTCTTCTGTTAATTCCTTCCTTTGATATGATTTTTCTATCTGATTTTGCACTCTCAATCCACCCCTTCTTTCCTTCCTTTCTCTATTTCGCTGTCACTTTTACTCTAATCAAGCTGAACGAGTGATGCATATCTTGACTGCAACCTAATAATGCATAAAGGGATGTACTAAAAAGTAAGAAGGTCAAACTTAGCCGTCAGTGTCATTTGTTAGTATTCATTAGCATCCCCTAAGCAGTGACAGGAGAGGAAGAAACTGCATAAAAACAAACTCCGAGGAGCATCTTTCCGCCAGCGTTTCTTCACAGACTATTCCGCATTATAAATGCAACTTCTCTGAAAGAGAAAAAGGAGGCAGAGGCCACAGTATTCCACTTGCTAAAGAGTCTTTACTCAGAAGCGCCGTGCTAGTTTAACAGAACCATGCTGTCAAGCCATTAGCAGAATTGGATTCACACTGAGGTTCAATTTGGGTTAAGTATCCCCAGCGGAGGACCCAAACAGGCAACGCGGGAATCCTGATCTTCTTTAGTAGGCCATTTTACTGCCTGAGCAAATAAACACAGATGTGAAGCTTAGAGGCTATCACTTAAAATGCGAGGAACAGGGCTGTTCAGTTCAGTGTCGCTCAAACTACTGGTCCCAGCACACTGTTAAGATCAGTGTCATTCACAAGAAAGACAAATGGTCAGTGGACAGTTTATGGGAAGTGGCATCTTCTTTAACATGTGATAAAGTGCTGCTCATAAACAGTGAAGCAAAGTGTCAAAATGTGACATGTTTGACATACTTTTAAAGACCCCAGCTTCTATAATAATAATGAATAATGAATAATGTTATTTTCTGCCAAAGTTAGAAATGTTTTGGCTATTTCATGAGAGATTTCTGTATTGTTTTGTTTTTGTCTGCTCTCTTCTCAAAAGAGTTTTTTCTTCTGAACTTTAACTATTTTTGTTGCTTATTCAGTAGTAAATAATTAATGATATAGACAAATACTAAAGATTTTAAGTGAAGCTGTCTGGGACAACTGATGATGTAATACCAGTATTTTTATTGCGTAATAACTTAACATTTTTATTCTTGTTAGTTACATTATTGATCAATATTAACCTTATACCAGCAGAAATAAATGCCACCTGCTACTGAAGTGAAACACGCTGGTTAAAGTAATTATATGATGCTATAAAAATGGTGTTACATAATCCATGAATGCGCTGCATTTTTCATTACATTTCTGGCTCAGACATTTTATCCTATTCTTTATAAGATATTACATTATCTGTCAGAGGTTACATTTTCAACAAGCCAAAGTAAATTAGTAATGCAATTAATATTTATCAGTGGACGTAATTCAGTAGGCCATGTAGAGAAAAATGATGGAGGTACAACACAATGGCAATTAAAACAAAAAACATAAAATGTACATACGGTACATGGCATCATGCATCCATTCCTGAGCTACAAAAGATGCAGAAAGTTACATAAACTGGTACAATTACATAAAAAGGTCAATTTTGTTACACACCAACATGTCTTTAGCATTGATTATAGTATCAGTTCAACACTATATACACATCATAGACAGTAATCATTTATTTCCTATATCTAAGTCATTCACATGAACTTTAGTAATAAACTAAACATTTCAAGTAATGAATGATGATTTAAGCCAAGGTAAGATCAATGCACATATTAGTTTATGCTACATAAACAGATTTGTATCACAATGATTAATTTTCACAAAGCCAGAGCCAATCATGAAAGAAGCTACAAAAAACATGAATAGATGTTGGTTGTTGGTTCAGACCTACAAAAATAGATATCTACAGTCCTTGTGCGAACCCAAGAATTCTGCAATATTTATGAAAAGTTTTGTCCTCTTTCTCCAGTGCTGGGTGCAGAAGGACACTATGGCAGAGTATTTCCAGAGGTATGAAAACACCAGTTGACAAAACAACCTCCACTCAAGGTCCACGTATTAACTTTCTACCATATATATTTCTCTTTCCAAGGTCAAGGAGAAACTGTCAAGCCCAATGTAAGCATATGTTTTAAGGGTCAAGATGTCATCAACGATTAAAACGTGGGGTCGATCTGTCATCTGTGGTCGTGGGCTTCAGCTTAACTGTGGCAAATGGGTTGGTACCCCTTTAAAATAAAAGTGTAAAAGAGGGTGGAGAATAAATGTTAGAAGAAGAGAAAAAGAGAGTGGAGAAAACCAATATCAGAAAATGCTGTGGCCCTAAATAACATCTTATAGCCCAACACCAAATGTTATAACAAGAGAAATGAACACTGCGTTTTCAAACCGTACAAGCATCATCTAGCAAACTGCTCACCTGAAGTGAGAATGAGAGTAATAGTCCTGGTTCCCAAATGGCCGTAACTGAAATGGTTTCAACCCTAAACTGCACTTGAAACTCTAATGGAAGGAAAGCGATTCTGTGCCATTTAGATCAATGCCCTCATCTGTTGTTCTCTGATTTAATGGGTTCATGATATACTTCAAAAAGTATCATTAGTCTCTGGAGTGGCCTCCATTTAAGAATTTCACAACCTGTCTGTCCTTTCAAAGCAGAGCCGCAAGTAGATTAATCTTACCTTGGGAAGAGTTCTGGTCGTGATCCATGTGGTTTTGATCTCTGTAGAAAAAATGTGAGAAAGGTATGGGTGAGAGAAGGCCAATTCAAACCACAAAATGTAGACACATGCACTAATGGAGGCTCCAGCCCTTGACCCCTCGTGGTTTCAGCGGGTCCTCCCACAAGCTGCTCGCTGATGTGTTGTTTCAGGCAGCCACAAACACACTTGAGAGTGTGTTCAGTTGACTCAAACTGCTAAATCACATTTTTACAATAGCAATGGACAAGAGACCATGCAGACACATCAAGGAAAATGCATCAATGTCACACCAAAAAACACATTCATAATAAATAATAAATGTTTGTCATTTGCATTGTTGACTTGAGAACAAGTTGTGTAGAGCAGTGTCACTGAAAGCAGCACAAGTTTCCATTATGAATATGTTCAAGACTTTAGTAAACAATTCACAAGCAAGGACCACTCCATCAACTGAGATGCGAATGAATTGTTTATTGAATATGAAATGCGTGAGCAGTGTCTGACGGATGGGAATGGTGGGAGCGAGATGAGGGCTGCGGTGTGGAGAAGGCTTCGGGGAAGGATCTGCCATTGCTTCTGCGCTCCCTTACTGTTCCCTTACATATACCAGCCATTTGCAATATTGTGATCATTTGCTTTAAAATCAATCGGTAAAACATTCCAGTTTAGGAAGGTAATCTATTACCTTTAGGTCCCGCCTGTCAAAATCTCTCTGCGTGCAGAAACAGAAATGCTACTGTGTGCTTAAAGAGCACCAGACAGCACTATCACACCCTGCAGCGCCCTAAAGATTATGTACCAGATCTATTCAGTCACAAGGACTTCAAATAGGTCTTAATCTTAATATTCTCGAGTTACAGCATGCCAAAACAAGAGCACACGCACACATGCATGCACACAACCTCCTCGCCCATACACCATCAGCAGCTGGAGCTTCCTCCCTGCATCCACCAGAAAGAGGGGTGTGGGGCCATGGAGAACAGCACCTTGCCGCAGTGCCCCTGCTGGACAGACTGGAAAATACCACCATACCATCAAAGGATACCGAGCTGTTTCATATCATTTCTACATCTTTGGATGTTTTGTTTTGTTTTGTTCAACCAAACCACAAACCAACATTTCCTTTTGGATGGTAAAAATCACTCTTTTCCAGTAATTTATTAACAGCTTATTAGCACTACACTGCACTACAGACTGCTTTCTTATAAAGCGAGAAACCCATTAATATTTATGAATGGACAACCAGCCTTCAAAGCTGTATTATGACTGAAAAGAAAGGATGGAGGAACAGATTTTCTCCAGCCTGGTAGCCCAAAAGTTTTTAATTAATGGATTATAACTGATCTGAAAAGCAAAAATAAATGATTCATTAACTATTGATAATTCCCTTAGTTACAGTTTATAAAGGCTTTATAAAAGGTGCCTTTTTAGAAAGCAGTCCCCACAATGCTTTTAAAAGAGTCTGCAGAAGACAAGAATAAGAGAAATACAATGAGCTCCCAGAAAACTACATTTCAGAGTCCATTTGTAGACCTTTTTTTGAAGAAAAGATTGATAATCTTTTGATAGACAGAGAGAGAGGGAGAGAGGATTGATTGACATGAGCTACACTGATTGATGAATCAGACAGACTGACTGACCTTGTTTTCCGAATTAAACTCATCCCTTCTGTCAGGAGTCGGCGTGATTGGTCGCATATCAGACTGTCTATTATAAGATGGAGGTGGAGGTGGAGGCGGAGGGGGCGGGGCTCCACTGTGGCTGCTGCTCCCTGGTTGGTCGAGCAGGTTGCTCATGCTGCTGCTGCTTCGGAGAGTGGAGCTACTGAAATGACAACAAATGAACTGTCTTTATGTGTCGAAGTAGCAAAGTCTGGTTGAATTATTAATTTATTATCGTAAGTCGCTTTGGAAAAAAAGCATCAGCTAAATAAATTAAAAGTGAAATATAAAATATATAGAAATTACAAACAAATATGAGTTAAATGTTTTTTTCCTTGTCAAGTTTGAAGTTTCGCATCAAATACATATGTTCAGTGTATTTGATCTACAAAGGCTGCCGCATGTGTTCACAGTGACTGAGCAAAGTTTTAGTTTCAAACCTCCTACTGGTTTTCCTCACAGCTATGGGTCACCCAAATATCCTAAATAGTTCAAGTTATTATTCCAGGCATGAGTTTCATGCTGACCCTCTTTTGAATAAAACAATAAGGACGTCCTGGTAGAGCTGCAAAATGTATTGTGTGCTTCAGGGTTGAATGCAGAAGATTTAGTCTTATGTTTAAAATCTCTACATCCATTCTATGTGGCTGAAAGTAAATAATTCTTTGGACTGTGGGGGGTGACGTACAAATATGAGACATGCAAACTGTGAGACTACCAGATTCAAACCTATTTCTCCACTTCATAACACAAGACAATTTTCAGTGAATAAATTCATTAGGAAGAGTAATGTGCGAGCAGCTGCAGTTCTGTTTTTACATCAGAAATGCATTTTTAGATGTCCATTTTTGATTTCTTTTGTCCACCCACTTGACATGTAATCATGACTAGCATGGTTTTCTACAGCAAAATAACCAGTCACAGTCAATATACAATAAATCCTACTCTTCAAATATTGAAAAGCTTCTTAGTATTGTGTCTAACTGAGGTTATTAAAGTAATATTTCAACAGCAAATATGCTTAGTTACTTTAATAATTCTACTACTACTGCTGTGTCCAGCCATCATATCACCTCTGTAAAACCTGAACGTACTTTTCAATTTCAAACCCATAAGGTATCCTGTATCAATTAATGAGCTTTAGATGGGCACACTTTGTTACATTCAGACAGAGCCAGGCTAGCTGCTTCCCCATGTTTTCAGTCTCTAAGCTAAACTGAGCTGCTGTCGGCTGCAGCGTCATATTTATGGTGAACCTAACTCAGGTGTTAATGCTTAGAAACCTTGTTTTTCACCATGATGTCTGGCATAGTAAGAGTCAGAAAGATATGACAATACATTCCTTTATCAGCCTGCTCTTAGCAT
>NW_026136722.1:3007500-3057500 GCF_905237075.1 Dicentrarchus labrax | reverse complement strand
CCCTCTATATTGCAGATTATATATACTGAGAAAAAACCACATTCAGTGCAAAGTTAAAAAAGCTCATACTCCAACATTGTCAGCAAACAAATGCAAAAAAAAAAAAACAAACAAAAAGAAAACGTTAAAAATGAAAATAATTGGAATTCAAATAAACATGACGAATGAAACAAAAAATATATATATAATAATAATGAGCTCGATTGAAGCTTTTTTCGGTCTGAAAGAGCACTACCTGGAAGCAAATATCCATCCGTTCACATTATAGAATTGGCCTGCATGATTCAAGTATTCCGACTGATATGTTTTTGGGCTAAAACAAAGTGGACATATGTGCAGAGAGAGAAACGTAACTTGTTTTCCACAGGGGAGACCCTTGTTGAATATCTTGTAAGTGAGAAAGAGTCCAACTAGTGCCATTGCGTTTATAACTACTTATTTTTTTTTCATTTTCTTCTGATGATTATTGATAATTCTCTACTGACCCTTCCCCCAGCCTGTTTGATTGGCAGGCGGTTCACATGGAGTCCCCTCCCCCTGTCAGGTGATCCACCGGGAGGAAGGAGCTGATTGGAGAAGGGCTGCTGATCCTCCCTGCCTCTGTGCCACTGGGGCTCCCCCACAAGCTACTGGAATAGTTGGGCCCGCCCCAGAGGGAGGAGCTGTGGAGATCGCTGCTGTTCCACTGGTTAGGTTCAGGAGCGCGGCTGGGAAAGGGGTGAGACTGATCCATTCTGCTCTGAGAGGAGCCGATGGTCTGCCAGCTAGAGGAGGGAGTGGCCAATGACTGCCCTTGTGCAAAGAAACGGTTGATTTCCTCCTCGCTGGCAAAGTCAGCCAGAATAGTAGTGTTCCCCAAAACACACCTGCAGAGAGACAACAGGAGAGAGACAGAGTGTGAGTGTCTGCTGCTCCAAAACATACACAATCACTACGTTTATATGTACGCAGGAAATCAGGTTACCACAGAATGCGTTTAAATGCACGTTGTAACATGGTCACAGTACAAGTGTTGTACATGCAGGAAGTTAATAGTTAAAATTATCCCCTACCCCCGGGCCTTTGAGAGCTTTACTTAATTGCTTTCTGATTGTATTATTTTTGTGTGTGTGTGCTGGAGGAATAGCAAGAGCACAGGCTTTCCTGAATTTGAAACAGAATTACCGTCGTACACTTGCCTCCGGTTTACATCCATGTCCGTCCAGACTCTATTCTATCCCAAGTATTCGAAGGAAGTGGATGAAAAGGTATAACGTGTAGTTTTGGCTAAATGGAATCACTAAATTGATGGTACATGCATGGTTTTAGTGAATGTACACTTTAACAGATTAATGAAGGATAAGATTTAGATGTACTTGATTACTATGTAAAGAAGGATCTGTATAGTTATACAAAATGTTGTGCTTTCGTTTTCAGATTTTAAATCCTCACTACGAGCTGTAGGTGAAAGTCACTCACTGGATCACCATCAGCTAGGTGCACTCCAACACATCGTTTGCTGTTGTGTGATTAAATACTGTTTACACATTGTGTTGTCCAAGTGTGTCAAGGCCAAAAGAAATTAGCTTATAGGTAAAAAATGTAGTTAAGTTATCCTACTTCATGTAAACGCACTGAATGTGTCACACAGCCAGAATACAGACGCAGACGTCCATTTGTCTTTCCAGGCATCGACTAACTCATTTCATTTTCTAATGTGACCGAGTAAATTATTGAACAGGTCAGTCAATGTGACATTACGAGTCTGGGTCAAATACAGGATGACTGCTTTAATACAGAAATGGAAATGTAGAGTGTGTGATGTGTGTGATGTGTGTGTGTGTGTGTGTGTGTGTGTGTGTGTGTTCACGATGTACTTACATGTGCAGGCTCTTCTGGGCCTTGGCGGCCTCATCCTTCGAGCTGTAGCATACCACAGCGTTACCGTGCGGCAGGTTGAGGTGGAATGTGATCAGAGGGCCGTGCTGCATGCACAAGGTCCTCAGGGTAGAGCCGTCAATCTGTGAAACAACAACAAACACACATGGGACAAACAAGGATTAGAAACAAGCATTTCTGCATTAAGCAAATGCAGAGAAATATCATGCACAAACATTTCCTGTGTTCAGTTTGCTAAATGTGACAAAAACACAGAGGCTCATGGGTAACATAGTATTTTGAGCCATCTGCCATGAAAAAATAAATCAGGATTTCTCAGTAACGAAGATGAAATGATTAAAACTGGACATTATCCAGGAGGTCTCATGTTTCCACATTATTAAACATTGAGGATATGGGTTAAAGAAAAAAAGTAAAAGGGGATTACCCAAAGGGAAAAACGTAGCTAGAACCAGTTGTGCCTCCCACTCCCATCTACTCAATATAAAATGCCAATAACAAAACTAAGATGAAACATATTTATGTTCGTGCAAGTACCTGAGGTGTGAGATTCTTCAGAACAAGCCATTGGGTTCTCCCTGAGCTGCTGCTGTCACCCCAACTGGAACCTGCAAATACACATAATGAGCATTTTAGTTAAAAAACAAAGACTGCAAGTGTGAGATTGGAAAACAGGTGGAAGGATTCAGGTTATTGGTGTCCTCTAGCCATACAACATGGATGAAATAACTCCCATACTTTGTAGTCTTGTGGTACCAGACAATCAGATATCAGCACCTAACAATCGTCTAGGGACGGTCACTAACAAACATACAACTCTTACTTCAAGGACACGCCTGAAACAATGGTCTACCCCCATTCTCCTCCGTATAGTGAAACAGAGAGCTTTTTAAAACGTTATATGGTACAACACTGTGGGGACATGATTTCCACATATCACCGTTCTAAGGACTTCAGATTGAAGGTTTTTATTTTAACTTTAACTACCAAATTAAAACGTATTAGCAAATAATCTGTATTTGTGCTCCACATAAATCTTTTGACGCAGTTTAGTCCCAGACAACAAACCAAAGGCTAGATCAATCAAGTTGGTTTTGCATATTCTGCAACAAAAGTGTTGTTTGAAGTGTTTGAATGTTTAGTAAAATAGTTATTGACCAAAACAAGTTGACCATTTTTAAAGTATAGTTCTTGCCTTTGACGGTTTCTTATAGTAAAAGAATGATAATAAAAATCTGACCAAACACTATTGAAACATTACTACAGGTAGGGTCGTACATGTGTGTCTCCCTCTGCCCTCACCAGGTGTGTATCTGGACTCAGAGGAGCCCCACCCTCCCAGCCTCAGGGCAGAGCCGTCCCAGCCGGAGGAGGCAGAGCTGGGCTTCTGGCTGGTGAGGCCAGGTGGTGGTCTAGAGGGGGCCGCCACAGACAGCGCCTTGGGAGGCAGGGGGACCTTCCACAGCTCATGGGCCAGAGAGGAGTTGGACACAGAACCACCGCTGGGAGACCACTTTGACTCGCTGGGTCTGGCTGCAAGGACAGAAGAGAGCAAAGCGGAATGTTTTAACATCTTCTGGTCCATTGTCACATATTTGCTTACAGATCTAGGACTTTGATTTTATTCTACTGTTGTCACTCTGGATATAATCAATATTTAAAACGTCTTTCTCCTTCTATGTGAACTACAAACAGGAAGGCATACCTGAAGTGCTTTGTGCTGTACTGGTGAGGGAACCGCTGTGGGTGGAGGCACGAATGGATGACCAGGCACTGTTAGAAGGCATCGTGGTGTTCAGTGATGAGGATGGCCCTGGGAAACAAAAGGAGAAGGATTAGTGTCTGTTAGTCTGTTTAGTGTTCAATAGGATTTTCTCTAAGCTGCTCATCAACCCTGAATTATTTCAAATGTCTTTCAAAAAATTTTTTGTAACAAAAATGAAGAACTCGATATTTAAGAACTACAAGTTGCTGGCTCAGAAGGCTGAAAGACTGCAAATGCATTAATCACCTGTAGCTACAACCTGATAATGAGCTCTGCGCACCATATCGGATGAAATGTTGACTAATATTATGTAAATCTTAAACAAACAAACAAACAAACAAACTCACTCACTCAACAACAGGCGTGGTCTAAAACCCAACACTAGTTTGTGCCCATGTCTGGCCGTGTGTGTGTGACCTACCGTTGTTCCTGTCCCTGAGGTGGTCTGTGTCGCGGACGGTGTTGATGGAGAGGTTGTTGATGACACTGCCGGGGGTCACATAAGGGTCAGTCTCAGGGTCAATGTTGGGGTAACCTTTCCAAGGCTCCCCGGGCCGGAACTCTGCACAAACACAGACAGACACAACACAGTTAGCGATTTGTTTTCAGTGCAAACATTTTCTTTTTTGTTTTCGTGTATGAAAGCAAGTGTACCTGGGGGCCAGGTGACAGTGTTTCCATGGGGCGGGGGGGAGTTGGCACGGGGCGGCCAGCCATCGCCCACCGAGCCCATTGATTGGCCGGGAGGACTCAGGGGAGATGGGCCAGGAGACAGGAAGTCATAGAAGGGAGAGTCCTCCAGACGCAGCCCAGACGACATAGCACCTGTGGGACAAAGACACACAAACATGGGGACACAATGACACAGACTAACAGTCACTGATTTGATTATACTACTGCATGTAAGGACCGAACAAGCTAGTGTATACCATTGGTGCCATCAGTATTAGTAATTTTTATAAATAAAATAGCCATAAAATTCTAGCCAGCATATTTTCTTTGTAAGCGTGCAATTGTTTCAGTGTTTGCCCAATTACTGCTTCTTTCTTTGTGGCAGTTCCTACCCCAGAAGTACATGATCACCTCTCCTAGATAGACAACTGTACTGTGAGAAGGACAAAAACAGACTGTGTACCAGGTTTGCTGTTCTGCTCCAGAGGGTCAGTTGCCCAAAGTTTCTTCAGTTTGGACTGGGGCGGCTCTTTGTAGCTCACAGCTCCGCCACCACTACCACCACCAACACCCATGTCCAGGGATACATTCAGGTTAGAGTTCAAGCCTGGTGGGAGTGATGGAAGAAAGAGAAAAGAAATTAAGTCACTGTGGATTTAAATATGATTAAATTCAACAGAAATTGATTAATTAATGCATCATCATTAAGGCGTAGAGTGATAGTAGCTAACGTACTTAAAGGGAAGTTGTTGTAGGATCCGAGAGAAGCAGCATCCTTCTGCATCTCAGGGGTATTGTGGGACAAGTAGTTATCCAGGTACGGTTTGTGGGGTGGGGCCTGTTTCAGCAGGGAGGGGTCCAGGTGCCGTGGGGGCTGCATCATTGATGGTGACGAACCAATAGGACGTGTCTAAGGACAGGAAGTAGGAGGTTAGAGAAAACAATCAATGAAACAACGCCATAGAGACACCACTGTTTCATCAAATAAAAACTCATATGTGGTGTAATAACTTTTTAGAGACACACACCTGTTCAGTTGGTCGTCCCACAGGCATGACTCTCTGGCTCTGAGCCTTCTGCTGTTGCTGCTGTTGCTGCTGCTGCTGCTGCTGCTGGAGGAGAAGACGCTGCAGACACGATAAAAGAGATTTAAGACTATGTATCTGAGATTAAGTTTAGCAAACATTTACTTATGATACTTTATACTTCAAATACATTTGTAGGAAGTTTGTTACAGTTACAATATGCAAGCCAGTCAGAAATATACTGCAAGGTTTGCTGTGTTTAAGTGCAGTTAAAACAATGTTTTCTATTCCTGTATTAGAAATAACATTTAGCCCTTTGTAGCCCTGTAGATGTAGCAGGTAAATCGACTGTAATTATTGTGATATGTCCTTTGTGTTGAGGAAATGATTTTAAATCTTAACAAAAAGTCATTGACACTTCACTAGTTACAACAATTCCAGTGACTTTGATGTTAATCAGTGCATTTTGTGAACAGTTCATTGCAACATAGTACTGTACATAAATATAAAACCATGCATAAAATGTTATTTTCTTAATGCCTCTAATGTATGTGTGTTCAAGTTTTCATCACTCTACCTGTAACTGGTTGATCTGGCTGAGCTGTGACAGCTGGTTGAGCTGGGAGAGCTGGCTGAGCATGGCTACCTGCTGAGGGCCAAACAGAGGGTTCAGACCTCCGTTACCTCCTGGGTACTTCAACAGGGATGGAGGGACCTGAACACAAACAAGATGATGGTTACATTTTGGTCAATAAGATAAAAAAGGACAAAATGATCGATCATGTTTGGTAACCAGAGCTTTGCCAACAAGCCAGTTATTTAAAAATGACATGACGGTATTGTGTAACTAGTCTACGCTATGTATTATTTACCTAAAGTGAGTTTCAGGTGTCAATTGTGCAATTTGATTCTCCACTGAAAACAACGGCTGCTTGGAGGGTTGGGAAAAAACTAAAACATATACATCTAAAAAGGTACAGTCTGATTTGAATGATCTGAAAATAAGTGCCTCAAGACACTTGAGACATTCAGATCATTGTTGAGATGAGCAGACTTAAAACTTTGTAGCCTAAAATGTAAGTGCATATAACTGCAGTAGATGCAATGGTGTTTGAATGACATGAAGAAAATCAATGTGTGTGTGTGTGTGTGTGTGTGTGTGTGTGTGTGTGTGTGTGTGTGTGTGTGTGTTACCTGAGAGGGCAGGATGGGTGGAGGCACTTGGTTACGAAGGTTGGGTTGGGGGGGGGCCTGGGACTGGGGGCCGCCTCGGCCCTGTGCTACGCTGCTGCCACCCATCATGGGGTTTACATTCTGAGCAGGGAAGACACAAACACACACAAATGGTCAAACATGCAACAAACTGACTTTTACTTTTTTTTTTTAAATAATCCATACATGTAATTAGTTCATTGACCACAGGCTTTTAAGTAAACTCAACCGTCAGTTACAATCAAAAATGAAATGTTAGCTAAATTTGGGAAATTATATTTAAAAAAACATTTTGATGGGTAACCTGCTGAAATACCATTTGTGTAATATGTGTTTTTTTTTACCCTATTTTTCACATAAAGTGATAGTTTGGTTTAGTATTATTATTATTATTATAAGAACGCAAGACAACATCCTCTTCATCCTTCCACACTCACCTGCCGAGCGCCCCCAGGACTAGAGTGGGCCGGAGACGGCCCAGAGTTGAGACAGGGAATAGGCTGAGCAGAATTGGAAGGGGAAAAGCTCATGCTTTGATTGGAGGAGAGCTCATCAGAAGTTTGGCTATCGTAAGCAGAGGGGGAAACAGACAGCTGCAGAAGCAAGGCCAGGTGCACAGCAGATGGACGGCAAGCACAGAGGTACAGGAAGCACATCAGCAGCCAGAGAAGTGCAGAGAGGGGAGGAGAAAAGAAGTAAAAGAGTTAATTTTGCAAAAGGATAGAGGGAGAAGAAGGAGGAAAGAGCAAGTAATGTGAGGACAGGAAAAAATGAGCCAGAGTGAACAGTTTGGGAAAGCGTGAAAGAGTAAAAGGAGTAAAATGGGAGGAGTAGAAGAGAAGCAAGCAATGGAGAAGAGGAGAGTGCAGTAGAAAGAGAGAAGGTGGCACCAGAGGAGTCAGGAAGATAGAAACAAAGATAAGAGACAAGCAGCATTAAGTGCAGAAGGAAAAGCAGCAAAGCCAAACCAACTACGGTTGGATGATATGGTAAAATTTTCAAACCGGCCACTGTCGTGCCTTTGTGTGTGTGTTGTGCAAGCACCACACCAGTCGTTTCAGCCGGGAGATGAACACCCGACAAGCTCTAACAACTTTAATAAAAATTAAACTCACCAAATGTCAAGAAAGAAAAACCCCCCCACATATTTCCCTCCAACAGAAAATACAACCGTACACCTTTTAAATGAAAGTTTCTCTCTTATACCAAACTCAGAACTTGTTAAGCAATCTTTTAAACACACTTAATTCAAACTCAACAGAAACAAAATAAACTCTCTTTATTAGTCTGGTGTCGAACCATCTAACAGAGTTAGATGTGAAAATATTCTACATGTTGCCGCTGCCTCTCTGATGCCCCTGATCTCCCTCACTCCTCTACCTGCTTCATTCCTCTCCTGGCCTGAGCTGTGCCTGCTGTGTCCCCATCTTTCCTGAGTTACATTTCTAAGATTAGATGTGAAAAAACACTGGTTCTACAGCTGTTTTTCCTCTCACTTGTTCAGCGGCTCAGTGTGTGTACTGCGCTGCTGAAAGTCTGTCACCGGGCTGCTCTCATTCTTCAGAGGCAGAATATTAAATCATCAAAGTAAAATGGCAAAAATCGCCCAAAGAAAAAAACAAAACAAACAGCCGGTGATGGACTCAATCGCAGGTAGCCAATATTTGTGCAATCGCCCAACCCTAAAACAAACCCATTGCATCTTTGTACAAAACTATCTAAAAAGGAATTAATCATTACAGCACAATTACGAATAATTTGCAAACAATCAATTGTTTAATTGGATGAAAGTGAGCATATTTAATTTACTTTTGTTGCTCATTAGTGACACAGTCTGATTCATAATTATAAAGACACAACAACGGTCCAATCAGCAAGTATCAAATGAATCATCCCTTTTGGTAGTTCACACATCGAATGCAATGTGTTAGACCAACCACTGTGGGGCACTACAGGGCTGAGAGAGCACTACATAGCCAGACATTTGACACAGGCACACAAGATAGACTCTTATACTCCACACCTACCTCATGATCACCAAAAGGCGGAGAGATTAATCAAACCGGTCCAGTAATGTTGTTTGTAAACAATGTACTAAGTGCCAATGCAACCGACCTGCTGTATTTTGGTTGCCAAGTTGCCAAGAGGCGTTCCTGTGACCTTTACCCCCACCCATTGCATAGCAGGGAAACGTTGAGGCTTCTGCATACCTTGTCATAGTAAGGGCTGCGATCCATGGGAGACTCCTTGTGGAGCTGGTGTCGAGACCCAGGGTTCTTCCCCATTACTCCATTGAAGTCTCCCATACTGCCCATGTCCATACGCTTGTCCTGCACCATCCCTGCTCCTGTCTTCATGGAGTCGTCAGGAGAGTCTCTCTGCAAGGGGAAAGAAAGGAATGTGATTATACAGACAGAAAAACAAATATTGCATTCATTCAAATATTACTATACGAAAAAAATAACAGTAAAGAAAATGCAAAAAAATAAATAAATAAATAAAACTGGATACAACCCTAACACCAACTCTTCAAAATGGAGAGGTTCCTGGTGGGAACTACATGGCTGCCAAACAACGGTTTATATTTTTGAATTTTAATTTTAAAGTGAACAAGAACGACAGCAAAACAATGGGAAACAGTACTTACAGAGAAGTTCATGCTGTTGAACTGGTTGATGAAGGGTTTCATCCAGGGTTCATCCTGTTTGTTGACTGGTTTGTTCATCTGAAACAAAGCAGAAAAAGAAAATTGACAGGAGGCACTTAGCAGCGTTATCTTTCTCATTAATTTGCCTTTTAAGTGCGTCTGCAGAACATTTGTATTCTGTCCATAACACAAGTGGTTAAAAGAACTCCAAACTTCCAAACCTACAAAATATACAAAGCTATGGTAAACAAACAAACCTTGTTGGAGCCTTTATGCTTGTAGTTCCAGGTGTTTTGGTCATGAGACCGGTTGTCCTGTTGGCTGTTGCTCCACATGCCGATCTCCACCTCCTCTTCCTGGTCCCAGCTATTGCCCATGGAACCTTCCTCACCACACCATGTCTCCATGGGTTTGGGACCTGGAGCTACAAGGAGGACAGAGAAAGAAAGTGAGCATACAGTTCTATTGCTCATTTGCTACACTTCCTACAGGGAAATTCTCTCTCCTGCTACTCTGCACATTAAAGAGTTCAGGAATATTCATGGTCAAGTGTGCACCTACCAGATTTGTGCTGGCTGCCCCATCCAGACCCAGACTCTCTGCTGCTCCTGCTGCTGGGTTCATCCCAGGTGGAGCTGGTGTCCATGGGCTTCCCCCAGGCAGATGTCCCATTGTCCACCGTCACAGGTGGTGCAGTGGTAGGTTCCCCCCACGTTGAGGACTCCTTCTGCTGGGAGTAAGACTCGCCCCAACCTGAAGGAAGAGGGAGGTTTCACTTTAAGTCATGTTGTCTTAAACCAAATAGCTTTTTGCATTCAATTAATTTATTATTATTATTGTCATTTTAAGACAAAATAAATCTCAAGTCCTAAAATACACAGAATATAGCAGAAACCATTACTTTTTCAATTCTCTCATTTTTTCCTCAGTTGTAAATATGTGAAACATAATAATTCTGTGACCATAAAGACAATGCCATGTCACCACACATGATGTTAACAGTCACTTTTCCTTAAACGGTGAACACACAACATACTGCCAGCAGCAACAACAATACGACAATATTCCCATTCCCACTGACCTGTACTACAGTCCTCACACAAGGAAATTATTTTTATATTTGTCTGCTTTTATCCTGAAGGGCCAAGGGAGTTTAACTGTTGTAGAACACATCTATACTTGTTGTTTTTAGTATTTGTTTTTTCATCCTGGTAATACAGCTCTCACCAGTCACAGTAGTCATATCAGGCTTGTTTGGAGAGTGGGTGGTAACGTGGAAAATATGACATCATTGCCCCCAATTTAAATACATAGATGCAAACCATCTTTCTTGGGACCCTGGCCATATTTACAATGATGCACTGAGTTGACAATGTTTTCCTCTGCTGAAATCAGAACTCAGCTTGAGGAAAGAGCCATGACCATGTCCCCGGGGAACCCTGCATCAACCTGCTTATGCAAGTTTTGTTTACTTTAACTCTTGCAGGTGTGTAGATGTGTGCACGGGCCTTTACATGCTTTCCAATGTGAAACTATGTATGCTCAAGTGAGTGCAAGTATGAGTTCAAAAGGTTCCTGTTACAGCTGACCACCCAGACCTGCTACTTTCTCCCTCCACAGGAGGCATTTGGGTAGATGCCAAGGATACCTCTCCGTAAAAATAGGACAGATCATGGGGTGGCCTCAAGCTCCAGTGTCCCTCATGTGACTGGGTATGCTTGCATACAAGTACGTGAATACAACACAAAGACATGCACACAGAGCTCAACAGACATGCTGAGGTAGATGCATATACACAAATGGGCACATGCAGTACATGCATATAAGGACGATGACATATTTTAATATTATAACATGTTCAGTTACATATCTATAAACTCATCTATTATATTGACCTCAGTTTCACCATGCTGCTGTTTTAATCAATTTCTGCACTTTAGTGTTCACAAAAATAAAACCAAAATAACTCAAATGCATCAAAATCTACAACCTGATTATTCATCACAGTAGCTGGCTAGTTTGCCCCACCCTTCCTTGCCATCCACTTTGCTGCTCTAGTTAGCTCGCTAGACAGCAACCCTGAATAACCCTAATAGCCCCTCCTCTTCTTTTCCCCTTCTCAGCCCACTTCCACAGAATAGCCGCCTTACTCTTTTTAGTTTTCCCATCTTACATTGGAACCATTCCTATTACTAAGTCACCAAACCTCCTCCTCTACCACTCAGCCTCTTTTCTCTCAAACCCACAAAAGCCAGCGATTCTACAGCAAGCGGAATTGGCGAGTGAGAGAGAAAGGGAGGAGAAAAAAAGGCGAATGAGAGAAGAGAAAAATCGATGCTCTTAGAATTCCAAAGGGATGACTCAACCGGTTTTACAAAAAGCCCTCCTCAACATAGACAACACCATGGGGAGATGGGAGAGAATGGCTGTGCATGTTTGTTCTTTCTCTAGGCTTTTGTGCAAATTATGTATGCTTTTGAATACATTTGTGAATGTGTGTGCATCCACACTTTGTGTTTGTACTGTCTAAATCCTTTTAAGACCTTATTTCAGCTCTCTCAAAAAGAGAGTGTGGGTGGGACTTGCACCTTTTTATTCATTCTTAAGGCTTATAGACTGCACCAGAAGGCTTGCGCTTACATGCTGTTACCATTTTAGATACTGGCTCATGTCCTTGCATTTTTATATGTACCCAAATATTAAATAAGCACAAATACACACTAATCTGCAAGCTAATTCAACCCAGACTCAGTACAGATCATCATAGCTGTTCATTTGAGAATCTGCAGAATAAGAACTCAATTGACATACTGTCATTCTTACTTCCTGTAGAGGAAAGTATCCCTGCAGGCTAAACATGTAAATAATACAATCGGTTATAACCTGGCCTAATCTATAAAAGGCAGAAAGTGTGACTCATCAATGTTGGATCATCTTTTTTCACACGTACACACGAGAAGTGTGTGCACATGCACAATTTTATGTACTCCTGTCTATGTGTTTTCATAGTCAAAGCTGCATGAATGATTGCATTACTGGTGCAACTGGGGTGTTGTTTATTCATTGCTTATTTAGCCCATACATATAAGGAAGATATTTATGTATTTTAGCAAAAAAATATTATTAGTAAGAATAGCCATGAATTTGGCTTCATCTGGTCCCTGTCTACTCTGTCAAATATATGGATGAATCCCATACATATTTCAACTTACCAGAACTGCAGCTTTTGTCCTGGGCAATAGGTTGCATGGGCTGAGGAGGATGCTTGGAGCTATGTGGTGGGTGGGACTGGTGCTGAGAGGATGGGCCCATGGCCTCCTGGTCTGACTGGCTAGTCCTGTTCCACATGTTGGCAGCTCCACCGCTGTATTTACCTAGAAAGAAGATTTAAATCACATTAGAGTCATCAGCGGAAAATGAGAAAACTGGAATTCCCAATGATTTTATTCAGGCTTTGTACGGCTCTTGTAAATACTTTTGTTGTGGGCCGAGGGTTTACCCGGGTCTCCCCAAGCTGCTGTCCCATCATCAATTTCTCTCCTCCGTCGAATGGACTCTGGAGAAGGCTCTTCCCACCCAGTTGCCACTTCCTCCTTCTGACCTACTGTGGGAATAGGGCCTCCCAGCCAACCTGACAGAATTCATAAACAAGAAAAAGTGAGAAGTCCATTTTATGTCCTCCCACTTGACTTGCTATACAATGTCAACAGCTAGAATTCAGTTTTGGGGTGTACGGTCTTCCTTGTTAGACAGTGATTACTGATTACTACCTGTGGGCTTGTTAGGGCCTTGATTGTCTCTGGACGTGTTGGATTCAGGACCTTTTCCCCACTCGTTGGAGGGCTTGGGATTCGGCTCACCCCAGTTCTGGGCTCCATGGTTGTTCTTAACTGGCTCACCCCAGCCCTGGCTGTTACTCTGAGGATTGGGTTTGTGGACTGAGTCGCCCCAGTTGGAACCTGGGTTTGGAGTGTTCTGGTCTGGAGTATTTGATCCTCCACTCCCTACCCAGGTGTTGCTGCTGCTGGTGTTGGTTCGGCTTGGCTCGCTCCAACATCCAGAGCCAGATCGGTCGCTGTCACTGTCCCAACTCACTGAGCCTGCACCTTTTTGGGTCTCACCCCAGTGGTTGTTGGGCCCTTGTCTGGGACCATCTCCACCATTACCCCAGCCTTCACTTCCATTTCCACTATTGGAACCCCAACCCTGCTGTGGTTTGGGTGCATTAGTCCAGGTATTGGACCTAAACAAAAGCAATGAAGATGAAGATGATCATTAAACAATAATATGGAATGAAGACAATAATGGTTGCAAAAAGCAGGGAAATTATGCAAACATTATTTCTGCATCGGTGTAATCAGTACTTCTAATGCACAAATATAAATTACCGGTCGTCTTTGTTAACATTATTGCTCCAGGTGTTACTGGTGTTGTTGCTCCCCTTGTAGCTGGATCCATTGTCCCAGCCACTCTGCCCACCACCTCCGTTGGTTGGGACTTTGCTGTCCCACCCAGAGGTTGGGCGCTCTCCCCAGCCAGAACCTCCTGTACCTGGGCCTGAGCTGCCGGGCCCACCCCCCCAACCTGCAAGTAGAGTGAAAGGAAGAGATATTTTTTGTTTACTTTTGTGTTCTGCAATAGAAAATTTTCTTCTAAATTTGAATATTCTTGTTTATATGACTAAAAGGCATTTACAGACTAAGATTAAGATTCCATACATGTTTTACCCCTACCTCCAGAGGTCTGGGAGGGAGCTGCCGGTGTTGCTGTACCCCAGCCGGAGCCTCCGCTGCTATGCTTTCTTTCGTCACCTCTGGGACCCTGGTGCTGATTGTTAGTAGTAGAAGTGACATCCCACGCAGTGTTCTGGCGTATGGGCGTCTGTCCCCATCCAGTGTTGCAAAGAACCCTTGGGTCCACATCGCCCCTGGACACAGGTAGCACTACTGGTGCAGCATGGGGGGTACCTTTTCTGCGGTTTCCCCCTTTTGACTGGCTGCCGTCTCTGTCTGAGCTGGATCGGCCTCCGGAGCTCTCGCCGCTTCCTTCACTTCCTCCAGAGCGACTCCAGCCTCCAGTGACACTCCCCAATCCATGGCTTCCACCTCCTCCCCCTCCACCTCCCATGCCCATGGCGTCATCCTCCAGGCTCTTCCAGCCATTGTTGGCAGAGCTTCCTTTATGACTTCCAGCATCTGAATGGTTGTTAACAGGAGCTGTTGATCCCCATTCTCCATTTGACATCTTGTTGTTAGATGTGGAAGAGGATGATGAGGACGAGGAAGAGGATGACGCACTGCTCCCCCAGGGGCGAGGCATCCCTGCTGGAGGGCCAATCGTGGTTTGGTTGCCATTTCCTGGTGTTTGGCCTGCAGAGCCTGGGATTTGATTTGAACCGATACCCCAGGACAAGTTACTCTGGGTCTGGTTTGGGTTATTGGTGGGCCCCTGGTCCCAGCGTGGGGCCCCAGTGTTATTGTGGTTATTATTACTCTTGTAAGCAGCAGTAGAGGAGATTTGGGGGTTCCCAGCCTGCATTAAGGCAGGGTTTTGGGGGTTCACAGTGTCTGCATTTGGGTGGCCCTTGTCTCCAGGGTAGGTAGTTGCGCCCCAAGGCGTACCGAAGGCTCCAGGACCCCCCGGCTCTCCTTGGGGGTGCTGGGTGGCTGATGAGGGGTTTCCATTGGCCAGCGGACCCCCATTCCCTCCTCCAATAGAGCCCCAGGAATCCCCGCTGAGCTGGGGTGAGGCGGTAGAGTTTGGTGGACTAGAGGTCATTGTGGCATTAGTAGTAGTAGTAGTAGTATTCATCATAATAGTGTTATTTGGTCCATTGGATTCAGTGTTAAGGTTGGTAGGCTGTAGGCCACCATTTCCACTGTTGCTGCTTCCTAACACCTTGCTGCTTGCTGTACCATTATTCACCTCAGTGTCTTCCATCATACTGCTGTTGTTTGGAGCTGCCATGCTACCCCAGCCCAGCATGGGGGCCTGTTGGGGAGCTAGACCCAGTTTGGAACTCATCCCTGGAGCCTGGGGAGGCCGTTGGCCCTGGGACACTGGGCTTGGGGTTGGATTCTGGGGCCAGGCACCGTGGTTGGCATTTGGGTTTAAAGTGTTTGGGTTTAACCCTCCATTGATGCAAGGGGTGCTTCCGCCAGTGGTGATCATGTTGCTGCCTGACTGGGTGCCCCATACACTACTATTATTGATGGGCTTGTTGTTGTGGTTACCCATGTTATTGCTGCCAATACTGCTGGACCCAGCCACGGAGTAGTGGGAGGGCCCGGTGATGTTATTATTTCCATTACTTGCACCGCCGATGGTTCCCATCCCTCCACCATTTACCTGACGACTGTTGCCATTGCTGTCCCCATTCACTGAAATGCCGACCATCATGGCAGAAGTCACCATAGAGGAGGAGGGGGAAGAAGCCGTAGAAGACACAGAGGAAGAAGCATTTGCTGACATCATCATCACTGTTGTCACAGGAGCAAGGTTTTTCTCTGAGCCGATCGAGGAGCTAGAGTCTGCGTCCATGCATTCTGACGCCAACTCAGGGTCTGATCCTGATCCACAGCCAGAAGAGGAAGAAGACGAAGAGCAAGAGAATGAAGAGGAGGAGGGAGGCCAGACAGAGTTAGTTGAAGAAGGGTTGTTGGGTTTGTCGGTGCTTCCGTCCACTAGGACTTTGCCCCAGTTGCTGTTGCTGTCACTGCTGCAGGGAGAGCCAGAGGACCAGGGGGAAGGCTCATACTGAGAGTCCAAGCCAGAATGCTCCAGACCTGGAGAGAGAAGGGTGGACATGGTAGAGAATCCCGTCAGATTGGACATTCACATTTTAGAAAAAAGGAATCAATTTCCACAAGCATTTAGCAGAGGTGCTGTTTCATCATCTTCAAAAAAATGAACGACAGATTTATGTATGTTTATGTATGCATGTTAAATAAAACAGATTATTAAATTCCCCTCAAACACAGTCGCTTTGATATTCTACGATTCTCTCCAACCTTCAGCTGCCGGCTGTTCTGGATGTGATCAGCGCCAGGCCTGAGCCTGGACACAGCTGCCACCATTTTGTCACCACAGCAGGACCCATAAGCATGCCAAAGCTATAAACTAGGATTCTGGGAGCCGGTGGACGACTGTCAGCGGGGGAGGAGAGATGGAGGGCATTGGGGAGATGGTAATTGAGTGTGAAAAGAGGGAGGGACAATAGAGGGTGTGAGGGGAGGAAGTGGCAAAGGAGAAGAGGTGGTGGCAACTGAAAAGATTCAGACTTGGTTTAAACCTTGCTAACCCTTCCAAATAAATAAAAACTGTCTGAGATCATCTGCATTCAGACCTGGCATGTCTCTAAAATTAGACTCCAGAGGCCACTTGTGATCAGATTTTGCTTTCATGGCCATTATGCACACACTGATTCAGTTGCAATGGCAAGTGCCTCAATTTTCAATGCTACAGCAGCCCTACAGCACAAATACCATATTTATCAGCATTTGCCAGCAGACTTTGTCACTTAAACAGCATTTTGTGTGGGAGTCTTTATTCATTTGCTTTGATAAGCAAATATTAATGCATTGAGATACATACTGACAATAAAGGGGTTTTAATGTGAAGGTAGTGTGGCTGTGAAGTAGGCCTTCATTGTGAAATAAACTCTAAAGAAAGGTGTTGACAACAAGATTAGCCAACATTACCAAAAGTTGATCTGAAGTTAATCCTATTTAGAGGCATTTTTCAGTTTTTTTGACACAAAGTTGGTCTTGGTCTTGGTTTTAATACACCCAAAGGACTAAACAGATTTTCAGAAAAAGTAAAATAAAACAGCAAGAACTGACTTTCAATGAAGAACTTAAGTTATGAACAATGATTTTTAGCAACGGAAGAAAAAAAAAAACACATTCCACAGGAGCTTTGCAGTTGAGTAATTAGCTTTTAGTTTGTGAGCAAATACATGGAGTCCCGAAGTTAAATGATTTCCCTTACACCCCCCCTCACCCATAAATTAAGATACAGAGGGCAGCCTGCCCACAGCATTGGCTCTGAGGCAGCTCAGTATTGTTTTATAATTTGAATACCATCTTTTCTTTGACAAGTTGCACTTAGTTGTCATAATCTTTCAATCATGAAAACATCTACTGCTTATTTATTTTCTTTTTCTGGTTTCTTCACCAGCTATCTACAAACACCAACTATGAGTCTCTTGACTGATTGGTTGGCCATCTCTGGGTCATTCTCACCCAAAGTGTCTCACTTTCAAAGCCTCTCTTTCACATAAACTGTTCGCCAGCTCTCTGTGGGGCTTATCGTGTTCGCTTGCCAAGTCTCCTCTTGTACCCTCTCACACCCACTCATCCATCTCTCTCTCTCTCTCTCTCTCTCTCTCTCTCTCTCTGATTTTCCATGAATAAAATGCATCACCTGTCAAGGCCAGGTCAGACTGAGTCTACCTAGTCTGTCAATCACAAAGCAGAAAGCCAAAGTAAGACAATGTGAGGAAGAATGAAATGCAGAAGAACGGGGAAGGAAAAAGGCAATGTGTAGTCACCTGTTTGATTAGGGGAGTGGCTGACGGAATCCCGAATGGGAGCCATGCCTGGAAACAGAGAGAGGAAAGACTGTCAAACAGACTCAGAGGGAGTTAGAGATAGAGCCAGAAAACAAACAGTGGGGATATGCTAGAAACAGTTAGAACAGATAGGACATTCAATGAGAATCAAGGAAATGGAAAAGAAAACAAGAATGTTAAAGTCAGAGTGGTTCAAAGTAAGAAGTGCTTGCAAGTAGAAGAGTATTAGTGGACAGACCCTGCTAGTTGCTGAGCTTGAGTTGGTAGTTATAATTGGTTATCCAGATTATAATGTATAAAATAAGTAATAAGTTATGTGTGTGTAATTCTTAGTGATTGGTCTGAGCTGAATTTATTCTTATTCTAAACTTGTTCCCCTTTTAAAGAGTGTTTCTGAATACAATATGACTACACACTAACAAATTCATGATATTTTGCCTAATATCACAGTTGTGACATAAATTTACAGCAAACCAGCAAATGTGTACATATCTAAAAAAACAAGACAACCTCAAGAAACTTAAAAAGTTCATGTCATGTCAAAATAAGCATTGTTTTTAAATGTGCAATATTCACTTATTACAAGTGAATCATGTTTAGGATGCCATTTAGAGCATCCTCCACAAATGTATTGCAGTCTAATGCAAACTGGGAACTGGTTACTTTTTTCCAAAATATTTTCTATTTGGGAAACTCATCAGAAGCCATGAGCAAGAACACACCCACATTTTAATTTCTTTTGTCATTTAAATGTAATTGTACAATTGTTTTCCTGCTTATCCAAGAATGTGATTACTAGCAGCAGACAGTGACAGTTGGTGTAGGCTAGTGATACAGACAGATATCTAATTGAATGTAATCCACTGCTCTCTCTTTTATAGTTTACCTGTGAGTGGGGCTTGTGGATGCGGCTCCTGGATGGGCAGGAGGGCGTCCCCGGGTTGAGTGGAGAACAGGTGACCTCTGGTTCCCAGGTCGACAAAGCGGAGGTCAAAAGGTCAAAGCTCAGAGGACACAGCCTCAAGGGTCTGAGGTGAAGAAGCAGGGCTTGTCAGAGCGGGCAGCAGGCTGATCAGGCCCCCTTGGCATTGCTGAGGACTGTATGCGTGAGCGTTTGTGTGTGTGTACAGGTGTATGTGTGGGGAGGGGGAAGGGGGGGGATGTGGTTTAGATTTAGGACTCTGCCTTCACTTGGTATGCTCTGGCACTGTAGAGAAAGACGGAGACAAAAGAGGAGAGAAAGATGGTTAGTTAAACATATCGCCCATTATCAATAACTTAAACCACTTAATCACAATATACATCACCAATCCTCATATAGCCTACACAAAAACAAGTTGTAATTCGTAGCACCACTGCAACCGTAGATGAATGCATCATGCATGATCAAACCATCGCACAGTCATTTATAATAAGGTTTGACTTGCCCAGATACTGAAAATGGGCCTACTGTTGTGCACTTAATAGCCAAAGAAATTGCAGTTACATTTTTTTTTATTCAATCGCCACTAGGAGGTTTGAAGTGGGATTGTGTCTAGTATTACTGAAAATGAGAAAATTTGATTCCTTGATGTTGTCTACACTGTGAACAATCTCTACCAGCCTCACCTTACACAAACAGCCAGAGCTTATCACTGTTCTTATGGTCTCAACATCAATCTTTCTAAGCCTTGATGCACAATTAAATTTTTAGAGGAGGTGCACAGTATAGCTATGGATGCCAATTAAATGATGTTGTGGAAATTAATTAGGAGACATTTTGACACAGTGAACCAGGCCTTATCCTTTCCCTCTGTTCACTTTCTACAGTTGGAGACTAATTACTCCCATCTCTCCTCACCCCACACTGGAGGTAGAGGCAAGTATGTGAGTTAGCTAGGTTAGTCAGAAAAGTAGCATAAAGAAAGAGTGTGAGGTAGACTGACCACCACACACACACACCTTCTCTTCCTGAGGGGGATGAATGTGTTTGGGTTAGACTAGATTAGGGTTATGCAACAGGCTTAAATCTGTCAACAGTGCCCTAGGACACCATGGAAAGCAAAACCTCTTATCCAAGAGCAGAGAAAGAAGTAGTAAGGGGACGAAGACAGCAAGAGACAGTGAGAGAGGGAGGTAAAAACAATAGGAGGAGGAGGACAAAGGCACAAATCAACAGAGACGAGCAGGACACAGACATCCTTCAGTAAAAGTGGACCAGTGTATTTGACAGCAAGAAATAAAGTGCGTGTGCGTATCTCCTGACCTTTTCTTAGCAAGTGTGTTAGCTCTCTCTGCCTGCTGCAGCAGTACACAGGTCTATTTATAAACCTTCAGTTCAAATAGCAACCACTCTGTTTGCTAGCCAATATGATAAGAGAACAAACAAACCCATGTGTGGATAATATATAACTGTGCAGATGCAATGAAGCATGTATGTGTTGCACATTTGGAGCATGTTTTTACAAACTTTATGAATTTTGATATTCAATGTGGAGTGGCATTTGTTCGTAGTAAGAATAAATTTGTTACAGCAAGACAAAATGATTAACTACTGCAGCTCATAACAGGGGAAAAGTTTCTTTCCGGCACACAAACCAGCAACCAATCCTATGAAACCCTACAAACTGTCCAGACGCGCTTAACTGCAGCCAAACTCCACTTCTGTTAACTCACAGCTCACTAGCTAAACCTGGGCACACTGCCAGCATCTAAACATAAAGCCTGCCAGAAACTGCTAAGCTGCCCTCTGGAACCAATCAAAAAACAGACAGCACAATGATATTATTACAAGATACTTTCTCAATAAAAGTGGCACAAAAGTATTTTTAAAGAAGAAGCACTACTATCCAAGAAAAACAAGAATCAGAGCAGAAAGGTAGAGCGTTGCCTGTGGAACTGACCATCTCATTCTGGCAGCCGCGGTACCAGAAAGGCAAGCCCATCCAGCAATTGGGAGTTGTTTACTTCCATGGATCTTGACTCAACCTTCCTACATGGAAAGACCTCTGTCAACCCTAAAGCATCTGATTCAAAACAGCTATGTAGGGAAAACCCATACCCTTTTAAGGTGGTGCAAATCAAAGTAATGTTGAAAGATATTTAACACTTTACATTATTGGTTGGTGGTGAACATTTACAGGGAAAAATAATGATTTTTATGACAAGTATTGCAATTTAATATGAAATAATTTTCCATAAATTAAACGTCTGTATTGGTCGTCTACATAATATTGTGTATGTGTCTACAAGAGCTTAACTGATTAGTCAATTAATTGATTAGGTTTTGCTTCTTTTCTTTGTGTTATGTAATAGTAAACTCAGTACCTTTAGGTTTTGGATTGTTTTCAATTTTTTTAATTCTCAAAAGTATCAGGGTTTATTGATCTGTTTAGCTAGCGATTACAATATACACTGCGATATTTAATGAATGGAAACTTAAACATCGCTCTGTGTATAAGCATGTTCTTTGCTGCTGCTCAGTACATAGAGTACAGTTTGTTCCTCTTTCTCCCTGCTTCCATCTGAGAATGGCTTTCATGAGGGCCCCTGGAGTTGGCAGCAGCTTGACTGCTGCTATCATCTTACCGACAGACAGAGCGAGTTGGGGGGGAGGGGGAGGGGGCGGGGGCAGGCAAGAGGGAATATAGGGACAAGACACAACCAGAGAGTGGCTGAGCAGGAGAGCAAAAGAGAAATATGATGAACACAATAGGGGAAAACAGATGATACCAAGGTAAGGGAGAAGGGAGGAGGGAGGAGGGAAGTGGAATGTGAAAAAGGAGGGACATAGGCAGAGGCAAACGAGCCTGTCATTTAAGTTGATGTGAGAGGAATGCAGCTGCAGCTTCTGACATGCATAAAAGCAAAGAGGTCAACTTCCTGAAGTCAGCAGCACATAAACACAATACGATCTGTACTCCCTTTGCTGCTGAAACCTAAAATAGTGGAAAAGGATCAATAGAATTAACCAATAAAGTGTTTTGGCCCCGTTTTCTACCCGTTACATAAACTAACCTGAAAAGTAGGACTACAACAGAGGTGGATTTAAACCAAGGTACAGCTGAACAGACGTGAAAGGCTATTTGTGTGCGCCTGTTTGGTCATAAAAGACACAACCTGCTATGAATACGTGTACATTTGTATGGACAATACAAGCTATTTGTTAGTCCTGAGTATTTGCCGTATCTTTTTTTTTACCACTTAATAGAGGGTGGGCTGATACTGTTTTTAGACGTCTTGTTTAAAAGTTCAGAAAGTAATCCCAAACCATTACTGGAGGCCCCCTACAAATGGACATAATGCATTTTACAAGCTGTGCACTGTTTGACTTGACTGCTTAAACAATATATGCAGTGACTGTCAACTGAACATTGCTTTTAGCTAAAGACACTTCATGTGTCCTGCTGTTGCTATGCAACTGCAAAATCTATTTGAAGCATAGTGCTTTATTGCCAAAAGCTGACATATTCTTTAACATCATTTGCATGCCAGTAAAACAAATCCGACCCTCAGCAACAAACCTCTACGTTGAGTATGAAAAAAATGGTTGCACTTAAGAGTGGGCGGTATAACCGGTATAAAAAGCATGGATACGCAACATGATATGGATCTGGCTATATAGTGTCCTGGTATAAAATAGAGACTCACTGCCCTTCCATTTTATGTTAAACACACACTTGCATTGTAAGAAAATGTGGCAGACGAAATAAGAGATCAAGTAAAGCATATCTGACAAAACATATGTTCCTCATTCCTGGACTTGCATGGCTGCCTCTTTATACTGTATACAGTAAATACTATACATTACATATACAGTGTAATATTATAGATTTATAGTAAATTGCTTAATTGATCATTTTGAAACTGAGTTTAATGTAATCCTTGTTGGGGCAACCCATTCCAAATATGTGCTCACCTTCTTTAACCACTAAACGAAATCTTGTTAGGAAGACCCTGTTGTCATGGAAACATTCCTAAACACTCCCGACTCCTCTGGGCTTGTCTCAGCAAGATGATATTAGTGCAAGAAGCACATGCCAGTGTCTCTCTCTTTCAAATGTGCAAAAACCCCGTATTAATGGTCTTTCCTGCTTCAAGTGCTTGATGTTTCTGGTGAGCTCAACAAAAAGGCTTGAAGTGCACGAGGAAGTGTTAAGAAATTTACTTGAGTGCAGGTGTTGCTGTGCTGTACATGTCCGCATTCCTTTCAGAACCGTATGCTATATATGATATTGTATGTGCAGTAGAAGTGTGTGGGGGAGCAGATAAGCGCATTCGTCACAAGGTCCACCGCCGTCAAGTCAACTTTGGGAGGGGTTTGGAGGGGCACCCACACACACTGAACTGAAAACAGGGGCAATGTGCGCAGAAGAACAAGCTTCAGGTTTTGCTCATGACTCATTAGCTGGTTTGTCCATTATTCAGTCATCCATTCGCTTTTACAGTCATCTGTCCACCCACACCCAGAGTGGTAGTGGTTGTCACCAGGTATGCTCAGGAACTTTATCTACTATACAGATAGTTTAACCCTTTAAGCACCAAAGTCGCAAAATTGCGACAGGACGCTGAATCAAACAGCTGTTTTCTCCCAATAGAGCGTTATATCTCGTTCATACTCCCCTCAACTAGTTGGCAGACATCCCGTACTTAGACCTTAGCTCAGAAATACGTCATGCTTCAATGCAAAATGTTCGAGGAAGTCTCATCCAAACTGTTGGGTGAGAAACCCGAAATAGTGTGCCACGGCACTATTTATGCTGAAACAGTATTGCTGGATTTAGGAGTTATTGAGACGAAATAAACAATGATCAACAAAAAGTTGACGCGGCAGTGGCGCAGCCATGCGACGCAGCAGTGTGCCTGTCCATTTGTTAGGCTATGTGGTGGGGTCTCAATATTGTTCATATCATCTCTGTACTGTGCCTTGCAATGAGAGGTTCCACACTCTACAAATACTACAAACTTTTATCTGGATAGATGAGCACAGATGAGGACTCTGCAGCTAAAAGACGCCTACTGTTGTTATTATTATTATTATTATTATTATTATTATTATTATTATTATTATTATTATTATTATTATTATTATTATTATCATCATCATCATCATCATCTAACAATAATAATAATAATAATGAAGAAGAAGAGAATAAAAAGAAAAGAAAAAGAGTCCTGGGTAAAAAAAAAGAGAGTGGGTAAAATTTTTTTTTTTTTTTAAATCATTTTACGACTGTTGGCTTACAATTTACTTTTTCCCTGTTCATTTGATATGTGGACAACATAAATGGATGGAGGGGGGTGAATCTGACGAAATAAGTTCAACTCTTTCAAAATATCAGGTATTTCACGGAAATTACATAATCCAATATTGCCGCCGCCATATGACGTCATAATATGCAAATTAGATGGGAAAATGTACTCCCTAGATAAACTTTAGGTCATTCTCAATATTTGTCTCATTCACACTTTGTCTATTTCAAACCACTTTCAAGCCAGAGCCTTCTGAAATTTAGATGTCAAAATCTAGTATTTTTAAAAATAAAACCTGGCGCCTAAAGGGTTAAAATTAGTCTAACGGAGTGTTGGTCTGAGTGAAGCAGTGAGTTTCTCTTCTGGGAGTTGAGCATGCTTTGTTTTATACTGTGAATTAGCTCATCAGTATGTGTTTACATGTTTTTAATCACTGATTATACGCAACACAATTAAGCTGCTTAGGAGTATAAATCATGAGATACACTCAAACCACTGAGTACTTATGCACATTTTACCATAGTCCTAATAAGACTACCACCAACGATTGTTTTCAATTCTAATTCATCTGCTGATTATCTTCTTGATTAGTAAATTATACGTGTCTGAAAAGAGTGGAAAATGCTCATCAGAAGTTGTCAGAATCCAAGGTGATTCTTCAAAATGCTTGTTATATCAAACATTCAAAACCCCAAAGATATTCAGTTTGCTAAGATATAAGAGAAATACACGTTTCAGAGCCACGTTTTTGGCATTTTGATTAAAAATGTATTCAAAATAATCAATTATTACAGGTTAATTATTGGTGCAGCTCTCGTAGTTTTGAAAACAAACTTATGTCTGCTGGATTCAAGGCCAAAAGATAATAAAATTGATGCATGCTAAAGAGCTGCTGACAACTGAAGACAAAACAGCCTATAGACTCTAGCTATAGTAAGACACTGTCAAGTATAGACACTGACTCTTTCAGAGGAACAATGATTACACTCTTGTTATTGTATAACCATTATCTGGGGAGGGAAGAGCTTCCATGACGATTAATAGCTGTGCCAGTTCACAGTTTGGTACTACAGAGAGTTCAACTCTGAACTACATGCCTGTTTTCACTGGAACACATCACCAAATCTTACAATATAGAAAGAGGAAAAGACTAGAGACATAGCAGAACGGTGTTGGAGAGGAGTGAAAACAAGAGCGAGAGACAGAGAGAGCAACTGAAACATAAAGACACAGTCAAGGTCACAGATAGACGCTATCAGACTTCCTGCCTACAACTAGCCATGACAGTAGTTTCAGCTGTAACAGTAGTACGCTCGTACAAACAGGACTCAATGGAAACTGTAACTGCAATTCAAATGGAAAACGCTACTACGTCACATGGCAAAGTACACCAGAGCTGTCATAAGAGCAAAGCACACTGCACAACAGGGACAAACAAACAGTGATAGCACAGAGACCGAGCAAGGAGCAAAACATTTTGGAAAAATAAACATTTCTAATATATTAAAACTTATGAAGGCTTCATAGCTGAAATTAATGACTTCAATTAAACAAATTGTAAATAAAATTACCAAAATGAGCCACTGCAGTTCTTGTTTGAACCTTCAGCTCCTGACAATACGGAAGCAATGACATCTTCTCTCACCTTTTGACCAGACCTGTATCTTCTTATCCTCCTTCCTCGTCACACTCTCCGTCTCTCTCTCTCTTCCATCCACTGTTCTTCCCTCTGTGGGTATGTTCCCTGCAGAAAACAGGAGAATACTATTACTTTACTGTTTTATGTGGCACAATAACAACACTGTGTGTTGCATACGCAGCTTCACCGACTAGTGTTTGGGTAGAAGCTAGTAGTAATCCAAACAAAGGATAAGAGTAACACACAACTGAAAAATCATAGCACTGAGCAAGTGATATCATTCATGTTGTACGAACAAATCCACAAACCGTCACTAGTTAGGCATCTTCCTGTAAACTCCATAATGTACTTATAAGGACAATACAAACTTGTGTTTTTGTAACTGATGTTCATTAGTAGGAGATGATTTTAATCACAGAAACATGTACTGTTCCAAAAAAAGTGGAATCCATTTTAGAAAGCAATCATTTAAGTAATTTATAAAATGGTGAAAACTTCAAATTGCCAGGTTCTCTAATGTGAGAATTTTCTTGTTTTCTCTGCTGGTCGGAGAAAACAACTACAAGATGTCAGCTTTGACTATGGGAATGTTTACACTTTTTTTAAAGACCAAAACAATTGATTAAATAAAAAAATTATATATATAAAAAACTAACCTGTAATGAAAGTAACTGGTTGCAGCCCTTATATAATCCGTTTCTTTGGTGCTATGCTTTGGTCACGCTACGATTTTTCACATTACTCGTTGCTTATACTGAATACTATACTGATACTAACAGTGTTACACCAGTTTATATTGCCTGATGACAACATGCAAACATTTTAACAATTTTTTGCTGATTAGAACATCACTCTTTTTGGTTCTCGAACACAAATAAGGTCTTCCTGTTATTGTCCTTTTGGTTTGTAATGAGACTGTGGCTTCTCCCTCTGAGTGTTAGGGTTAATGGTGCTATCCATTTGTCTCGTAAATCCCCCGCACGAGTTGCTCTGCCGCGAGAACGTGACGTAATTGCCTGGCTTGTACCACTTATAGCATTCCATTGGTCTTTGGGCATTACGAGTCAGAAAGAACATGGACGCCACCGGTGCAGCAGCTGTGTTGTTATTGTTTGTGGCTCATCTAAACAAGCTCAATGTGAAATAATGTTTTTCTACAGAAACACTAACATTTCAAGTAATTCCGTTATTGCAAGTCTTAAATTTCAATAATATTTTGCCATTTTCGCCTATTTCAAGTGCTGTGGCGTTTCTCTCGAGCCACCAGGGGCAGTGGCAGGCTAGTGTTATTGTTAGCTACATTAGTCTATTTAGCAAACCAGCTCGAAAACAAAACTTTACTTGTATTGCAAGCACAGCAACACCCTGCAATGCATAAATTGGTGACCGGACTAAAGCAGCACCGAAACAAGTGTGTAGGAGCATTGAAAATCGACATTAAAACGACCAACGTAGTACAAATACAAAGAAAATACATCTTAATATGGGCGCTGCCATCTTTGTTCTGCGGGTCGTACGTGCCCCCCCGTTTAGCTCGGTGTACTATGAGGTACCCCAAAGCTGGACGGCTTAAATGTCGCGAGAGAGCTGCGAGATTTACACTTTCCAACTCGGACTTGGGGTTTACGAGACAAATGGATAGCACCATTAGTTCAACTGCACTGGACCCAGTGGGTGTGCCATTTAGCCCGCAGGAGAAAGCTGCAGGCTGCAGTCTAATCCGATAATGGGATTACAGAACAGCACTTACCTTAGCTATAAACAGACAGGCACACAGAGATGCTGAAACAACTCAGACCGGCACCGTGGCTATAACATTAAATGTGTAATCATTCGTCAAATTCTGTTTGATAATTGCACAGTGGCGAACAGAAATGTTGTTCCTCTAATTGTAACAAGATGCCGATAAAAGATTCATCAATAAAATGTTTAGTATGTTGGTAACAAAGGATGCAACACCAATAATTTTCCATAACCAAGACTTCACAAAATATATTTTCCATTGTATTTAACAGCTGTGCTTAATTATTGTGAAACAGGAAGAGCCATCCCTTTTAGAACGCATCGACTCATTAACGTTAAATCGAAGGGATTTATCATGAAACCAGGGGGAAACCGTTGATCAATGTACATTGTCCCAGTAACAACCCACAGATCTTATGAACAGCACTGAGCTGTACATTTATAGGACATCTTTATGAGAGAAAAACTCCTTGAGCATCTTTATAAACAGGCTGGAAGTTAGTGTTTCAGTAGATATATTAGAGTGTGCTGACTCTGAGAGGCTGAAGTCTGAAGCTGTCCGTAGAATAGCAGTGACAGCAATCTGACAAATAGCTTAGTGCCGTGCATAGCTGTTTGACACCATCATCAAAAGTCACCGGAGTAAGAAATGTTCAGGTGCTTCACAGGGGGGCTTAAATGCCCCTGAACTATTCATGTTTAAATGACAGATGAGATCAGCGGTTTGCCAGAATCTGTTATAATAAAACTGTAAATGCACACTTTAATCCTTTTTTTGCTACCACCTTTAGTCACAACCTCCCTCTGTTCCCACACTCTCTCCCCCCCCCCTTCCTCAACTCCTTCCCAACCATCAAGTGCTTCAGCAGATGGTTCTGGGTTCAACAACAACAACAGCAGAGCATGGTGGGGCCCTCCTGGAGTGCACACATACACACCATGGACAGCATCTGTTTATGAATGGGCCGACAATTGCCCATCCCCCGACAGCTACAGCTGACAGAGGGGAGGGGGCACCGCGAGTCACTAAAAGCAAAAGGAAAGGATAAAGAACAAGGCAGTCACAACAGGGGTGTAAGAAGACAACAACAAAGTTGCTGTTGCAAATATGTTTTATTGTTTGTTTTTTTCCTTTTCTAGTGCCAGATGGAAAACCCAAACGCAATCCAAGACCCTAACCTGCATTAAAAACTATTAAAGCAGAACTGTATGAGTTTTTTTTTTTTTAAATAATTATGTATTTTTTATGTAAAAAAAATTAAAAATACAATACTATGAAACCATTTTATCACCTGCCATTGTTCTAGTTTTAATTTTAGTGCAGCAAATAACCAAATCTTCATTACAGATTAATCTGTTGATCAATTAATCATTTAGTCAATACAAAAACCAAAATCCTTACATTTGAGAGATAAATGTTTGACATTTCAAGGATTATTTGATTACTGTGACAGCTGGCAATTAACTTCCAGTAAACAAATCGATTAATAGTTCACATAGGAAGTAGAGTAACTTGTGGAGCACACTTATGCCAACTATACTGGTGAGAAAATAACTGCAGACTTTCCAGAGTTGCATATCCTGTCTCATGGTATTATAAAGCACTGTGATCAGGCAAACTGAATTTGGTGGATCGTATAAATTTTTTTTACTGGTGCCTGAAGCAACCCTCACACCAAAGCATTTTCTGGATGGATGACCTAGTGGGTACTCACCTTAATCACCTTTAAAGGTCATGGCAGTAGGTTGGGTATGTGTCTGTGTGCGTCAGAGTTCAGGAGGGTAGAAAAACTATAACCCATCACAGGTGTGCTGTCCCTGCAGTGGCAGCTCACTCAAATAATAACTTTAACTAAAAGCAATTACCTTGGTATCATTTATTTCAGTACCTGAGTAATTATGAATTACATCAGCAAGACGCCCTCTCTTATCCAGGCCACCTGAGAGATACAAGCACATGTGCTGATCACATGTTTTCTGTTATTGTTCTTTATTGAGATTGTTAATGTACAACCATGATAAAATCAGGCCAGCCATGTAACTCTCCTTCCCTCTTGCCTGATTGAGAACAGGTACTTATGAAAAACACTATCTAGACTATACACTATTCTGACCGCTATAATGTTCTGTTGTGAATAAAATTGAAGTTGTGAATTGATATTCAGATAATGGATTTCTGTCTGTGTTGCCAAGAAGGGATTCACCTAATCCATCCAGTCAATGTGAAATAATGCATCAACACCAGGTAAATTAGAAACATGAAACATGTAGCTCACAAACAAGCAAGTGAGTTTTTCCATGATCAATTAATCACTTTATCAAAAATAAAATAAATAAAACAAACATTTTCTGGTATCAGCCTAATTAAATGTGAGCAATTTGTTTCTCTCTTTTATATCCCAGCGAATTAAAGATGTTGGTAGATCAAAAGGAACAATTTGAATATCTAACTTTGCAGAATGTGATTTTGCATCTTTTTAAAAAGTTTTACAAATTTTATAGACAAACCTATTAATAGAGAAAATAGTCAAGCATATTAATCAATGATTAATCAAATCGTTAGTTGCTGCTCTAGACTGGATTGGACTTTGCCATAGACAAAATGTAATGTTATATGATCGACAAAATACGCTTTAAACTACTTTTATTGCATTGCCTTATTTTACAACATCCTCTCAAGAGAAAAGGGCAGCCATTTTCACTGCAACATACAAATCACCAGACTGACAAATAGGAATCGCTTTCTAAAAATATCTAATCTCTAAATATGGTCTTTGTTGTGTTTCAAGAGGATAAAATAACAATCTGGACAGCTGATTCAACTATCAAGCGCATACTTTGTGGTTTTTCCATCTCCCAGACAGAGTGATGGCTGAGAGGGATAAAGAGCAGACTGATGAAAGATGAGGAAAATAGTTGTAAAAAGGTCACTGGTGATTTTATGTACAACTCTGTAGCACAAATAGATTAGAGGCCAATGAGTACCGTAAATGTGCCTTTTATTTGCCTGCACAGAGGTGTACATGATAACAGTTTATCAACACTTTGGGTCGTCTATATGTCCTGGTAAACAAAGTGAATTTCTCTGAACTCGTTTCCCTCATCCTCTATTAACTTTAGGAGTATGTGCTACATTCTTTCTAAAGCTACTTCCACGCCACCCTTTAAAAGATCCACAATGTAGCATAGATTTTGCTGCCACCCACTTGGCTTTTCTTTGAACCCGTTTCTGCCTGCTGTCAAATAAAGCTGTAAGACTTAAAAATAATCAAACTATATTTGGGTTTCTGAGGAGGAAGAGATCAAAAATCTGAAGCTTTAGACTTTTGCATCCTAAGACCCTGTAGGAGTGTTTTTCATTCCCAGAGGTGAGTCATGCAGTCAATCCAGCGAGGACTTTCAAATTGATAGGAGACGGAGTATTGATCGCATTTCTAGCCTTGTGGAAGTAGAGGTTTACAGACAAACACCCCAGACATACACCCAAACATGAACGGATAGACATGAGCGTCCACAAACATAGACTTACGCTTAATTTGTCCCCATAGAACAAAAGCCAGAGGGTAGTCGCGTGGCTAATTTGCATGTACAACACTACATCATTTGCATTAACATGTTCTCACAGAGGCTCCATTCAGGAAAGCCATCACTTAATTAGTGAACAACAACGAGTATCTCCTCATAACGAACAGCCCAAGAGCGAAGGCTTTGTGAGGCCGCCGTTGCAAGATGTGACATTTCCTGTCTAGCTGCATTAAACCTGTCGTTTCAACAGCAGTCGAAATCAGGCCAGTTCATTTCAGGTCATGGTAACTTAAGAAAGGCCAGATGTTATTTCTGGCTGAAAAAAAGCTATCCAGTTTTGCTGCTGGCAAAGAACGGTGGGGCAATTTGTGAATTAAAGTATTTTTTATAGCACAGAGTTTTGCAGATTCAAGTTTATCTGTTTTTATAAACAGTGAATTAAATAAGTGAATTCAAGAAAAAAAATAATGTTTCCTCTCTTGTAAATTGCATACAGTTTATTAAAGATATACAACTACAAGTGGGCCATTTACAGTTTACAAAAATAGGACATCCGTTGTTATTAGCCATTATGCCAACTATGTTTAGAAAAGTGAAAAAGATTTTGCCATTTTTTGCCGTGGGTGGGCATGTGACACTAAACAACCTGTGATTGCACTGAGCATAGAAATATCCTGCTCTTACAACAGTTCATGACTTAAAATGTGGACATTTTGCTGAAATTCAAAACCATTATACCAGGGATAGAAATGAAATTGTAGTTTTGTGGAAATAAACAACACACAACTTCTAACAGCTCACAATGTCAGTTATACCCTAACCCTGCCATAGAAAGCATCAACCCATCCACACAGATAAACAACATGCTCACTAGGGCTGGGCGATAAAACGATATCTATCGCGATAGACACGTGATCAATATCAATAGAAAATACGTTCGATAATTTCACTTGTTAGATTCTCCGTTAGAGAAAAATAGGAGGAAAACCCTGAGCCAGAACCGCAAGTCATTCTGGGGGACGTAGGCAGAGGAAGGGATTTAGCCTCTCGACCTATCACGGCCCAGCTTAGCCAGGTTGGTGGCATCATCATCAACAACAACAACAACAACAACAACAACAACAACAACAACAACAAAAGAACGGCGTGGAGTGAAAGGAGAATATTAGTGCGACAGCGCGAGAGGAAATTGTAGATAAAAAAGGAAAGGTCACGTCACCAGTTTGGTTATTTTAAGTCAGACAAGAGCCAGACCGATGTTTGCAAGGTCATCGTCCCTGCCACGTCTGGCAACACGACAAATTTATTTTATCACCTCAGCCGCTCTCATCCGCTGGAGTACAGCAGCCTCAAAGAGCCACAGCCACCGACATCTGCCGGTACAAGTGGAACAACACACAAGCGGCAACAAACCACCATCGAGAGGTACACGGCAGCAGTGCCATACGACAAAACAAAGCGATATAAAGAAATAACGGATGCAGTGGCGTATCACTTAGCGAAGGACATGCTCCCGCTCAGCACAGTTGAGAAGTCTGGGTACAAGAATCTTATTCACGTGCTTGACCCCCCGTTACATTCTACCAGGCCGAAAGCACTTTTCCAAGACGGCTATTCCTAAGCTTTACATGAAACAGTTTTCCTTGCAGTGAAACCATGTTGAGTTGGTATTGAGTTATTTTTATAATTTTATGCTGGTTTGATACTGACATATTACTGTTTGTTACATGTCAAAGATGTTAGTTCTACATCAGGTGTACACTAATTTTTTTATTTACAAAATACATTGAACATTTTGTTGGATTAGTTATCGATATCGACTGATATGAAATGCTTATATTGTGATACATTTTTCAGCCATATCGCCCAGCCCTAATGCTCACCTAAAACTGTCTGAGCTGAGCCTATGTATGTCAGCAACATCATAAAAACATTTCTGCTCCTTGCTTGTTCCAGTCTCATGACCATCTGCAGGTGTGGCTTTACTGGCTTTTAGGGGCAATGTTTAACTACCTGATCCCCAACCAATGTAGCAATGTTTTAACACCATATTAATTTTATAGCATTGTTGTATTAAATTCCAAATAGGACGTCAAGTTGGCCATTTCAGCAAAGAGTCCACACTACAGCTTCACCACGTCATAAACCCCTTGTCAAAACTCTTTTAGACAGATATGTGTAGACAAGAATGAAAACATGTAGACAACAGTAATCTGGAGAATGAGACCAGACAACCAAAAGTGAAAGTGAAGCTAGACAGCACACAGCGGCAAAGGAAATAACTCATAATCACAACAACTGTAGTATTATTACACATTATTTTTCATTGTGTTATGATTAAGAATGCAACAAGTGGGGTGCCCTGATAGCTCACCGGGTAGCGCCTACCACATATCAAAGCTGAGTCCTTACCGCAAGCTGGGTTTGAATCCGGCTCCAGGCCCCTTGCTGCATTTCATCCCTTCTCTCCATCTCCCCGCCTTTCCTGTCACTCTCCACGGTCATTATCCAAAATAAAAATAAAAAAAGGGCCCTCAAGCAATAAACTCTTCACTCTGTGAGTGCGACATGCTGGGTGGTGAGTGAGTCTAGAAACTGACTCAGAGTTGAGTTTTGCTTATGCAAAACTGAACACTTTTACCGCCACGAAGGATGTAATCCTAGCTGGTGCCACAAACACTATAAATGTATTAAATTTATGATACTGTGGTTTGTTTTTTATAGAAACATCCACCAAACGCTATTTGTACACTTTAGGAGAGGACCTTTTACTTAAACATGAAAGCAAAACCACTTTCCAAAAGCTATGAACTGAAAAAGAAACTACCTCAAGCAACACTGTACCGTTGGAAACGTGTTATTTAAGGAACAAAAAACAGAGTGTTTTTAAATGTATGAAATAAGAAATTACTGCTATTTGAAAACACACACATCCACAACCCAGAATTAAACCGTGTTAAATTGGGAGTTGAATGTGTACCGTGATTTTTATAGATTAAATGAAACATGAATCCCATGCAATAAATCATTTGAATGTTAGTGTGGGAAACTCAGAAGCAATAAAATTGTGTGGGGGGGGGGGGAGACGACCTGTTACTATACATCTGAGGGTATTAATATAGAGTCCCCTTAGATTACTTCAGCAACAGTCACTCCCACATACGCACAGCAACAAAATATGTCCCAATGCTCGGAAAATGTGAAACATCGACTGGCCTTAGCAACCAACCCTAAACAAACTAGCATAATAAAATACCGTACTAAGACATTAGCTGCATATAATGTTCCAATGACTAAACACAAAAAATACTTTACAGAAACGGCACTAAACCGGCAATAAAAACAGTTTTTACATCTTAAATCTCTTGTTTGAACAACATCCCCCTGACAACAACAGACACTTTTGGAGATGAGAGGGAGGAGGGTTGATGCACTGGTTTGCTATAATTACACACAATCAAAACAAAAAAGAAACTCAATTCAGGAAACTGAGCATGATAAGATTCATAAACAGATTTAGGGATCTAAAAACAGAGTACAGATTAAATGCCGCCCTTGGAGCAGGGTTGACGAACTAGTTGTGGTTCATGGCTCTATTGTGTGCCAGCATGTAGACCAACACAATGAGCTGCACAAACACCTCTCCACACACAAAACATCAGGACCCTGGCTTCTCATTTAGCGATTTTAAAACAGCAAAGCTTACTCAGCACAATGCAGCCTAGACCAACCCAGACCCTCCAATTCAATTCAAACGGAACTGCATGTGCTTGCATAAGCAGCAGCTGCCCATCCCGTCCCCCTGACACACACACACACACACACACACCCCTTTAGTAGCCCACCACACACAGGTTGTGCTATTATCTAAAGAGAAGTGGTTGGAAAGGTGACATAAACTGGTACACATGCTCTTAAAATGCACAACTGGGTGTTTATTTCTAGGGACACACTCACCTGTTAAGATGCTTCAGCTTCTTTGGTGGCAACAGCTTCCAATTCCAAATCTCTGAAAGACAAAGAAGAGATAAGGTTAATCTCTCAGAAATCATTTACCTAAACAAACATCAATTTCAAATAAAAGATATCCAGCCTGTGGGTGTTACACAGCTTTATTGGTTTACAGCGATAAAACAGCTTGTAAAAATTACGTGCAAAAGGGTTGCTATGCCTGAAATGGTTAACATATCTCCTTTTCTAGGCTCAAATTAATTATTGATAGTGCACAGGTTACAAGACATGCATCTCACCCACAAAATCTAAGCAAGGGCAAGCATTCACGAAGCAACAGTGAGAATTGCAGTGTGAAAAGTATGTCAATTAGTCAATGTGGAATTGCAGGTTGGCCTGCATAACAGGGCAATGCACGATCATGGCCCCGTAAAGCTGAGGCTCTGCAAGGCGAACAGAGTACGTGTGTGTCTGAGAATGACAGATAAAGGCACAGAAAGTGGGAGAGAGAGAGTGTGTGTAGGTCAGAGTTACAGCTCAGGTCCTGATCGGCCATTATCTCAGCTGTTGCCTGACTTACAGCTTAACCAACATGGCTTCTCTCGAGCCTGGTATTTTTCCAGCGCGAGCTAAGGCCCACAGTGGCCTTAACGGGGCATCTAATTACAGTCGGTGCAATTAAATTATTATGTGGCTTAGCAGTGTTTGCAGCGTCGTCGGGCCGGTGCAAAAAAAAGTTAAGCGAATACGACTGCAAAACCAGCATAGCGGAGGTCTGGTGTTGAACTCACCAGCTGCTCTGTCTTTCTGCCGACAGAGGGTGTTACACACTCCCACCATAACGCTGCAGCTTCAATTCACGTTACACCGCCAAATGTGCATTGGTATTACGTTTCACCACTAAATTCAATGCATTTAAAAAGGACATTTAAACAGCGATGTCCTCTATGCAAGTCAAAGCAAAAAAGCCGAGCAGTCAGTCGGAGTCACCGCCGAGCAACCTACGTCGTCAGATTAGCAACGGTTGCTAACGCTAGCTAAGAGGCTAACGTTAGTTAACTTACCCGGTCTTATTTCAAATGTGTCGATTGTGATGTTTTTAATACACGCAGCGGTACATGGACTCAAACAACGATCAGCTGCCGATAAACAAACATCTAGACACAAGAATATCTACCGAAATGCTTAATGTGCTCTTTTGACAGATACGTGCGCAGAGTCGGTGAGCTAAGGTTAACCAGCGCTCGTACTAGTTAGCGTTAGCACAAGGTTAACTTGTCCACAAATAGCAAATGTTTGCCTGTCAAACGCGCCTTGAAATGTTCAGTCATCTGCAGGCCAACACAAGTCGGTTTGTTGTTTTTTTTTTCCTTTTTACGTTCACTGCATTGCAACCCAGCCGCCCTCACTGTTAGCTCAACCAAGAGGCTAGCTAGCTAGCTAGCTTAGCTCAGTCACGGCTAACTAAACAACAGCGGCTGTTCCAACTTATCTACACCAGTCCCCGGTCTCCCCTCTCCCCTCTCCCGTCCCTCTGTGTGTACATTAGCTCGACGAAAAGACACGACCATCTGGTCCAAAACACAGTAAAACCAACCTTACCTCATTGAAGTATAAAGTGCAACAGAGTGGAAAGGAAAGCCGGCTGTAAGGCTAAAATAATTTTCAACGCGTTTGCAGCATCTACGAGGGGAGGCATCCGTCCTGCATGATCGCCATTTTCTTAACTCGCTGCTGGCTAACCTTCTTTCGCTTGAGCTCTGCTTTCCCCTCCTCTCTCTCCGCATTCACTTCAGCTATGACTGTGTGTGTGTGTTTCTGGAGGGGGGAGACAAGGCAGGAAACACGTTCACCACTTCCTCTGACTGAGAAAACCAAACACAGGCAAACGTACATAAATGGCATCGAGAGGCGAGTGAAAGCTTGTGAAGCCAAGCATGTAAAAGTTGTTCGAGGTAAACAGCTCAGTCCCTTCAGATTAATAAACCCATGACAAATGTTGCAACGGTACCACACGCACAAGACCTACAAACAAACCCCAGAGTTACTGTATTTATGTAGGCTATGTATTTTAAATCGAAGTATCCCATAGATTATTTTAAAAATGTCATCATGTGTTACAAAGATAAATACCACAAACCAGAAGAAAAATATTCATATATTTATCTGCCCATCTAGGTCCTCCTCACCACTCTTATAATAGTATGACAAGAAACCAAACATATCTCAGTTTTATTTTTTATTTCGATATTTTTTTAAATACTTTTTAAGTTAATAAGTTGAATTATACCCCAATTATACTTTCTATACCTTTAATGTCCTAACATTAAGGTCTACATGCTGTTTCGAGCTTTCTCCACACTAATAATTATACAATTCTGGGGAGACTGTTGAAACCTATTTATTATTTTGTTGACCTTCAATTTAAACATACTGAGTCTACAAATAATTGAACGAGTTCATAAAATGCCCTACATATGTAAGTTTTTAATTGTGAAGCTACAGCTCTAGTGTAGTCGATATTTAATATATTACTCTGAACAGTCTTGGGAGATAAAACAAAATTGTAATTTTAAATTGGCATTCACATTCACCATTTTTTAAGACATTGTTATGGGAGGAATCCAACTCAAGAATCTAAGTGTAATGTTTTTACAACCTAAACAATAACAGCAAAATAAGGGTTGCAACATTTCAGTGTCAGTTTATTGACCAGTAAACCCACTTTTGAACACACAGATGGTAAAAGTTTTATAAATACATGTCAGAATAATGATGTTTCCAACATTGACATGGACCCCATATTTTCCCAAATTTCCATTGTCCATTCACAAATTATATGTCAAAAAGTCGAGAAATGTCCTCTCTCGAATAATGCCATTACATCTGAACACCTAAGAACCGCAGACCCAAAAACCTGAAAGTGCCCAGTTGTGAGGTATTTTGATGCATTGAGTGTACTTCAGAATGTATGTAGAATGGGAAATTGAACATATATGTCACAAACACAAGCAGATTTACAGCATCTCTACTTTTTTTTTCTCCACACACTTGTCTTGGCCAACCCATGCATGGTTTCGGCTGTTACGTAAGAAAACAACCCTGAAAAGAGTTTTTAAAGAGAGACAGACAGAGACAAGAGAGGAGAGAGAGAAACAAATACAGCGTGGAATCTGCCAACTGCAACGTTTCACCAACGAAACAAAGGCTGTTGCTGCTTATAGGAGAGACCAGCAATACATGTGTGCAAAGCCATGACCATTGACCTACCAATGGCAAAAACAACCCCCATCCTTGTGCACAAATTACCTCTCTTATCTGTGTGTATTTGACTGCGAGAGAGAGAGAGAGAGAGAGAGAGAGAGAGAGAGAGAGAGAGAGAGTACTGCCAAGTAATTATTTTATTTGACCTGGTATCAAAGACAGGGAGATTAGATTTTACAGTATATAAACAAATGGGTAACCTTTCAGTGCTGGGGGGCTGTTGCCAAATATTACCCAATAGATTCTTAATGCTGATGATGTGTTTGTGACAACTGGGAATTCACATTGTATAATTGGCCTCCAAATGGCAAAATATTTGATTGATTGTCCCTTGTCCCTCCATTGTATGCCCAATATTTGGGATTCATTCTGCCTTAATACGCTTGTCCTATTTCCCAGCTGTCAAGTCAGAACTACAAAGTGAGACATATTGAGGATGTTGGCACAAACAAGTTGTATGTGGTGAGTACTGTACATAAATAGGGCCTTTCTTGCCTGTATTGTATGTAGAAATAGGAGTCTGGGAATGTTCTTTATGATGAAAGACTCAATAAAACGTCACACCTCTGAAGTTGTATCACAGTTGCTTACAAAGCCCCCACTTATACAACATAGAGGATGTTGATGTGTGTGTCCTTAGTTGTATTTCATTATTCCATTTTAGTGAAGTTCTTTGATGTCATGTGCAGCATTATGTAAATTATCATGGCAGTGCTGACAATTAATAGTGAGATTGGGTGCATTCATAGGCTGTAATGGTATAGGATGTTAGCTGATCTACAAGCTAAGACAAAAGACGGAGGCTAGATTATTGAACAAAACTAAGAGTCTACAGTACAGTGGTGCTTGGAGCTAATTAGCACTAAATACAAAGTACAGTTGAGGCTGATGGGAACATTATCAGATGATGTTGGAATAAAAGTGATTATAATTCATCCTGAGGGAAACATGAATGTCTGGACCAAATTTCATGGCAATCCATCTAATAGTTGTTGAGGTATTTTAGTCTGAACCAAAGTGCTGGATCGACTAACAGACCGTTATTGCCATCCGCCACGCCTGCTATATGGCTAATAGAAATAACCAACAGTACTAAAATGATATTTTTACTGAACTGTCATTCAGTCTGAAGTCATGGCTATATTGCTTGAACATTTTATTAACAATGATCATGTGTTTATATACATTTTGGCATTAGCTGCTTGGCAACTTTACGTCTGTAGAAAGTTAGTGCATGCTTGATAGTGTACTGTATTTATATTTCTCAAAACAATTCTGGAAATTAAAGGACCAGTGGCATCTGTGAAGTTGCAACCATTTGAATACTGTTCGCCATCCTGGCCGTGAAACTCGGTAAAAACTTGAAAGGCCCTTTCCAGAGCCAGTGTTTGGTTGGTCTGGGCTACTGTAGAAACATGGCGGGTCAACATGGCGGCCCCCATAGAAGAGGACCCGCTCCCTCTGTAGATAATAATAGCTAACAAAACAATTTTTTTTTCAAGTGATAGTACACTAATGAATACATACTAGGAATATTATATTATATATATTATATATATATTATAACACCCTCTATCGATATAACTTTTCTCTCACTGCAAATCAGTCTAGGTAGATTGGAACGAAAGTATGGGACACTACAGGACGTATTGACATGATAGCAGATAGTTTGGAGCACTTTGACACGTGCATGTAAACAAACCCCAGAGCCCCCATGCCTGTCAGTTAGTCATAGCTTTGATTAACTTTGATAGAAGATGCCGAGTTGTCACATTAGTACTGGTGTTGTTTGTTGAAACTACATTTAAACAAAATGTCTAAAATCAAACTCTTGCATGTTTGATAAAATGAAAGGCTTCAACAACACCTGTAGTACTGAGAACAAATGTATTGCTTGTTTTAAGAAAGTTGTTTTCTATATTACAAGTGTCATTCAACTTGTTTCCACTTGTGTCTCAACTCCCAGTTTGGTGAAGTTATAAGTTAGGTCTACCACGGTATATGAAGGACCGGGGAGTTTGTCTGGCTCATTGACTGAGTGTCCACTCATGCCTCATATACTGAGGCCCAGTGTTAGATTAAACTGGTAGACTGTAACAAAACAGAAGAATCCAGAGACAGCCAGCGTAAAAACCTGAACAAAGCAAGACAAAGAATAGAACAGTAAAGAGTAGAACAGCTTTGCTACAGATTCTGGTCACCAGTGTTTTTTGTTGTTGTTTTTTTTTACATCTGTAATAACATGAAGAGTACAAAAAGTATGTTTTAAGCTTTTTATTTCAAAAGGGTCCAGAAACCAATACCCGATAGTAACCGGTGCATGGGTGTTTGAAAGGGCAGAAAACTACTTTTTGGCTGCTTGTCACAATGAATAGGTTTACTGTGAGAAGAGCAGGGCAGTGAAGTCAAAGAGTTTGGTAATAGTCTATGACAGGGCAGTCACCTTGACAGGCAGAGCAGTGTATACAGAGCAGGCTGAGGCTTAATCATTCACACACACACACACACACACACACACACACACACACGTTCAAATGCAGTAAATACGCCAGCAGGGTTACTTGGGCAAACAAATGCATACAGGTACACATGTGTCCACATTTACCTTCACAGCACTGCCTGTAATAAAGTTATGCAATTATTTGTCTCTCATTTTGCATTTGCATTTTGCTTGTGTGTGTTCAGCTCAACCACAGTCTGTATTTTTATACATGCATTTGCACACACATTTGCAGGGACGCACACACACACACACACACAGGTCACAGTGATCAGTTGCAGCTGCAGGAGTTTGGGAGCGTTTAAAAATGGGAAGACCATTGTACTGGAGAGAGAGACAGGGGCATAGAAAATTGGACTGAAATTTGAATGTACAGGAGGAAAGGGGAAAGTGAGCAGGGAACAGAAAGTTAGTTAGGACAGAGAGAGAGAGAGATTATGTGGAGGGGGTGAGAATGTGAGAGAGAGACAGACTGACAGACAGAAGAAGGTCAGAAAAGAGATTTGCATGTCAAGTAGTAATAGGCTTGTCCTGAGTACAGACACGCACACTACTAAGCTGCAGTGTTCATAGTGCTGCAGTGTGCGTGTGTGTGTGCATGCAGTGCATTATTTCTCCTGCGGGCTGCCAGCCTAAACTAGCTGCCACTGCATCTATCCGACTTACATTTCTACTGATGTCCTCAGTCTGACTACTGGGCTTCTAGAGCCTGTAAAGCAACATATATACAAATATATGTATTGTGTCTGTGTGGGTCTGTGACATTGATGCTGCTCAGGTTTTTCCTCACTGTTCCTTCGAGTCTGATTCAAATCATACATCACTCTTTCACTCGTCCTCCGCCCTCCAGTCCACACTTATCACCATAACCCCTTCATTTTTCACGTTTCTCTCTCCAACCTCATTATCTTCTACCTGCCTCGACCTTTCTCCTTCACTTTCTATCAGCACAAACACAGAGATACACAAAATCAGCCGGCATGCACACACACACACTCACAGATCTATATTCACAGGGTGGCATGGAGACTTTAATGGGTGGCAGAAATGCATGCTGATTTCATTGCAATAATCACATATATCAATATTTGCTTTGGGAAAAACAGTAATCTACAAGTAATCTTAACTAAAAAACATTACATTATTGTGGCACATAAAGCATTAAATAGAAATACCAAAGGTGGCATTAGAAATCACTACATTGTTTTATTTCCAAATCTTCAGATAATATTTCCAGATGCAAGTGTTTTTTCAGTGATATTGAACCTGATGCTAAAATGTGGCCAAACAGATCATTAGAATATTTTTTATATTTTTACATGTTATTTTTGAAATTAACCTAAATTAATGCCTTAAATGTGACAGCATTCGACACCAGACTGTGGTTGCCAGGCATTTTTTAGGGGTGGCAGCTGCCTCTCCGTGCCAGCCCTCTAGTTCCACCCTGCACTGCAACTATCTCGATACCTGCCTCAGTTAAAAATCTCCTTTTTTTGTGTGTGCTATGTTTTTCTTCTCATATAATATAGACACACATATGCCCCACAAAAGTATAACTTTTAAGTCTTATTTTGTTTAAAAATGTTCCTCAGCTCCTCTTCACTGCACAGACTTATAAGAAGGAAAATGTACCAAAATTTGATATTTTCTTTGTTCTACATGGAGCTCTCTGTCTTTTACCTGTCTCTCTCCCCCTTGTCTGCCTCTCTCCCCCTTGTCTGCCTCTCTCCCCCTTGTCTGCCTCTCTCCCTCTCTAACAGGGTACGAGCTTTGAAATAGATTTGTTGAGGCTAAAATTACACCTGGTTTTCAAACAATTACCTTCATTCATCCCCTTTCAGCTCTCACACACAACAACCTGAATATCAACCTAATCCATCAACTGTTTTGCTAGGGATTTTTTATGTTTTGTTTTGCACACACTAATGACTTTTATTCATCCTTGCAGACTTTATTTTGCACACACACACACACACACACACACACACACACACACACACACACACACACATACACACACAGAAATACAGGTTATTCATCAATAAAGACTGGCACCATTTCGTTATGTCCAGGAGATCTTTCCATTTCTCCCCCTTTAATCCATCACTAGGCCTTGAATATGCAGATAGTCTTGATAAATGTGCTAGGTGACAGTATAACATATTCAAATGCACCCCTTTATTTAAATTCACTCTCATTTATATTCATATCACTGACCAAATGGCGGCCTTGCTCCTCTATTAACACAGGAACTCATGCAGATCAGTGGTCACAAGGTACAGTGATTGGCTGGTCTTTTTGTCATTCATCGCCGGCGTACATATTTTACTGTGCAGAGAAAGGTGACACTTAGGCGGAGAAACAAACGCACAGTGTCACATTCACTCACACACACACACACACACACACACACACACACACACACACACAGAGACACATGTTAAAACTCTGCACCCCACAACGTGCTAACATCAGTCCATGAAAGTGTCAAAGACAGCCCTGGCAACCTTGTGTTGTTTATTGAGTAGAGTGCATGTATCTGTAGAGGCGTGGGGGTAGATGTAGGGGGAGGGAAGGAAAGAGGATGTAAAAGAAGAATGTCCTTTTGGCTCAGTTGTCTACATTCAAGGGCCAGTCACACCAACATTTGCTCATTTCAGTGCAACAACATGCTCACTTTTGGTTTGATTTGTTACAAATGGTCCACCCATGCCAAAGAAATGTTTGGAAAAGACTGCTTTTTGCTATCATGGAGAACACTTTTTATTACTTTGGTAATAAGCTTATTTGCTATCTTGGTGTAAGTTAGATGAGAAGGTTGATACCACTCTTTTACTGTATCCGTCTGTCTGCTAGCAGCCTGCATGCACCATAGGTGCTTAAGAATCGGGGAGTTATTTCAGCGCTTTAGCCCACCTACTGAGCACAACTGATGCCATGAACATGCTAAATATCTATGTCTTATTTACTCAGTCAATGCAAATCATTGCTGCCTCAGTTGGTCAGTCCTTCTAACAGCCTGTCACACATGGCGCAGGTGTCTCGCTTTACTTGCATGAGCGGAACCACCTGACCCAAAAAATGATCAAGCACAATTGGTGAAAGGACGTGCTCACAGGTTTTGATGAAACTGCAGGAAGCAGCTGGGGCTCTGATCGCAGACACTCATTCACTTTCTTTACCAAGCTATTCTGCATCAGGGTCTACAGTTAACGAGCTTGTGTCTCAGAAAACACACACCACCACTTCAAGTTTGTTGTTCATTTGGGAAGAATTTGGGAAGAGTCTGTAAATCACTGAGTATCTGTCTTGATTCCAGGTTTCCAGGGAAGTTGGCTGCTTTTACCTCATAGCTGGCTGTAAAATATGTCTTAACTATTCACATTCACTCTTTTCTTTGGAAAACAAAAAATGTGTGTCTCCAACCTGCTAAGTTTATCTCATAACAGGGAATTATTTTAAATGCAGAGCAGATAAAATCGCTCAGAGGGCCTGGAGACCAAACTCCAGCCTTGCAAAGAAAATGGGTACAGATGTTTTTTGCTTTTAGTGAAATATCTTGACAAATATTGGATGGATAGCTACAAAAACTTATGACATTCTTGTCTGTCTCGTCTATACTTCATGTTTGTTGCTTATCAGCAAATGTAATGTAGCTGACACACTAAACAAAGATGCTAGACATCATCATGTTAGCATTGTCATTGTGAGCATGTTAGCATTTAGCCCCGCTGTATGGCCTCACAGAGCAGCATGTCTGTAGACTCTGACTTTTACTTGTTTAAAGGTCAAGCATGTAGGGTTTAGTGGCATCTAATGGCGACAATGCAGATTGCAACCAACTGAATACTGCTCACCTTCCAAGTGTGTCCTAGAGAGTATGGAGGCTGTGAAACCTGTGAAAAATGATTATACCATTTGAAGCATTGTAATTTATACGTGTTGAGTTGCTGTTGTTTTTTCCACTTTAATTTCCTGTAGTTTTAATTGCTGTAGGTGTTCTGATCTCTAGTTTATCATTCAACAAAAGGAAAATGCCATCAGTCCAAACACAATTATAACTTCTTGTAACTGCCTTGTGTGATTTTCAGAATGGAACAACTTTGGTTTGTACAGAAGAAGAAAAAGAAAAAAGGGACATTTTCAGATTAGAATAATTTGACAGATGGAGGCTTGATCTTTCAAATGTTATGAGTAGGCAGCATGCCAGCCAGTAAATATCAAAGCTTTTTTGTAGAATTTGTAACATAAAGCAGTGTAATTTCTCTCCTGGGCCATAATGCAATGTGTGGCACGCAGGCTGACCTGAGGGCCATTGTCATGGACAGAGCCTCTGCTGGCCTTTTGTTAATGCTGGACAGGCCAGCAGACCTCTTGTGGAGAGAGAGCGTGTGTGTAACTGCAGTTCAAAGTGTGAATGACAAAGAGGAGAATGATGTGATGGGAGGGAAAAAGTGGCAGACACAGGAGATGAGAGGGAAGAAAAGGAGACAGAGAGAAGCTGACAGACATGACCCGACAATAAAGGATTCATTGCGTTAAATTCTCCACATTTAAAGTCTTACATGTTGTCATTATAGAAGTTTAATAAACCTCTTATAATGCTTTTTTTTCTGAGTCCATTATCATGCTGTCTATTTCTGTTGCAAAGAGATCAATTAAGAGTAATTAAATTGAAGTTAATTCTCAGTCTAGTTAACAGGATGAAAAACAGAAGATGCAATTATATTTTTCTTTTTTACATTCAGTAAAAATTTAACTTATTTCCTCTTGTCCCTTTCTCTTTCTGTCTACCTTCCAGCACACACACACATACACACACACACACACACACACACACACACACACACACACACACACACACACACACGTCACACAGTCACACACACCGCCCCCACCCCCATGCCAAGTATGTGTGTGCTCAGAATGTTCTAGTGCAGGGGGGGAAGGGGTGTGTGTAGATTGTCCTGGCATGCTGCCAGTCTCTCCGTCTCTCATTACCACTGTGTGTGTGTATAAGTGTGTATCTGTGTGTGTGTTTGAGTGTGCAATGAGGGCCTGCCAGGCAGCGTGACGGGCGTCACCAAGGCAACGCCAGAGCAGGTTCCAGATGCAGTGCATCATATTTCTGCAGGAAAGGTGCACAGGCATATGCACACACACACACACACACACACACACACACACACACACACACACACAACAACACACACACACACACACACACACACACACACACACACACACACACACACACACACACACACTCACAGTAAATGGGCAGTAGACCTTTGGCTAGCCATGCAGATTAGTTTTATCATGATGGACCAACTCTAATTTAAATATTCATTCTTCCTTTTATTCTCCGTCGTTCTGAGATGGATGATTGGCTGCCTGGATCAAGCAATCATCACGCACACACACAGACATAAACGCTCACACACACACACACACAGTTAAGCACCTACTCTCAAAACCTTTTCAGAGAGAACCGTATCTTTTACTCGTTCTGCTTTTCCAGTCTCTGTAGGATTTTTCAGGTTTTTTCAGGATTGTTGCAGCCTAAAATGTCTGAGTGACTTTGGTGGCATTTGGCTCAACATGCAGGAAACTACAAGCGTTGGTCAAATCTGCTGAAAAGTTGCAGTGATTTGTAAAAATTTCAGGGTCAGGCAGAATTCACAGGGCTTGATTGAATTTATGTTAACTGCTGTGGTCGCAACATCGCAACTTCCTGGAGGGAGTTTTGGAAAATGCAAATATTTGCTCTCTTGCCGAGAGTTAGATGAGAAGATTGAAACCACTCTCAGCTGTCTGTTAAATATGAAGCTGGAACCAACAGTTGGTTAGCTTGGCTTAGCTTAAAAAGTGAAACTGGAACACTACTGTTTTCTACAGACTAAACAAATGGGATGTAACGTGTTAATTAGTGACTTTTAGAGTCGCTAGTAGGTGGATTTTGTTACCTAGTTTAGACAGAACCAGATAGGCTGTTTCTCTCTTCCAATCTTTGACCAGTGTGTCAATGTCCAAGACCTATTTCTTCAATATATCTCTTTGCACACATTCATTTTTATAATGTGAACTGTATAGAGTGGAGTTGTGTGGGCTTATTGGGCTGAATGATTGATCAGCACGAACAACTATTACAATAGTAATAGCTTTGATTCATTGAAAAAACAACTCTGTGTATGTAACAAGTCAAGGAGATTATTCAGCTATGAGAGGAATGTAAATTTGACCTCCCCATATTGCTAGTTGTGGTCAACTTTAGAGGTTTGGCTTTATAGCACTTATTCAGCAATTTTAATTATACCATTTTTGGATTTTGGAAACTTGAAACCAATGTGTTTTTTAAATTTCTATTTTTGCTACCTACGTAGGTAAAATCCTAAAAATACACTCTATGTATTTAACCTCCATGTTTTTCATTATCTTTCTTTCTCTCTTCCTCCATTCTTTCATCGCCGTTCCTCACCACTCTCTTTCCCTTTATCTTGTCCTCCACAGTGACTCACAGCAGTTCTGATAAACCCTGTTTATTCACGCTATCAACCCCCAACAGTGAGGAGGTCCCTGTGTATGTGACAAAGTGAGGAGGGTGTGAAAAAAAGGGAGGGATAAAAGTATCTTTTATTGTGTATATCCATAGGAATCCTTGCAAGTGTGTGTAGAGTGTGCAGAGTTTCTGTCTGCATGATTTATTCATAACAGCATAGAGTTACAGTTGGCCCAAACACGAAGTGTTCACAGCAGTTTCCCTCCGACTGACCTAGGTACACATTTTTTAACCACACAGAAGACATTTCCTGATTTACGGAAAATCTGTTTCCAATAGGATTGTCTAGACACTAAATGTCCCAAACAAAGGCCATAACACAGTCTATCTGATAGCTAGAGCTGTAAATTAACTTGAGCTTGTGAATACTAAACTGTATGCTCGGGCATTTGTATATACAGTAATGTTACAGCTACATTTAATGATAAATGAAAGGGCTTAAAGAGGAACAGCACATCAAAATCTGTTTACAGGTACTGTAAGGTACTACTGCATATGTCTGGGGGGTGTGGAGTTACAAAGAAGTCATCTCAACCTCCACAGGCCTCGGTAGCCCGCTCCTAGTAGCTCGAGACTACAGGCAACTAGAAAAACACACCCGAATCTCTGACCAAACTGTCCGTGGTTGCACTGCATTGTGGGTAATACAGGCAGCAGGTTTTGACAGGTAGAAAAATGCATGGAATAGTTTTTCTTTTAACTGACAATGTTATACAAGTGAAATGGTAAATCAGTATTTTAAAATGTAAGATACCACTAGCAAACAATCAATGACTTGAAGTATCTACTTTATTTTCTGTGGGTTTAAACATCTTTTATTGTCAGAACAAGTGAACAGTATCTCAAAGTAAAAAAACTTATAATTCTATTAGTCTCAAACCCATTTGGAACAAAACTACTAATCAATACTGATTTTAATGTGTAAAAATCTGTCTATGTTCATTTTCTGGGATCAACATCAGTACCTCATAATAATATTTTATATTATATTCAATTTTATTTATATATGAGCTCTCATTTTGCTTCTGGATTTTCTTTTGTACATTTTATTTTAGTATTGTTGTCCTTGTCCTTTCCAACGACTGCTTCACTGTAAAGAACTTTTAAACTTATATCAGATCAATAGCCTCAGCAGGACAGATAAATATACTGTATATATATCTGTTTAATCAACAGCAGATATTACCACCTGAAATTTACTTACTCCAGTCCTAATAAACAGCTATTTGGTGATATTTAATGCTCATATAAAACAATGCAATATATCAACATGCCTGAATCAGCTCACATAAGTATGCCATTTCTAGATAGATAAGATCTAGATCAGTGTGCTACTCCAGTTTTGACTTTCCTGGATAATTTATGGTTTACTCCTAAAAATGAGGAGCATCTGTATATGTCTGTGTATGTCAGTATAGTATCTGTATGTGTGTGTGTGTGTGTGTGTGTGTGTGTGTGTGTGTGTGGTGTATGCCCCCCTCCCCATCTCTGCTAGATTCTGGCCCGGTGCCAAACGGCAATTGGTTCTCATTCTACCAGAAACAAAAGACCAGCAATGACAGTCAGAGCGAGAAAGTGTGCGAGCATGCGGGCGAGAGAGAAAAAGACAGCGAGAGAGTGGTATAAGAAGCGAAAGAGAAGGAGTGAATAACAGGGGGAAGGGGGCTGTACATATTTCACGTCTCAGTGAGCACAGAGAGAGGACAGAAAGAGAAATGACTGGAGATTAGAAATGGAGAGTGTAAGAGAGAGAAATAAAGACATGGGGGAGGGAGGGTGACATGAAGGTGAGAGTTTTAAGTTGAGTTTGTTAAGTTTACAATTAAGCTACTAAGTGGCAAGAAGAGGGAGTAAAAAAGCGAATAAATCCTTGTATTTATGCTTACAATGACCCTGTTTACGTGAAGCATTTTTTAATAACATGAACTTTAAGACCCAATCAGACACACACTGTAATCTGTCGATGATCAGCCAATTTTTTTGCCATGTTTGAAAAGGAACACAGAACTGTCCCATTACAAACACCTCCTACTGTAAAGTCATCACTACAACAGAGGTGAACTCTGCAGTGTTGTAGGTTTTCGCTTTCAGCCCAGTGCTGTTTGCTTCCAGGCCAATCTTTCTGGATAAGAGCATAGAGGTTATGTACGGTTTTGATTGTGGTTTGATTGTGGACTTGTGGATCTCAAACAGGGGCAGATCTGGACAAATATTCATGGCCTGGCAAGCGGCTGGGATGGTGACCTTAAGGGGTGGCAGAATTACATGGTGATTTAATCACAAACAATCACATATGTCGATATAAAGTCTCCAAACGAATATATTTTAAATAAAAAAACATTATTATTGTGGCACATGTGTAAAACAATTAATAGAAATGTCTAAATGTGCCATTACAAATCAGCATTTTTCCAAATACATGTATTTCTTTCGTTGAACTTAAGCCTCACTTGCAGCCATAATTATATGTGTTAATTACCTTTTTTTTTTATAAATCTAAATTAATGTGTTAGATTTGACAGCATTTGACACCAAACTGGCCTAGCAGCTGGGGTGGCAAGGCCTTTTTTAGGGTATGGCAGCTGCCACTCGTCTAGATCCGCCCCTGATTTCAAACCTTTTGTCCAAGTCTCTAATGATGCACCACAATGATATAAGAGTGACCTATTTGCTATCTGATTACTTAAGATGTATGGGGTGTGTAGGTATGATGTAAGGTAATAATCAGTAACCATTTTGTTACTGGATGTAATAAGAAGAAAGAACCAATGTTTGCTTGCATGTAGTCACCACACATCAAGGTCCCAGGTGTTAGGA